>NW_005842310.1:1088580-1090360 GCF_000455745.1 Alligator sinensis
GCGAATGAGCCGCGCTGACGTATCCGGGAGTTGGAGGAGGACGTGGTGGAGCTTGAGGCTGCTCTGCTGCCTGCTGGCAGCAACGCGGCACTGGGCGAGAGCCTCCGGTTCCGCAGGAAATGTCTGCACGACTTGGCGGAGAGCGCGGCCCGCGGTGCGAGGATCCACGCCCAATGGCAGGAGCTGGTGGAAACTGACGCCCCGACCCGCTTCTTTTTCAATCTGGAGCGGCGGAAGGCAGCAAGCAAAGTCTTGGATCACCTCAAGACTCCTGAGGGCCGGATAATTACAGAGCCGGGCGAAATACGCGAACATGCCGTCACCTTCTATCGTGACCTGTTTGCGGCCGAGCCGTCGTGCCCTGAGGCCATGCGGGAACTCCATGAGGGCCTACCAGGACTCGATGCCCTGGAGGCCAGAGAGCTTGAGCGGGACTTGTCCCTGGAAGAACTGGCAGCCGCCACGGCCGGCCTCACCTCTGGCAAAGCCCCCGGACTCCATGGGGTGCCCGCCCAATCTTACAAGACGTCCCTGCAAGAGCTGGCGGCCGCCACGGCCGGCCTCGCCTCCGGCAAAGCCCCGGGCCTCGATGGGTTGCCTGCCGAGTTTTACAAGACCTTATGGCCTCTCCTCGGCCCCAGCCTCCTGCGCGTTTTCCAGGAGAGCCTCGCCGACAAGGTCTTGCCGATCAGCTGCCGCCGAGCGGTGCTGACCCTGCTGCCCAAGAAGGGAGACCTCGGCTACATTAAGAACTGGCGGCCGGTCTCCCTGCTGTGCGCGGACTATAAGATTCTGGCCAAAGCGCTGGCCACCCGCCTCCGCGCAGTCATGGCCTCTCTCACCGGGCCCGAGCACAGCTACTGCGTGCCGGGCAGGACCATTCAAGACAACCTGTTCCTGCTGCGTGACCTACTCACGGCTAGCGAGCTCTTTGGCCTCGACATCGGCCTTATCTCTCTGGACCAGGAGAAGGCCTTTGACCGGGTGGGCCACGCCTATCTCTTCCGGACTCTGGAGGCCTTTGGTTTTGGGCCCCTCTTCACCGGGGCCCTCCGGGTCTTGTACCAAGACATTTCCAGCCTGCTCAAGGTGAACAGTGTGCTTTGCGCTCCGTTCCCTGCATGCAGGGGCATTCGTCAGGGGTGTCCGCTGTCGGGCATGCTCTACGCCCTGGCCATCAAGCCGCTGCTGCACGCGCTGTGCCGCCGCCTGAGTGGTGTGGCCTTGCCATTTTTCACGGGCCCATCCGCTGGCCCTCCTCTCCGGCTGTTGGCATACGTGGATGATGTGACCATCTTTCTCAACACTCAGGAAGACGTGCGGGCCCTGGCATATTGCCAGCGTGCCTACAAGCGCGCCTTCTCTGCCCGTATCAACTGGGCTAAGAGCGATATATTGCTGCTTGGCGCATGGACTGGCATGCGCCCCCCGGACTCGCCAGGGGGCCTCACATGGCGCCGCGAGGGCCTCAAGGTCTTGGGCGTGTTCCTGGGACCACCGACCTTCATGGCGCGCAACAGGGATGACCTCGAGGAGGGGGTGGAGGCCCGCCTGCAGCGGTGGCGCTGGCGCCTTTCCTACCAGGGGCGCATCCTTGTCATCAACAACCTGGCGGCAGCGACCTTGTGGCACCGGTGTGCCGTGCTCGACCCCCCACCGGATCTACTTGAGAGACTCCAGCGCAACCTGGTAGACTTCTTCTGGGATGGGCGCCACTGGCTCCCGCGAGCCATCC
The DNA here is from genome assembly GCF_000455745.1 of Alligator sinensis. Lineage (NCBI taxonomy): Eukaryota > Metazoa > Chordata > Crocodylia > Alligatoridae > Alligator > Alligator sinensis. The sequence goes on from NW_005842310.1 coordinate 1,090,316, forward strand.
TTCACCTGCCTGTCGCCGAGGGGGGCCAGGGTCTGGTTGACCTGG
>NW_005842310.1:1091585-1114291 GCF_000455745.1 Alligator sinensis
GCACGCTGTGCTCCGGCGGGGGGTGCCCGCCTTCGAGGCACTCTGGGCCCTTGAGGGAGCGCTGTGCCACGTGGAGGACGGCCGTCTCAAATATGCGCTCTGATGTCTTGACTGGTCTGGGCGACCGGGCGGGCGCGGTGGCAGACTGTGGCTTCCGGCTTGTGCCGTGCCCTGGGCCCTCACCAGGCTGCTTTTGTTTATTTTCTCGGGGTGAGAAGTTGAAGGTTTTTGTACGTGTACCAGGGGACAGGGAAGGGTGGAATTGTTCGTTTCTTGAGGGCTATATATAGCATGTTAGACATGATGTGTATTACTGCGAAGGTGTTTGTCACGGTGTGATGTTCTGAATGTCCTGGAATGGTTTCTCTTTGGTGTGGTTTGATGGTTTTTTGCTTTCTGTACCTGATCTTTTGTGAAATAAAGTTGTTAAAAAAAAAAAAAAAAAGAGACGGCTTTAAAAGTTCGTTATCATGGTGTGATGTTCTGAATGTCCTGGAATGGTTTCACTTTGGTGTGGTTTATGGTTTTTTGCTTTCTGTACCTGATCTTTTGTGAAATAAAGTTGTTAAAAGTCAAAGTCCTTTATATTCTGTTTTTTGCATTCATCTCCACTTTCATTCTTTTGCAATTCCCAACATTTTTGTAGCTTAGAAAAATGAAACAAGCAAATCTTTTTACATTCCCACCTACCTTATGATGTGTTTGATTGGTTTGTAGGAGGTTTCTTGTTTTCTGTTTTTTGCATTCATCTCCACTTTCATTCTCTTGCAATTCCCAACATTTTTGTGGCTTAGAAAAATGAAACTAACAAATCTTTTTACATTCCCACCTACCTTATGATGTGTTTGATTGGTTTGTAGGAGGTTTGACTGCCTAAACTCATTTTTACCCTATGAATGACCTTCTATGAGTTTTTCAGCCACAGTACAATTATTTCTTTTCAAAACCTGTATTGCATTGATAGAAATGGAAATGGTTTCAACTCAATTCTACTGTAGAATAAGAAGGCAGGATAGAAGAACTGTATTACTCAGCAAATCCCACATCCATGAAAAGGCTTATTGAACAACTAGTGAAGTGGAGACTAGGTTAAATAACTCACTGTCAGGTACCAGCTGTCATAAAAGATTAGACACAGTCACTGAACACATAAAACTGTTAATTTGATTCAGCATTTGTATTCCTTTTTGGTATAAGATTCAAATGTTTCCACTCCAGCTGGCACTGAATGGACAGATTCCCCATTATGAAGCTCTCTGTAATCATTAGAAGGAATGGGGTAACATAGAATATTACTATAAAGCATAAGAGAAATATAGACTCCACAAGACTCCTCTTGCTATTTGGAGATGTTATTCTTTTTATATGTTGCTATAATATTTACTTGTATTTTTGTCCCAGAAATTAGTTCACAAAAATGAGACTCCATAATAAACATCTAAGTTTAGTGAAACACTCACATTGGATAAACTATATAGATTGTACACAGCTAGAATTTTATTGTAGGAGCTAATGGACCATACCTCTTAAAATAACAGCCACATTAATCCTAGAATAAGGCAGCTATTTTTCAGAGGAATCTCTTTTTTTCCCCATGTTTCTTAAGTTTTTCTTTTAAAATAAATTGTAACAGTTGATAGCAACTCAAATCAAATGAAACAATGGATAGGTATTGATCACTCTGAATTCCAACAGGCAACAGGAAAAATAAAGGGTGCCAAGACTTCACAAGAGTACTCAGAGCCTTGAGTTTGAGTACAGTTGCATAGGTATATTCACATTGTAAGATGAAGAAAGACTATTAAATCATCCAGTTTTAATCACTGTATAACAACTGGCAAGGCATTCCATCCATTTTCCTTTACATGGAATGGAATGGCTGCCTTGTTTTTATAAAGGGTATTTTTTAGTGATTATAGGTTTTTGACCTGTTATTTAACCCAAACCTAAAGGACCAGTTGGGTCTTCTTTCGACCTCTTTGACCTCTCTGGCCAAGGTGGCCTTATCAGAAGATAATTTTCCTAACCAAGCATCATTTTCAGGGATGATGAAGCATATCAAACTTACCAGGGTGCAATTACTGAGGTGCAGTTCCTAGGGAAGATGATAGTATTTACAGTATTTGATTTATTTATTTTCTGAGGACTGGATTAAAATTTCCAAGGTGAAAAGCCATTTCCTTTTGTGTAATGAGTCTACCAGATCTCTCTCTCCTTCTGATGATCGCATTATCTTTCATGGAATCTTCCAAAATTCAAGATTTATGTTTGGAAAACTGTAATAAATACAGTATCATTTTTAAGGACTTTGTCTTGTGGGTGAAACCTAAGACAGTAATTACAACTCCACGTCTGCACTGAAGTGTTGTAATTACAGTGTGTTGGAGTGGATTCAATTAATCAATTCTGCTGGAGCATGCTAATTAACATGCTCCAGCATCCTTGGCATCTCATGTATTCAGCATCCCTGAACTTCAAAATGGCAGCCGGGGTCAGTGAATGAACTTTAGTTAAAGTGTTCCCACCGCCTTTTTGAAGCAGGGGATGATGAATACACATGACTCTGTGGGCTCTTTAATTAAAGCGCCTCCTGACAGCTTCTCTAATTAAAGCAGCCTCCCGGCCCCACCCTCAGAGCATATGTAAAGATGTCCGATGATTCTATGATTCTTTTCAGGACACTGTATTTCTAAATGTCATAGCTCCAATTGGCAATTTTCTTAGCAGAATAAGCACTTTAAATGCTAAGCAGGTGTAGACTTCTTCTAGGTCTGCCAAGTTGTCAAAACTTCAGGCTTTATAAAAACATATATTTTATGAAGAGATACTGGAAATTTTTTTTTTCCTTCTTTTCTTTTCTTTTTCTTCCCCGCCTGTAAGAATTAGTATATAGATCAGTGATGTCCAGTCACATGGGACCTGGCTAGGTAGGTCACTGTTTTGTCACATCACCTTAGCAATCTTCGCTTATATGGAGTTCCTGTTGGAGATGATGGCCAGTGGCAACCATTACTTTTTGATTTGAGGCTTCATTGTCATTAAGATAATTATTTATCACATTTTTAATAAGTTTAGGGGCTGTGAGGATGTATATTTTCTTCAGGGTCTTTAGTTGTTTTGACATTCTATGAGACATCCGAGTGTCCATCCCTTCTTTTGTTTATGAAGTTCATCATGACTCCTCATGACAACTTTCCTAAATTTACCATTTTAAGAAAAGCATGTTTTCCTATATGACCAAAATAAAAAAGAAACTTATTTCAGCCTTTCCCTCCCTCTAATTAGTACTTTTCATACATATAAAAGCTGTTTATCTCATATATTACGTCCTGTGAGACAATTTGGGATAACTCAAATATTTGCTCCATTCCAAGGCAAATCATCAGATTTCTGTCTCTCTGTCCTCCCACTGCAATTTAATACAACTTTAATAGGTAAAAAGCTTGAAAATATAATTTGTCTTTAAACAGTTTGCAGGACCTTCCATGCCATACTTTATAAACTACACATTGACCAAGTCAGTGCTTATCAATTATGCAAGAGTGTTTTTGTTGCCTTTCTTGCACCCCTTTATATGATCCTGAGACAATGCTTCCTGCTAATAGCTTCATTGATGCTTGTTAACTAAAAGGACGTTCCTATTTAAGAGGAAAAGACTGGAGGAGTGACAGGTTATGTAACATTGGTCTTGGAGTCTCTACCTGTGACTTGGTCCTTTGATAACCATTGCCCAGTACCTATGTCTGAAAAGGAATTAAAAATTGAGTCCATAGTAAATTCTTAAAATCGTATTATAAAATGCACTTAAGTTTTCTGATTATTGTGCAATAGAAAACTGGTCCCTATACAAAATAAATCCTGTATTCTGTCTTCTCTTTCAGAAAGGGCAGGTTGTTTTTTTTTAAAGTGTCTCTATAGAATAAGGATTTGGTCGTGTTATGCATATTTCACTCAGAATAATTTGCATGAGTTTTGCTGTACAGAACCTGTATGTTTTCTAGGCCTGTGCGAGTTGGCAGTGATCTGACCCAGCTTCAGATCCGGCTGCTTCAGATGCCAGTGATCTGATCCGGAGCTCCAGATTGGGTTTCTGCCTCAATCCGGCCAAAGTGTCTCCAAAGCTTTGGAGATCCGGCCATAGGGTATAATGGGGAATCAATGAATTATCTATAACTTTGTAGTTTTTTGTCCAATTTGAATAAAACTTGCAGGGATGGTAGCCTCTCCTGAGAACATGAAACTTGCCAAGTTTCAAGAAGATCAATGCTGGGTTTGGGAGCAACTGTACCCCAAATTCTTGAAAGCCAAACTCCTGTCACGTCTGTGTGTCACAACACAGCAGGGTCAAAACTGCAGGACTGGTAGCTCTTACTGAAGCCACAAAGCCTGCCTAGTTTCAAGGAGATTGGTGCAGGGGTTTGGGGGGAACTGCATCTCAAGCTGCAGACAAGCAAAACTCATGCCATGGGTGACACTGCATGTGTTAAGGCGCAGCAGGGTGACAACTGCAGGGGCGGTGGCCCCTGCTGAGGCCACAATGCCTGCCAGCTGTCAAGGAAATGGGTTCAGGGTTTCTGGGTTCTGGGACCTTGCACCTCTAGCTGCTGAGAGGCACAACTCGTGCCAAGACTGTGTCTGTCTTGGGGCAGTTGATTGTCTTTATTGGTTCTTTCCTCTCCTTAGCCTGGTTTTGTAGGTGTTAACTGATGCCCTTTAAGTCATTACATAGTAGCTAGGTCCTGTGTATTGAGCTGGTCCCTGAGTCCCTGGTCCCTGAGTGAATCATGATTGATTGATTGGTAACTGGTAACACAGTAGCTTAGCAGCCAGCCCTGCAGTAGTGTCTCCCCTCCCCGCCACAAGACAGACAGAGTCATTCCCACAGCATCCATGGCACCAGTTTTGCTTGTTCGTAGCTTGAGGGAAAGTTTGCTGGAAACCCCTGCACCTATTTTTTTGAAACTTGGCAGGCTTTGTGGCCTCAGTAAGAGCTACCAGCCCTGCAGTTTTGACCCCCCTGTGTTGTAACACACAAATGTGACTGGAGTTTTGCTATCAAGAATTTTGGGAACAGTTCCTCCAAATCCCTGCACTGATCTTCCTGAAGCTTGGCAGGCTTCATCCTCTCTGCAGAGTTTAGCACCCCTGAAAATGTCATCTAAATCGGACAAAAACCAACAAAGTTATAGATACTTTATTGTTTCCCCATTATACCCTATGGCTGGATCTCCGAGGTGGCTGCAAAGTGCTTTGGAAGCTCTGAACCACTTCAGATAGCCTAACGAAGCCAGTGCTTCAACCCAGGTGTGCTGCTTTGGACCCGGACGTGCTGCTTTGGACGTGCTGCTTTGAAGCGTCTGAAGCTTCTCTGGATCCGAAGCTCTGTCCAAAGCCTCACACAGCCCTAATGTTTTCCTGTATTAGATATGTATTATATTTGCTAGTAAAGTTTTACAAAAGAAATAAAGAAGCATCTATAGTTGTTTTATTTTGTATATAATGCCCTTTTTTATCTTTCTTGAAGGAGAAGATGAAGCTTCTCTCTTTCCTCATTATGCACACACAGAAACATATCTTAATTGCTGTGGTATCTTTAGTGGGGAAAAGTTACAGTCACAATCTGTTCCTGTCATTATCCTAGGTTTAAAATTTCAGCTACTTGGGCTATTTATTTTTCTAGAACCTATTTTCTGTGGGTATCCAGTGCAATCCTTTTCAAAACCCTGAAGTAGTAGTTTGCTCAATCCAGTAAGCATAACACAATAACTTTGTTTTGTTGATATATCTATAACTTTAGAAGATGAATAATTAAAATGTGTCTCTTGCTATTGATCAAAAGTACTGCAAACGCAAAAATACAATTGTGTCATAAAGGTCTATGATGCATCCTCTTCTAGCATTAACTATGTAATGACAATTATATAACGCTATAAAGTTTTTAAACCTCCTGGTTACAAGAAGAAAATAAAAATGTCAAAATATTGTAAGGGAAACCTAGTGGAAAGAAAGGTCCTTTTCAGTCTGTTCCTTTGTATCTCCAGTTTGGAAGCTCCACCAAACACGTTAATTATTATTAGCTAGAGGGCAGACTGTGTGGTCTTCTATTTAGCTATATAGCAAATCCTATTTGCTACATTTTAGCTGAACTCCACAGGAATCTTTTATATCCAATTATAATTAACACTTTCTAGTATGTTATTTCAGCTAATATGGTCAGCCAGAAACATAGTGAGGAACAGTATTTGATCAAAAAGTCATTAGCACAGTAGAGGTAGGATTTGACACAAAAAAATACAATTATGAGCAGTTAGGCACACAAGTAATCGGACTGAATTCAATAGAATGAGGAGTGAGTTAGGGGTTCTTTAATATAAGAAAATGTGTCATTACCTGGCGTATAACACTGTTGCCGTCCTGTTTCAGAGAAATTGTTGATTGACATATAGAAGGGTAAGTATCCAAATGGATCAGTCATAGTCCATTTAGGCTGGTCTAATGTTTTTTGAGTGTGGTTTTAGTTAAAACTACCATTCTGATAATTTATTTGTACTGTGCAAAGATTGGTTACATTACTTTTCTCAGCTCAATGGAGAGCAGGGCAAGGGGAAGTCTAATAGAGCAGGCCTCATGATAATATTTTGCATGCTTCTCTTACTAGCTCCGTTTTTTGTGCCCTCTCTTTAATGTTCTGCACAAAAGATGTCCATTTTAAATATATTACTTTAGTGACTGATACAATATACAGTGAAATAAATGAGTTCTTCCCTGGCCATCAGGTAAGACCATTAAAATTTGTGTCCATTTTGAAAGAGGTCATTGTTTTGTCTGGTTTTTCCATTAGATAGTATCAGGAAATGGCACTACATCTCAAAATAATAGAAAGCCTCCAAGGGCCCTCACCAAATCAGTTGAGGAATTCTTTGGATTTCAAAATCCATGGATATTCAATCAAGACCTAAATAAACTCACTTTAAATGTAGTCAGTTTGCCCTGTTTTAAAAATAAATGCTCATTTCTACCCAACATCAAATGACTTGTGTTGTAGGAGAGGGTTCCAAATATGAGGCTTAGCCTCTGTGGAAACACCATTTCAGACAATTCAAATCTCCCATTTTTTATAATGTACTTCTTCTTGAAAGTCCCATAGAACCAGCTGGCAGGCAAAGACACAAAAGACACACAATTTCTCAGCAGTTCCTTCAAATAGAAAAGCTAATAGAATTAGTAAGTTGAATATGGATGACACATTATTCAAATATGCATAATTTATGCTTTTAATATGAGTACTGCATACACAACATCAACTTACAAAATTATCTATGTGTATGTTGCAGTGCAAAGAAGGATTACTTGGTCATCTTTCATTAGTCGGATATCTTTAGAGAATGTGGTTTATAAGCTTAATTATGACACACCTGCTAACAGCATTTATGTAAGTGGAAAAATAATATGATATAGGAGATATATTGTGCCTGCAAGTATGTGGCAAATGAATAAGTAATTCCTTTCAGAAATATATTCAATGAAGTGCTTTGGGGGATTAAATGCTGTGTGTTCCTTTGAGGCTGTAGGCAGTAATTGGTTATCTCTAACATTTACTCTATACTATTGTTTTAATTTATGGCAATCTCAATTAAATGACCCAAGATAAGATAAATCTTGTATGCAGAATGAATTTAGCCTGTGCAAATCTTATTTGCTACATCTTAGCTGAATTCCACAGGAATCTTTTATGTCCAATTATAATTAACACTTTCTTGTATGTTATTTCAGCTAATATGGTGAGCCAGGAACATATTGAGGCACAATATTTGATCAAAAAGTCATTAGCAGAGTAGAGGTAGGATTCAATACAAAAATGTACACTGGAAAGATGAATTTGCAAAGTCTGCTTAATGTGTAAGAAAGTGTAAGTAAAAAGCATAAATTCCAGGCACCATTCCATTCATTTAATGTAGAAACGTCATTGATTTGGAAAGCAGCACTGGATGCAGCTGGGCCTTACTTCTGATAACAGTCAGACCATTTCTTAACATATTATCCATCCTGTTAAACATTGAGATGGTCAAGCTTGACCTTCCAAATGGGAAGCCATAAAAACCTTTGCTCAATATTTAAATTCAAGCTATACTGGGCTCTGATGAGGGGAAAAAAACCCAACACATTTTGAAAAAAAGAGATGAAAATTCATTTTGCTTGTCTCTGTTCTTCTTTATGAAACTAAAAATAAAAGGCAGGGCTATCAGGGTGCAGACTTTTGGATAGGGGTGAAACAAGGAGAGAAGCTTGAGAGAGTCCAGAGAAGAGCCACTGGTATAATTAAAGGCCTGAAAAGCAAGCCATATGAGGAAAGGCTAACAGATATGGAATTGTTTAGCCCCTGAAAACTTAGGGGGAATTTAGTGGCAGTTTATAACTATATTAGGAGTGAGCATCAGGGGCTAGGCAAACAATTATTCACCAAAGCACCCCAGGGGAAAACCAAGAGCAACGGTCATAAACTCCTAGAAGAAGGTTTCAGACTGGCTATCAGGAAAAACTTCATGTTTTGTGTGACCAGACTCTGGACTAGACTCCCAGGTGGCGTAGTGCAGGCACCTACCATGGTGATCTTCAAAAGGAGACTAAACACATATCTTGCCTGGGTTATTTCACCCCAGCAGTCTTTTCAGCCCAGAGCAGGGGGGCTGGACCCGATGATCTCCCAAGGTCCCTTCCAGCTCTAAACTTCTGTGAAAAATTATTTCAGTTAGATCATAACATGCATTAATGACTGCTAAATATTTTAGTCATGTAAAAGGAGTGCATTGACCACTGAATCCTTAATGAGATGTCATGCATATGTTTTCTATGGCTAAAGTCAGTTCCAGAGACATACCATGATCCCTCCTTATGAGGGTATAAAAATTCACAAACAATTCTTATGCAATACTTGGGTTCATGGAATGCATTTTTGTCCAGACAAAATGCCAAGTGAAATAGGTACTGCTTGTAAAGAGATTGGGCACCTTTACATTGATTACCAATATTATATCATTTGCCTCTTTGGTTAAATAGCAACTTGGTCTTGCATTGGTGCTGTTTGAGACTGGAGATCCTGGGACATGCCATACCTAGGTAAAGGTATTATTTTTTGTCCACATTTTGTCAGCACATATCTGATTCCAGTTCTCTGTAAAACTGAACTGGATGTTTTATTTCTTCCCTCTTTATGGGGGATTTTCCCTCCAGCATTAACAGTTACATATTAAAACATTGATAATTACCACAAGATCAAAAATCTAATGCAGACTAATCGATATGCTTTGCTTTCATAATTTTGAATCATGTCTTAATTTTGACTCTTTTTCACTATTTATTAACTTATATTTTGAAATGAAAAAAATATTTCAAACTGAACTAAGGACATTTTGCTTAGAAAAATGTTGAAACAGGATACTGACAGTTTCAAAACATTTTTCATTTATTTTGGCATGGGACATTTCTTGGAAACAATATTTTTTATTCATAGGAATAGTTATAGTTTCAAATGATTGTCTTGTTTTAACGTGAAAGGTTCTTTCAAAACTTACAAGTTCCGGTATAGAGGGCTACCCATCCCGTTTGTTAAAGACCTATTTGAAGTGGACCATAAAAATCGCTGTCACTCTGAAACTATATGCACAGCAATCCTAAAAGGTGCAAGTATCTCAGAAAACCTGAGCAATCACTACTGCTATTCATATATACCACAATGCTCTGCATTCGATTTCTCCGGGTGACATTTTTCCTTTGTTAAAAAAATATTTTTTGAGGGGGAGTCTGTCTTTACTTGTATATACAATACTTACCACATTGTTGATTTTAATTTATGTTAATAATAATCCCCTAAAATACTAATGAATTGACTTTATGTTTGCATTTAGCAAACTATTTTTTCATACATTTGCACTAATAGTTTAGGCTTGTCACCCTGTTCTTTCTTTCACTATTAGTGAACTTAATTTTATTGTTTGTCTGACATTGTATTAACACATTATTACTGCTACTTGATTGCATGAAGCACAGTTCTAATTTAGAAAGTGACTCTGTAGAAAAAAGGCATTAGGGAGACACCTGCTTATTGTTTAGCAATGTTTTTGTATCTCATATCCTCACATTAAAGTAAACATTTGTGCATTCCTGTCAGCCCTGCATACTCAGCCTGTGCTTTGAGAATCAAGTTGGATTCCTTCCATCACATATATTATCACCAATAATAAAGGTTCTGTAGGCCAAATTAGTCCCTTGCTCAACCTGTGTCCCCAAATGCCGTCACTAGGTTTGCACAGGTGTAATTGCCTAGAATTTAGTAAACAACTCTGAAGCACAAGTAGGAATAAAATTTACACTTCACTCTCCTTTAGCTTGTTGACTGCAAGGTTATAAGAATAAAAAGCAGTAAAACTTATTTTTTGTGACTGAAGTTGATAGATGTGACTCTCATATATCAGAAATATTCTTGTATAGTACAGTGCCCGTTCAGAATAGAAACTTGTTTTTATGTTGTATTATTATTTATTTATGTGGAAAGAAAGAGGTCATCTTGGCCCATGATCCTGCAAATCATGCCTCAAGTTCCTATATTTACTGCTGGGAGTAGTTTTGTTGGTTCCAGAGGAAGATTTCATGATAATAAAGGCAATAACAGGTTTTTCCTCTTGGCTTATGCTACATAACAAATGAATATCTCGTCTCTCTGAGTCAAGGACTTCACATAAAGTTCTTTTGAGGGAAACTTTCAAACATTTTTATCATAAAGATGAAACCAACACTATACTGTAATTCCTTTCTCCTGCTGTCCTGATTTGACTGTATTATGACATCTCTTTTAACCATGCAGGTTTCTGTACATTATTTATGACAAGATAAGATCTACAGGATAGCCTTATTGAACCTATCAGTCAATCAGTAATTATCCTATATAGCCGTACAATATGCCATGGCTCTGGAACCCAAAGGATGACCATTTCAAAGCCAGGCAATAACTCATTAAGTGGTTAATATTTCTTCAGTATCTACTAATAGAAAAAGAGGTTTTGAGACCAATCCTTTAAAGTCAGTGGGAAAAAAAAAAACAACCCCTCCTATTAGTTTTAGTGGGGTTTGGATCAGAACCTTACAGTGGATGCATTTGGAAATAGATACTTAGCCCAATTTCTAATTTTTTCCAGAGCATTTTGTTGCTCTTCTTAACTTTAGCGAGCTCAATGTTTGCTTGATTATAAATGTTTGTCCTTGATCTCCTGGGGAACTTTTATGTAGATCTTTTCCCCTTTTAATAGTTTGTTGCCCAATGTCATTATTGAACCTGTTTTTCTTATATTAGAATACAAAGTGCTCCCCACTGAGTTTTCTATCCAATCATTATAGGAAGACCTTCTTTGATATTTTTAAAATACTTTTAACCTTCTTCACATCTTCAAGATACTTTATGGAAGTTCATTGATTTCAATTACCATACTGATAGCCTACTGCTTATTAAAATAACCCTCTAACTTTTCTTTAAAATGGATCCTTTATATGGTATCCTTATACTTTAAAATAGTTCTGAATTATAGTTTTGTGTGTTAAATATTCATGTATTGCCCCTTGAGATCCTTTCAAGGGTGTTGCAGGATGCAACACCTAACAATATGCGAATCATTAGGTTTGCAAACATGATTCACACAATAGCCCAGGAACTTTAAATAGAAAGCCATAGTTGTGGTCTTTCTATGTTCTTTTGAACAGAAAAAAACTGCTCTACAGGAAAATGTCATACTACACAAAAAAAGAAGTGTGCAACATTTTATTCCACTTATTCATTGATAGTTTGTTTTTTGGTGTTTGCTTGCTTAACACATACAAATGAAGTCTGTGAATTCAGCATATCCACAAAAACTGGATTGAAGTTGGAAATGTATTACCAACAGCGGTTCCAATATTAATTCTCATTTGCGCCACCCTTGGGCTATTCTCAATAAGGTGGTTATCACTTAGAGCAGTGGTTTTCAACCTTTTTATGTTTAAGGTACTCTCCCCCACCCCACCCTGAAAAATGCCAGCTCTTAGTTTTCACTCCTTTTTTCTGACTACATAAAAATTATAGAACAGCTTTTCTGTTGGAAAGAACTCAGAAAGACCACAACTATGGCTTTCTACTTAAAATCCCTGGGCTTATCTTGTGAATCATGTTTGCAATCCTAACAGTTTCCAAACTGTTAAGGGTAGCACCCTACAGCACTCTTCAAAGCATCACAAGGCTCCCCAAGGTGCCATGGCAACCTGATTAGGAATCACAGACCTAGAGGCTGAAGATGTAGCCGTATTATGCCACATTAAGGTTGCACAAACCTTCTCCAAAGACCAGAAGTTTCCCAGGTGATTGCCGAAGATGAATCATATGCATTCCAAAATTTGCAAAGGCCCTCTTTTCATTTATTTAAACCCTTTGATCTGTAAGGCTATATTTTTACAGCTAGAAATATGAAATACATATTTCAGTATTTTGTATACAAGTACAAAACCAGTGTTCTCAACACTGGCAGGAAACACCAAATTTATTATTATTATTTTAAATCAGTCTAAAACAGACAGAACTGTATGGTAAGTGCCAAATGTTACTATTGATTCAGGTGCTTGAAACAAAAATTCATTCATTCCTTGAACTAATGAACAAGTTGGAGAATCAGTTTAAGAAGTCTTCTCTCTGGTTCGGAGCTGTGTGTAATGTAACTGTTATGCTCCCTTGAACAAAAGGAATATTAGAAGGAACACAGATACAGATGTTAGCCTCTCAAAAGGGTGAAGAGATTAAAGGAGGCCATGGTTCTGATTTCTGTGCATCTACAAAGAGTGCTGGGTAGATATGGAAAAGTGGTGATACTATGTAGGAAAGCACTAACTTTGCCCCTTCCCCCCGTGCCTCCCTGGCTCAGTGATCAGCTGTGGGGGGACCCCAGGTGCCCCCCCAGACCCAGGAGGCACCAGTCACTGAGCCGGGGAGCAGCAGGGGGGGTCCTTCTTGTGCCCCACCATCTCAGCTTTCATAAGACATGCCTGGTACCTTGAGGTATGTAGAAAAAACACAAAACTGTGTCTATGGCCAAATCTTTCAATCTCTCTGAATTGATTCAGAGAGATTAATGGGTCTCCTTATTCAATTTGGATTCAGAGATTCGGCTGCTGAAATCAGTCCAAATCTCCTCCGAATTGAATTAGCAACCAAAGTTTCGCACAGCCCTAGTATACATAGTATTTGCTATATTTTTACCTACAACTCATTCTCTGTCTCTTCCCAAATTCTGTTTTTTTTAAGAACCTCCATTGATATTTGGGCTCCAGATCAAGGAATGGCCCCTCTAGGCCTCTCTGCCCATAAGAGTTTCAATTGGCCCTCAGTGTCTCTCTGGGAGATGGCTCCTCTCTAACTCCATGGGGCTTTAAACCACTGGTGGGCCTTCACCCCCAGTCCACCATTCTAGGGTTCTGGCTTTCCCTTTCTGGCTCCAGATACATTCCTTGCTGCTTTCAAAAACAAACAAACAAACAAACAAAAAAGTGCATCCCTAGCCTCCAAATCTGACCACAGGGCCCCCAAACTCTCATGTGCTCATAGGTACCGAAAATGGGGCCTCTTCAGTCCCAAACCTGGTACTCTTTTAAGAACTCCAAAAAATAAAAGGCAAACTCCTGGGATATAACAAAACCTAGTAGCATACCACCTTGTTGCCCTGAGGAGTCAGACCAACAGTCAGGATCTCAATATTGTGCTGTTAGAGAGGAGGGCATGGTGTACAATTGCACATGCACACATAAAAAATCAATTAAGCACACACACACTCACTAGGTGCATATACTCCCACTAGGCATACACACTCACACTAGCAACTCAAACACACACACATTCAAAATAACCAGTCTAGGTTCATGCACACCTGTCACCAGTTTAAGCCCATACACGCTACACACACCAAATTTAGACAGAATCAGTTACCAACACCTGCACATCCAATGCACACACGTGGATTACTAATTCATATACCACACACACACAATAATATCTATATCTATATCTATCTATATCTATATGCATATTCACTAATTCACACACATACCACCCACCTACACATACACACAGATGAGTTACTAAGTTGAATGTTGTGATGTGTATGTATGTATGTGCTTGGTGTACCTGGGATACCTAGGGAAAGGTTAAGGTAAGAAAGTAGAAGTGTAGGAAGTGAAGAGTGAAAGTTACCAGGACTGGGATTAGAACCGGTAGACTAGAGGGGCCTGGGCTGAAGAACTGAGACTTGGGGGTAACTTTAGGTTAATTGATTAAAAGATAATGCCTAAAGCCTGCAGAACAGGGCAGCAATGCCAGCACAGAGGCTGGGACCAGACCCAGAGCTGCAGGGGAGCTGAAAAGGTAGGTGGAGTGAGGGGAAAATGGGACTAAGGGAAAGTGTGGGTGTTAAAGAGGGGCTCTGGGTGTGGGGAGCCAGAGGATGGGTCCGGGGCAGCTAGAGAAGCTGCAGGGTGCAGCAGTAGGTGCTGGGTGCTGGAGAAAGGCTCCAGCTGCTGGAGAAAACTGCAGGACAGCCATGAGGAGCTGGGAAGCTGGGTGGGGTGGGCAGGGGAAGACTACAGCTGGTGCGGGGAAAGCCTGAAAACAGAGAGACGGACAGCAGAAAAATCACAGGAAAAGCAGCAGGAGAGACTGAAAGCCAGTACGGGCAGAGGGAAAGCAAGGAAAGGCAGCAGAAAATCACAGGGAAGAGGCAGTAGGAGCGTGGGGAGCAAGGGGGGCAGCAGACAAGCAAGGAGAGGCTGAGAGGTGGCAGAAAAGGGGAGACAGAATTCAGAGAAGATCTGGAAACTATCCGCAGTGGGGGCTGGAGCTGACAGAGAGAGAGAGAACAAGGTTGGAATTTAAGATAGGGAAGGTACTGGGATTCATTAAAACATGACTCAACTCAGGGTGGCAAATGACAGTGGTTTTATTGAACAGGGGAGATGGTGACACAATGTCATATTGGTTTCCTTGCACCCACACACACACAATGGCAGCAGGGGGTTAGAGAGGCTTGCTGCAGGGACTGAAGTCTACTGAAGTCCAGGGAGAGAGAGAGAGACAGACAGAGAGAGTCCAAATTGTAAGAGGAGGTGTGCAGGAAATATCTACCTATCCCAGGCTGGAAGTTGATCCTCGATGGCCAGTCGGGGTCTCCTTCAGCTCGGTGTTGTCCAGAGGAGGTCACCAGCAGGGCCTCTGGGGTGGATAGGTGACGTGAAGTTGGTCTGGTCCAGATGGAAACGGAGTTCCCACTGAGTCTGTCTTCACTGTCCCTTTTTATAGGGGCAGACCTTGTGTGACCCTAGTGACAGGAGGCATGCCCAGGCAAGGGTCAGCCCCTGGTGTACTGAGCATGTGTGCTTCATGCAGGGATGTCCAGTTTTGGGTGTCTGTAACGGTGGGGTCCAATGGTAGAGTTGCTGGTTCTGCAGGGCCTTTTGTCTTTCAAATGCTGTGTTCTTGTCTCTGTTCCTGGGTGAGGTCTATGGTTCCTGGATGAATCAATGCGAGGTGATGGCCCAGTTGTTACAGGCCTTTCAGTAGAGGCCTGCTACCATTGTATTTCAATCATTCCCAATCACTCTCATTCATCTGGGAACCAATTTACATGGGAGGGGTACATGAATCATACAGTTGCAACACAGGGGATGCCCAGGCAGAGGACACAAGATGGAGACTTGACAAACAAAATGGAAACTTGACATTACTTTGGTTCACTTACAAGCAAAAGCCTAAACCATACAATATCCATATGAAACAATAAAAATCAATATGAAAATGATAATAATACAATATACAACAGTAAGAATCAATACAAACCTAATAATAATACAATATAAAACAGTGGATATCCAAAACCAAAAACTTACTACCAAAACAAAACATGTTCAAGCTTATCCTAAGTCTGAGCTCACTTATACTTACCTATAGGGAATAAAGAGGGAGAGGAAAAGTCAGAAATAGTTGGGGGAGGGGAGGGAATACATATCGATCATATATAAATTAAAAAAGAAAAAACAGGGGGGTTTGCTACAAACAAAGCTCATCACAAGCTCAGACTCCTGACCTGAAATCCTCCTGACTGGCCATTCTCCCTCAGTCATTCATTTCTGCTTCCCTTCTGAGCGAGGAAGCCTTCCCCAGTGGTACCCCTTTGCTAATTTCAGTCTGCTTATATCTCTATGAAGCCCAACCCCTGGGAATCAGCTGCCTTCCATCAGGCTTATACCCTCTCCATCAGGCTCACTAGCTGGCCCTGCTGAAGCAGCAGTTCCTCTCTCCCCCATTTTGAGCCCAGTCTCTGGGGCTATCCCTGTGCCCCCAGAATCACGGCAAATACTCTGCTGCTTTACGCACTGCCTGCCTTCCCTGGGTGTCCGCAAGGGGCGAGTACTCTGCTTCTCAGCCTCTCCAGCCTCCTGGCAAGCAGTTCCCAGCTTCTGAGGTTCCTTGTGTCTGTTTACCACCCTGTAAGTAACAGGGCATTCTTAAGTCCCTGTTACAGTGGCCATTGATGCAATTTTTTTCCTTTCTATTGCCGGAACTCATGCTAGGAAATTATATATATATATGTTTTAGGTTTATCTTTCCAGTGATGAGGACAATGACTTAGGAGGAAAAGAAAGCTATATTCAAGTCCCTAGAAAGGCTTCTGTATTTACATTGAACTTTCTTTGGATAAAGTGCATGAAAATATTGTGTCCAATGGTTAGGACACTCTTCTACATAGTGGAAATTAGAATTTTGATTATTTAAGTGCCTGCAACAAATTTAAATTATACAGTTGTTAAACATTTTCAAGGACTAACTTGAAAGCTGGTTGGCTCTTTTTATAGCTGGATAGTCATTTTAATCATGTGATAATTATTTTATATTTGTGGATGGTCTAAATGTATTGCCTGATTGTGACAGGTATAACTCCTTGGGCCTGGTCACAGTACTGGCCCACCCACCTGTCTAGGGAAGTCTGCTCAGCTTCATCTGCCATGCCTTGTTGTTAAGATACTAGTTGTGGGAGTGTGGGAGGCTTCCCATTAAAGACCCTGATGCCTAGGAGTCTACACATGACTCTGGACTCTTCTTATTATGTGCCACACCTCATAGATGGCATCCTTGAGTTGCTCTATGCTCTGGCTTGAGACTATGACAAAAAGAGCCCCGTGGTAGGCCTCATCCATTTCTCTTTGCCCCAGTGGTCTCATTCACACCACCCACTCTCATAGGGCTTCTCGCACTCTGCCCACTCTCACTGGGCCTCTTGCATGCTGCTCCACACTGAGCCACACTCAACCTACCCTGCTCCCTTGAGTGGCTCCTGTAGGCCATGAGGCTCTCCTACTCATACTCCTTGGCCAGCCAGTGCACAGACTCTTGGGTCCTCATCTTCAAGGTGACTAGCCAATTTGCCTTGCCCTGGGCAGAGCTCTGACCCAAGCCCCTCTCCGGGTAACTCATATCTCTTGCTCCCCCATTAGGAGCAATTACTTGCCCCTTTCATCCACAACTCCCACTGAGCCACATCACTTGGCCTTGAGCCCACTTGTGGCCTCAGACATCTGAGGATTTACCTGAACCTAACTGTCCCCCTCATGGGGTTTCCCTTCACACTACCACTATGGCCAACTCTACTACTGTTCCCTTTGCTGGGTCCACTGGAGTCTTGCACCCCTTGGGCTTAGGTGCCTCCTCTCAGGTGTGCCTGGTCCCCTACTCTTAATTGGCTTCTTTGCTGGGACCCACAACACTACCACTTCCTTTCATGGGCTACCAATGGGGCCTTATGCCCCCATATGGGGCTCAGGTACTTCTTGACCAGGTACCTGCCTCCCCCCCCACACACACACACTGGGCTCAGGTGCCTCCCCTGAGTGTGCCTGGCCCCACTGTGCTGCGGTCTTAAGAACCCATTGGATGGTGGGGGCAGGGTTTTTAGGTGCCCCTACCTGCCTTTCACTGGGGAGGTAACAGGCCTGACATTTCTAGGGGACTGACCTGCCATGGACAGCCCAACTAGAACGCCCTTCCCCAGCAGGGTGCAGTTTTTGGTCTTACCCATGACCAAGCAGGCCTACCTGCCCATGGTCTAATCCCCATTCTGGGTCCTGTATGTAATCCTCAGGCTGCTCACTTTTCTGGGCCCATCTCGGACACTGACCCCCCTTTCTGGAATATGCCCCTCTAGAGGCTGTATTGCAGCCTTCTTCATCACAGCCAGCCTGCTGACTGACCTCTACCCTATGTTGGCTATGATGTCCTCCCCCTCAAGAGGACCTCATGGTGGGCTTAATTGCCCTTCAGCCATATGGCCCTGGCCCCCTTACATTGACTAGTCAAGGGTTCAGAAGTTCAGTGTGGCAGCCACTGCCCTCCATACTTCAAAGGAGGTCCCCCTCTAGGCCTCACCATAGAGCCAGCACCCCAATCTGGGCTGTTCTAGTGCCACCAGCAAGGGTGCATGGGGCCTATCTCTACTGGGCTCACTTAAGCCCCCTGGCCTCACCCCTGCCTGATCTAATCAGGGCCTACCTGGCCCCTTTGTAGGCCTACAAGCTGTTATCCCCCTTTGCTAGGATGGGCCTAGATCTCTCTATGCCTCAGCCTTCTCTCTGAGGCTTGGGAATCCACTGGACTCATAGGAACCTCTGGCCATCGCCATAGTTCCTCCCTTACCTCCAAGTTGTTCGGTGAGCAGCAACTCAGCCGGGTGTTGTTGTTTCAGCTGCCAGCAACAGACTGCTGGCTCCATCCTGAGGGTCTGAGTTAAAATGGTGGTTACTCAGCCCTCTCCGCCAATCACATGGCCTGGTCTGTGGCCATGTGGCTTGCTCATCCTAGGCTATTGCACACCTGCCGGTTGTCCTGCTCTCTGCTTTTGCCCTTAAAGTGGAGGGCACTGAAGGTGCTCCACCACAGTAATTAACCAGTCACTTGTATAATATATGTAATGCATAGCAGGCGTCCTAAAGGCAGAGGAGAAAATTAAACTTGAGTGACCCACCTAGTGGGCAAATGCTTTAACTAATCAGTCATTAGATAAAAGTAGGCACCTCTTCCACCATGCAGCCATCATGGCATTCTGTGTGAAGCCCAATTGTGCACATGTGTTTTGGTCATCTCCAGGGATCCTGGTTTTCTCTGAAAAAAAATCCCCCAATTTTTGGATTTAAAAAAAGGAACCCAAAATCCACATTTTTTCCATAATTAAAATGAAACACCACTATTACATACATACATATGTAGTGGTGTTTCATTTTAATAATGGAAAAAATGTGGATTTTGGGATTACTTTTTTTAATCCAAAAATTGGTGATTTTTTTTTATCAGAGAAAACCAGTATTCCTGGTTATCTTTGATGCAACCTTTTCATTCAAGCCATTAGGACATTTTGGCATACTATGTAGGTTGCAAATCTTGATTAGACTTTAAAATGTGCTTGGCATTGAGCTGTCAGATCTGTCAAGTCTGTATTAGTTCTAAGCATGTACAGAGAGACAGCTCTTGACACATGGAGAAATTTAAAGTCAGAAAGTGAGGGACATGAGGAGTTTGGTGTTCCCAAGGTTAGGTGACAGCTGAGTTGGGGAGTTTCCCAGCTTGCCTTTCAGTAGAGGCAATTGGATTTATGTGACTAATTTCTGCCTAAATTTCAGAAGGAATGATGTCCTTTATTGGCTATTTTCCTTACTCCTTAAAATGAAGACTTCTTTTTGCCAGTTGTACTTACTGGCCATTTACAGACATTACTTTTCTTGGTTTAATCCAGACTATAGCCATCTGTAGACACATGGCCATCTGTAGTCTGCATTAACATTGGCTCCAGTTCAAATTAACTAATTTTCATTCAATAAGGATTAAAGTTAATGCAGACTAGGGTAATCCAAACTAGGTAATTTAAATTGTATTAATTAACATCGATATATGGTAGGTATCTTGAGCTTGTTCTTGCTCAGTGCCCCATGCCATCTCTACTGCAGAAGTGCAGAAATGCACGAAAACCTCCCACATGGTTGTCTATTAACCCTTAATTTGAATTGAAATTTGATTCAAACTGTGTGATGTGAATCTGTTAACATGGTTTAGAAAATGGTGAGCACATTGACAAATGGCCACTTTGACTAATGTCTTTCATCATTTTCTGTGCATTTGCCTGATAAGAGCAATACAACAAATGTGCTTTGTGGAGTACAGTAAGCAAAACCAAATCCCCTTTAACTAATTTATAAAGCAATGGTTTTCAAACTTTTTGAATTTGAGGAAGCCCTCATTGGACTTGACACAGCCTTCCACAAATTTTGTGAATTGATTGGCACCCAGTTTCAAAACTAATTTATATATTACAGTGCTTGACACCTTGCAGAAGGGCTGGGCATGGGGGATGGAGCATTATTCAAGCAGGGACAAACCTGACTAATCTTCTTAGCTTATTTGCTTATCTCTTCACACGTAACTTACGTCCTTATACCTGGTGGCATTCTTTAAAGCTAACACCCTATTTGAAAATTACTACTCTAAACTGAAATTTTAAAATCTCAAAATTTTTTCCATACTCTAACATACAACTGACCTATCCCTTTTCGCTCACATGTCTATTTAATTTCTGGAAAAAAAAATAATTTACAGGACCTGTTTATATTTCATTGTATCCTGAAGGTTAATAACTGTTTTGTGGGTTCTGATACATACATTTATTTTAATAATTTATTAGCAACTAAGGCTTAGTATTAGATCATTGTTTTCAGAGTAGGTACTATTAGGAAAGTAATATTTTTACAGCAGAAAATAACGAGAAGTAGTCATCAGTGATCATATTTTTAGTCCTGGCTTTGGCTGGTTCCCACAGGCACCATCACAAACAACCACAAAGTTTCTCTTAGGCCAACTGAAGACTCCCCTGACATAAGGGTAGGCTTCCCATGCATTCCCTACCCACCCTGCTCTCAGTACAGAGAATATTAGACATGCCTGGAGAAAGTGCAATCTCTATGGCATTACTGTAGCTAGTATAGTTTACAGTAGATTTATAGCAGGGTTATTTTGGACCCAGTCCAGAATTGCAAGATTTGAAAGGTGGCTTAGAACCACCTCACTTCCCTTGGATATACTAAGTTTATATTCACTGCAGCTGAAGAGTGCTGATCATCCATAAATATAATGGTGAGTAAGAAACCTAGATTCTTCCTGTTATATCACTAATGAGAATAAAGGAGCTGTGTTGGTATTTGGGATATATTTTTTACATCAATGGTAAGGTGGCAGCTCCAATTAAGTCTATTTTGACCTAACAAAAGAGGATGCATAAAATCTTAAAAAGTTCAGAGACAGATTTTGAAGTCACAAATAGGATCAGTCCCACTGCTCTGACACAGGGAAGAGACCCATTAACATTTAACAGACTGCATAAATCAGAACTGATGATTGTGTACTGCAGTACAACAGGAAAAAAAATTGAACTCAGAGGTTAGGACCACTTAAATATTAAGCATATACAATATGCATTCTAAGGCACAATGATGCTGGTCGTGCAACAGATGTCTGACTTTCAATGCACCAGGGATTCAAGATACTCTTCTAAGCCATGTCCTTTAGTGATGTGGAGATGAAAGATTCTAACCCATCTATCAAGGCTGGCTGTACTCTGTAAAGTAATTCCATTTTATATTATCTTGAAGTTTATACACACACACACACACACACACACATTTTTATATTATACATACATACATACATATATATTTATATATATATATATACATATATATATACACACACTTATATGCATGTATATATATATGCTATATATATGTATATATGTATATGTAAGTATGTATAATATAAATAAATGTGTGAGTGTGTGTGTGTGTGTGTGTATGAACTTCAAGATAATGTAAAATAGAATTACTTTACATGTACACACACACACACACACACACACACACACACACACACACATAACTAGCAACTAAAACCTGGGGCAGCTCCTGGGGCTAGGACATAGGAGCCAATGTGCTGCTCTAGCCACAGGGGTGTGGGGGTGCTTCTTATATATATACTAGCAAAGTGCCCATCAAGAATGATGGGCAGGTGGCAGGGACAGAGAGCCACCACCCACTACCCTATACTGGCATATATATTGCCAATTGCACATATACAACACACACACAAATCAATTAGGTGCATACACACACACACTACCAACTCAGATACACACATTCAAAATAACCAGTATATATGGCATATGGCAGTATATATATATAACCATATATATATGGCATTGTGTGCATGATATACGAATTAGTGATCTGTGTCTAACTTTTGGGGTGTATAGTGTATGTGCTTGAATTGGTGATAAGTATGCATGTGCCTAGGCTGGTTTGGATATATATGTGCCTGAGCTGGTAGTGTGTGTGTGTATGCACCTAATTGATTTGTGTGTGTTTTGTATATGTGCAATTGTGTCATACCCTCCTGTCTAATAGCACAATACTAAGATCCTGAGAGTTGGCCTGACCCCCCAGGGCAACAACAACACCCCCCCGAACTTGTGTCCCACCCTGTGAGCATCCCCTACACCTCAGACACACACCCACCCACATCCACCCACCCACCCACATGCTACACCCACCCAGCT
>NW_005842310.1:1114303-1115548 GCF_000455745.1 Alligator sinensis
CCCCCCACCAACCCCCCCCCCAGCCACAAAGCACACCTCCCCAGCCACCTGCCACACATGCGCACAACCACCCACCAAGCCCCACATTACCCACCCACCCACCCACCCAGCCACATACCACAAACACACACACCCACCCATATGCTTCACACACACCCAGCCACACAGCACACTGACCCAGACACACAGCACACACACACCCACCTGCACACCCCACCCGCCCTGCATGCCCCCCCACCCACAGCCAGTGGGTGCTACTGGTGCAGGGAGGGGCATGATATATGTCTGCTGGGTGCCACATGGGGAGTGTGCACTGACCACAAACACACACACCCACCCATATGCTTCACACACACCCAGCCACACAGCACACTGACCCAGACACACAGCACACACACACCCACCTGCACACCCCACCCGCCCTGCATGCCCCCCCACCCACAGCCAGTGGGTGCTACTGGTGCAGGGAGGGGCATGATATATGTCTGCTGGGTGCCACATGGGGAGTGTGCACTGGGGATGCGCCCTGAGCCATGTGCTCCATTTGGCAGGCACTACCTGTGCCTCCCTGCCTGCTGCCCTTTTGGCACCCTTCAGCTGCACCCTGCAGTTATATTCCCCCCACCACACAGGGTGCACTGCCCATGCTGGCTTCCCACATGGCACCCTGTGGCAGGCACTCCCCAGGAAGAGGGCAGCATGGACACAGGGTGCCGCACAGGGAGCAGGCAGGGGGGAGCACCCCACACTTGACCACATGTTGCAGCCTGGGGTGCTTCCTGCACCCCCTGCCTGCTCCCTTCACAGCACCCTGCTGCCATGTGCCCCACCTTCCCCCCCACTCTGGGGGTATATGCCAGCTGTGGGCAGTGGGGCATGCAGGGGGGGTGACCAGGTGTTCAGCCGCAGAGTGCTGTTCAGGAAAGGGGAACACAAGGCATAAGGCAGCACCCACCACCTGTAGCATGTGAGGTGGGGTACACCCCCATGCCCACTCCAGGCACTGCACCTTGCGGCTGCACACAACACCCCTCCCACATGGGGATTGGCTGTTGGCTGTGGGCCGCAGAGGGTGTGTGGTGCAGGGTGGCAGGGGCACAGTTGCAGGCAGCCCCAAGGGGAGTTGGCAGGGCAACACAGGCAGCCCCCACCACATGCAGCACATAGATGCAGGGTGGGGTCTGCCCCTCATGCCTGCTCCCCACATGGCACCCTGCAGCCACACACCATGTCCATCCCATGCTC
>NW_005842310.1:1115623-1118230 GCF_000455745.1 Alligator sinensis
TGCAGGGGGGGGGACCTGCCTGCCCCCCCCCCCCCCCCCCCCCAGCAGCAAGCCATGCCCCTGCACAGTTGGTCCCCGCAGCAGGGAGCAGAGTCTGGCTTTGCCCACCTAGGCCTCCACCTCCACCCCCCACTTGTCCGTTTGTCTGTCCTAAGGCTCCAGGCCATGCATGAGCAGGTGGCCTGGAACATTATGGAAAGATGGATGGAAGTGGTAAGGCTGTTATTGTATTAGAATATTTTCCATACAGTCCTCTATAGTTTTAGAATATTTGTGTATCAGTGTGTTTTTGACATGCTCTAGAAGGGTTAATTTGAAGAGCTTTGGATTCTATTTTTAACTCACTAAAACAAGAGAGTTTTTTTTTTATCTTTCTGTACTGCTAGTTTGAATCTTTCATCTGCCTACGTGTATGCCTGAGGTTATACACCATATATGTACACTGTAAATGAGGCGCAAGTCATGTACACTTGAGGTGAAAGTAAATCATAAATAAATAAGATACCCTCTGCAGAACTGCTTAGTATCCAGTAAAAGAATTGCTTAGTATCCAGAATTGCTTAGTATCCAGTAAAAAGAAAAGGAAAAAAGAAAAAGAAAAGTGAAAAGAAAAAGAATGTTTTTTATCTGGTTCATTTTAGCCAGGCTAAGCTTTATGGCTTCCTCCTTCAGTTAGAGAAGCCAATCACATAAGATTTTAAGGACAGAGTTACCCCCTATTCATCCAATCTGACCTGCTGAGTACCTTAGGTAATTAAGATTTACCTAGTTAAATATATTTAAGGACTTTAAGTTATACTTAAGTATTTCACCTCTTGTAAGACTAAACTGTGTACCATAGAAATACAACAGAAAAGACCAATATTCCATCAATACCTGAAGTCCTTGCAATGGCACTGAATTTATATAAAGTGAAAAAAAGCCACATGGGCCCACAGCATACAAACCACAACCTGTGCTACCAAAGAATGAAGGCAAATTTCCAAGATTCTTGAATATTTTCCCAAGGAAAAAAATGGTAACGGAGTTGTTCCCTTCTTCTTCAAATGTATTATATAAGGGACTTAAGAGTCTAATACACTTAGGACAGAATTCTATTTCACCTATGGCATGACCGAAGTGCAGCTTGCAGCCAAATTTGAGTGACCCAAATATTGTGTAGGAGTGACTGTATTAGAGGCACAGGATTGCCCTCCAGAGAAACACAGAAATCTTTGTTTGGTTGAGTAACAGAATCATTTTTACACTTTAGTCAGGTTACTTAAAATTGGTGCAAACTGCAGTTCGATCATCTTCTAAGGGAATAGGAATCCTGCCTAGTGGATTTGCATTCTGGGATCTGGGCTAGAATACACACATTTCTGGGCACAAAAGGTATTTGCAAATATTTAGATACTCAACTTAGGATCATAAGCAGGGAAACCGGTTTCATTTTAATCAGGGAAAACATGGATTTTGGGTTACATTTTTTAATCAGAAAATTTGGGATTTTATTTTTTATCAAAGAAAACCAGGATCCCTGATCATGAGGATTTAAGCTGCATAACTGTAGATTGGGTCCAACTTGTGTATATATTTGCCTGTGCCAGGAGCCTTACTGGGAACCTGATCTAAGTAATTTTGGGTTGGGGTAGGAGTGAGCAGGATATGGGTGGGGTAGCACATCCATGGGAGGTTTAGCAGGTCTGCAGGGGCTGGAAGTTCTGCAGGAGTGGGTAATGGGTCCATGGAGTGGGGGCTTTGTCTCTCCAGGGGTGGCAGGGTTGGAGGGTCTAAAAATAGCCAGGTTAGGGTAGGTGGGTAGGAAGACTGTATGCTGATCTAACCTCCCTGAACAGCTGTATAGATAGACATTAAATCAATCTATCCCCAGTTAAGTCAATCTAAGTGTAATGTCTGCACATATCCAAAGATGCCAAAACATCACCAGAAAATGGCTGTGTCATTATCTTTCAGTATAAACATTCAACAACTCATAAATTGAGGATTCTTTTTTCACTTTTCCTTCATCCAATGACTTGTATTTGAGTTTCTGCAATCAACTAACAGTACCGTAACACTAAATGTCAAACAATATATCCAAGCATGGAACTTAAGCTTTTAGACTTTAATGTCCACCACATAGAATTAAGGCCCCTCTACATGTTATATCATTGCACAATTAATTGTGCAATACATTTAGACTGGCTACACATGCAAATTAATTATTCCACCTTAAAAAGGTTCAACTAGCTATAAAATTATTGCTTGAAAATATATAACAACTTTATAGATGGTTTGTATCCAGTTTTACTTTGCATGTGTAAGCAGTTTGTGCTTGGGAGACTGCAGCTGCTGGGGTCTCCCAAGTGTTGGGGAGCATGTGTTGACCAGAAAGGGGCGTGTCTCAATAAACTGATTAATATTTTTAATTAGAGTGAGTCCCTTAATCAGCACGCAGCACAACCTCTCTTGCAAAATGGGGGTCTGAATAAAATGTACCACATGTGCATGTCTACACGTGCATTTCAGCACAACCAAATTAAATGTGCATTAAGCTAATGGTCATTAAATTATTTTTGGCAGGTGTCTACATGTGCAGGGACTTGGTCAAGTCCCTGCATTCCT
>NW_005842310.1:1118261-1144533 GCF_000455745.1 Alligator sinensis
CCCCTACTGGCTGGGCAGATCCACAAAAGTTAGTGCTGGGTCGTGTCCACATGTGCATTAATGCACTTTAACTAATCATGCTTAAATTTGATACTTGCATTTACAGTTATAAAATTTAGGCATGATTAGTCTAATTTCACCATTTTTAATGATCATTAAGGGTGCACACATGTAGACGCATGCCCACAATGTGCATTAAATTAGGTTAATGTGTATTAATGTGTCTCATGTAAATGGACCCTGTGGGTACTTTTTGGTCCAAGTTGGCAGTTGGCTGACTTGCTCTGAGTTTTGGGCTCTTCAGAGCAAGCTAGAAGCCCAGTTTGGTTTGCTGGTTAAATGATTTGTACACACACATAATCTTATTAAACAAAGATGGTTATTACTGAGAATAAGGAGAGATAACAACAAAAGGGGAACAAAAAACATGGAGTGATACAATACAAAGAGAGATGTAAGGCAATTGCAGTAGTGATCTTTCAGTAACAGAAGTTGAGTCCCAACCACGGGTAACCATACTCACTTGCATTCACTCTTTCAAACTCTCAAAGCACTCTGAAGGAAAACTTAAAGATTCACACTTTGCATTTTAAAGACACAGATTACAGACCCACTGATCCACAGATCCACTCAGACTTCCTCAACCAACACACATTAATCCACACACACAAACTCAACCGCAACTAATCAACTGCAGAATCTCTGGCAACTTGGCCCTTATAGATCACCTCATAGGCCTGAACCAATCAGTATACAATCTGTGCCATCAATCAATCCATCACTACATTTCTTACTACCCAATCACTCTCACTCATTGCGTATGTTTAATTTTGGTAATTGAAGCAGAAAGTGAAAAGGCCAGGCCTTCCAGAACTACCTGAGCACACTGTGCATGCCTTAAGCAAATAAACTATGCTGCACAGGAATGCAGCTCAGGGGCATCAGCTATGCAAAGTAACTAGCAACTAAAACCGGGGGCATCACCTGGGGCTGGGACATAGCAGCCAATGTGCTTCTCCAGCCACAGAGGTGTGGGGGTGCTCGTTACACCTAACAGATGGGAGACCACAGCAGCACCCTACAGCTGTGGGGACTGAGTCTCCTGCAGCTGATGGGACTCTCCATCTTGGCTGTACATGTGACACAGCCAGGACTGAGAGCCCTGTTAGGTGCAGGACTCATGGTCCCAGCTGGCTGTGGCCCTTGCAGCTGAGAACCTGCTCCTTGCTGATGCAGAGGGAGCCCAGAATTGGACTTCCCCTACAACAGTAATAAGGTGTGATTGGATATGATATGCAACCCCATAATCAAGCCTCCAGGAGTCTTTGGTCTGGAATTTAGACTATAATCTGTAGAATTATTTATTTATAATAATAATAATTTTAATAATTTAATTGGCAATTAAATTGGAAGGAAAAAGTTAAATGTTACCACCAAACTAATTTTAAAAATACAAATTTAAAATACAGATTATTTGTTTTAGTGATTCTTTTTTTCCTCTAAAATATATAGACAGGCTATTAAAAACATTGAGTAAAATTAAACTGTTATAAGTTATAATAGTTTGATTATGATAGTCTTCTACATAAAGGTATCCTAATGGTCCCATTGTCACCAATCTATGTACCCAAGTCTAACCATAAATGTGGGATCCAGTGTATACTGAAATTTTTGTACATGTGGCTACTGGATTTTATATATTGTATAGTGGAAATATTTTTAGAACATATTTGAAATAAGTTCCCTGGAAAAAAAAAATATACAAAAATGTCCAATAAAAATCTACAGGGAAGGTTTAAGATGAGATTTTAATAGAGAAAACGTGGCAGATGAGCAAATAGTACATGAAGTTGGCTGGAGTTTAAAAACAAAAACAAACAAACCAAAAAAACAAATATGGAAGGAAATAGAAATGAGGCCAAAACTCAGAGGAAAAAAGGCACAGAATCATAGGAAGTTAGGGTTGGAAGGGACCTCAGGCAGTCATCTAGTCCAACTCCCTGCTCAAAGCAGGACTATCTAGGTCATCCCAAACTAGATCATTGCAGCCAAAGCTTTGTCAGCCAGGTTTTGAAAACCTCCAAGGACGGAGCTTCCACCATCTCTCTGGATTAATGGGATGAAAATAGGAGGAAGCAAATTCATGGACAATTTTGCCTTTCAGAGTATTCTGTTTCAATTAGATTCAGACATGTATAGGAAGGCAGCAAGTAGGAGAGACATTACAAATCATATGGTCTTCTATTTTTGAAACACAGTATCTTGCAAAAGCATTCTTGAGGATGTGAAAATTGAACTACTTTGGATAAATAGCTACTGCTAAACGTAGTAGCCACATTTTATTGTTTATTATTTCAACATAATAATCCCTATCCTTTTTCTCATGCTGAAAGCAATTAGACCATAGAATAACTGCCTTGTTTTATTTTTATGTAAAAATACAAATATATATTTTACATTACAATAAGTACAATTTTCCTTTTTTTTTTCTTTTGAAGTCATAGATTTAAAAAGGGGAAAAAAAAACCCTATAATTAGCTATTCAAACATTTCCTTTTGTGCCAAGAGCTTGTATGCTAAATTTTCTGGCAAAATCATTTTTAACATCTTAATATGGAATGATAAACATTTTGATTTTAAACATGGTCCCTTTGCAAGATGCCACAAGAATGAGTGTTTTCGCTGATATTATATACTGTATTTCACTGGACACACCTACACGTTCCTTAATACGCCTTAGTTACTGCACATTTAGTTTAGTATTTGACTAATAAAGTATTAATTAAAAGTGCAGTAAATGCAGTTACTGCATGGTAGCGCCGGGCACAAGGTTATTTTATGATACTTACTGTACATTAGCCTAATAACATGGTGCAATAGTGTATAGGCACGGTTTTTGACCACCACACTACTATGCAGTGTTATTAGTCTAATGCGTAGTAAGCATCTCATGTAGACACACTCACTGAGCACCAGAAAATTGTCTTGCCCATACAACATGTTACACTGTTAAAAAAAAAAAAAATCAAGGTTAATTTTCTTTTGAAACTGGCTTGGCGCTAACCAAGGGGAAAAATTCAACTTTACTTACAGAAATACCATGTTGTTTTTAACTTGTTGCAATTCATTTTTGAGAAGCCATTTGATCAATGACCCCATAAAAAAGATAGGGCTTTCCAGTGAATGACAGGATTATCAAGAATAAGGGAGTGTTAATAATTTGTCTTACAGTACTGAAGATAACAGAAAATGGATTTTGATGACATGACCAATTAGTTTTACACTTCCATTGAAATTCTCTCCAATGCTATATTCAGCCAAGTGTTGAAATGCTATGTCAGCCATGGCAAGTGCCGTCTATCCTACTTGGGTCTGATTCTAATTTGACAAATTGTTCTTTTTCAGAAAGATACTGACTCCTAGATGGATGAAAATGGAAAAGAAAAAGAATAGAACCAGGTTGATTCTGATATGGCATTTTTCTTGCAATATTCTTTAGAGGTAGTTAAAGTGGTTAGAGGCCCTCCAGGCTCATGAAACCAGAGAGAAAGATTATATATAGGGGTACTGGACTAAGTGATACATTTTGTGGTAAACTTCTGAGAGGATTTTTGTTAAACACCTGTTTCTGGCAGAAGTGTTGTTTATCTTCAGGTGCAAGTTGTATTCTAACCTTAGGATGTCCATCAGGCCAATATGGTTAAGGCATACTAGTATCTCTAGACAATCACATGCAACAAAATATCATGCATGGTTAGCTTCATTTCTTTAACTCCCCTGCCAGAAGGACCAGGTACTAATTTACAACTGTGTCAACTCAAGATAGCCTTCAGCATGAGTTCAGAGATTAGATGACTTAAATACTCTACTAGTAAGTGTCCCTGTTTGTCTGTAGAGATACCTTAATATAAAAACTGATTCCCCTGTCTCTGAATTTGAACATTACAATTAAACAGTTTACAGTATTATATTTTTTAATTATTTAATTAGGAAAGAATATTTGGGTACCAGAGATCCTGCTTAAGGGTGTTTTAAGGTGCTTAAAACTAGTTTATGTGTCTTAATGTGTGGAGAATCCAGGGGTTAGGAGCTCCCTAAGCCACCTGAAATAAAAGCGTAACAAAGCCCAAAATTAATTTTATCAGAGATTTAAACTAGACCAAAGTAGGACTACCTTAGAGGTGAATGAGTTCAGAAAGTTGTAACATAATTTAATTAATATGCTAGAAACTTGTTTATATTAATCTATCTGGGTTTCTCAGTATAAATGCAATATAATCATGTCAAAATGCATTGCACAATACCCATCATACTGAGCAGAAGCTGCCTAAGCTAAGCAACAGGTTGCAACAGGTACAGCCACATAGCTTAAATCTTCTTCTTACCACGACCTAGGCATTTTACTTTGATCAAGACTTTCCTAGAGTTATCCATCTACACATTCTCTTTCAAAAACAAAGAATGAATCAATCATTTTTTTGAAAGATGGAATCATTTGCATGGTGAAGAACACTGACACACTAATGTATGACGTTTCTAGGTAAGAAGGAGAGAATCTTGAAGGCATGTGTAAGAAGTTTTAAACTGCTATGATAGAAACCATGTGGCTGTAACTAAGTTTCCTATTATAGTGCTTCCTCTTCTTTTCATGTGCTTGAGGCATTGAGTAATCAATAAAGTTATCTGTATCCCATTTGAGTTTTGCCAGTCCAAAATTGTTTGATTCAGAAAGGATGCTTGGGAATGAATCATGGGTATGGTTACTAGATTAATAACGATAGTATTAAATATTCACTATTTTACATGTAGTTTCTCATTTCCCAATTCAAAATGAAGCTGTAAGGTAGCAAAAGCAAATAAAGAAAATAAAATTCTCCTCACACCGCCCATCTAGATGCACTATTTGTAATATTATTTAATAATAGAATTACTTCTTTATAGTAATTAAGATTCCAAATGAATTTTATTCTTTTGCTGCTATCGTTATTGAAGATATCGATGGGCCTTGATAAGAAATCATGACAAGTCTTAAACGCTAGATTATTTTGAAACTCATTTCCAAATCTAAGGCTGAAATAACTCTGTGACAGTTGTTATAAAGGTATGCAAATTACTTAACGTCAGCTGCTCAGCAAAGATTGTCAGAGCAATATGAAACAAATGCAATGGCTATAGAAACCAAAAAAATATAGTTATAAATCATATTCAGTCTTTTAAAATGATCTTTTGTAATTAAATTGCCTTCTCCCTTTGATAGAAGCAACATCCCAAGTTTGTGAGAGTTTTCAAAATAGAGATGGATCAGACACATTGGACAAAATTCTAAGGCAAGAAGTAACATTCTGCTGCATCCCAGAGATTCATGTGAATCATACTAAAATAATTATATAGGGCACTTTTGTGTATGCTTCAGAGGTGGGGGAGGGGGAGTAGCACTTAACAGCTACTCTAATTAAAGCACCACAGTGTCTCATGTATTAGGATCCCCACGCTTCAAAATGGCAGTGGGGATGCTGTTACACAAGATGCAGGAGGCTCCTGGAGCATGGTAATTGCCAAATTACCACTCCAGGTTAATTGAGTCTGCTCCAGTGTGTTGTAATTATAGTGCATCAGAGCAGCTTCCATGCTTATTTACAGGCACCCTCAGCGTCTATGGTTTTGCCCTATGCAACTAAGTTTGCCATACTGCGAATGCTTGAAAATGATTCAATAGTTCCTCCAAGATGTACAACTTCATTTATGCTCATTGCAATTCAATTTCAGCACAAGGGGGGCCAAAATATTGTGCAAAAGCCCTGAAAGTATAGTTGACCCAAAACTATACCTAGCAGCTGTGCTGCTCCCCTTTGTACTGGGCACAGGTCACCAGCTCTCTGATGGCTAACCTCTCTGTGTTCCTGCATGAATCTGATGCAATATGGTGCAAACAATAACATTGACTGCTACTAGAATATAAGAGATTTCACAGATCCAAAAAGATATATGAAAAGTGATGTCTCTGTTTTTCTCACATATCCAACATTTTATTTGGCTGTGCCAACTGAGAGCACAGATGACTACTCATGAGACTTGATTGCATTCTGTATAATATAGCCAGTTGTGATGTGTCATAAAACAGGCATCCCAATAAAATTTTTAACAGATGCAGTTTCTAAAATACCACCTGTTAAATGAGACTTTGCTTAATTTATATTGTTTGTGTTTACTTCTTCAAACTCCACTGACTGAAAAAACACTTAGGTTTGCAGTACCTACTATATTTTGAAAGCAAAATACTTCACGCAAGCCATATAGAGAATAAGTGGATGATTTCACACAACTCTGCTCATGAATCCTTAACAGGACAATATACCATATTTTCTTGCATGTAACTTGCACCTTGTCCCCCCCAAACCAGCTGGTGAAAATTGGGGTTCACATTATATGTGAGAAATAGGGATCCCCATATGTCTGGATATTTGGAAGTAGGGAAGCAATGGTAGCATGCGTTTACAGCACTATAGAATCATATAAAATTAGGGTTGGAAGGGACCTCAGGAGGTCATGTAGTCTACCCCCCTGCTCAAAACAGAACCATCCCCAACTAGATCATCCCAGCCATGGCTATATCTAGCTGGGTCCTCTAAGGATGGACATTCTACAACCACTCTGGGTAGCCTGTTCTAGTGTTTTACTACCCTCCTTATGAGAAAGTTTTTTCCTAATATCTGACCTTGCTGCAACTAGAGACCATTGCTCCTTGTTCTGTCACCTGCCACCACCGAGATCGGTCTAGCTCCATCCTCTTTGGAACCACCCTTCAGGTAGTTGAAGGCTGCAATTAAATCCCCTCTCAGTCTTCTCTTTTCTAGACTAAATAAGCCCAGTTCATCAGCTTCTCAGAAGTCATGTGCCCCAGCCTTCTAACCAATTATCCTCCACTGGCCTCTCTCCAGTTCATCCATATTCTTTCTGTAGTGAGGGGCCTGTAAATGGACACAGTACTCCAGATGTAGCCTCACTAGTTCCTAACAAAGAGGAATAATATGCTGGCAATGCTGCTACTAATACAGCCCAGAATGCTATTAGCCTTCTTTGCAACAAGGGTACACTGTGTTGTCTCATATTCAGCTTACTGTCCATTGTAACCCCCAGTTCCTTTTCTGCAGAGCCGCTGCTTAGCCAGTCAGTTCTCAGCCTGTATGGGTGAATGGGATTGTTCTGTCCTGAGTACAGGACTTTGCACTTGTTCTTATTGAATTTCATAAGATTTCTTTTGTTTCAGTCCTCCAATTTGTTTAGGTCACTGAATCCTAACCCTACCCTCCAGCATATCTATTAATCCTTTCATCTTGATGTCATCTGCAAACCTGCTGAGGGTTCACTCCACCACAACTGCCAGACTGTTGATGAATATATTGAACAAACCAGTCCCAGTATTGACCCCTGGGACACTCCACTTGATATCAGCTGCCAATTAGACATTGAGCTATTGATTACTACCCTTACAGTGCACTGATCCAGCCAGTTTTCTATTCACTTTACAGTCCATTTATTCAACCTGTACTTTATTAGCTTGTTTGTAACACTGTTGTGGGAGACTATCAAAAGCCTTGCTAAAGTCAAGGTATATCACATCCACTGCTCTTTCTGGCAATTGCTGCAGCTCTGAGAGCCATGGCAATTAACATTACTACTACTCCCCCCACCACCAAAATTCAAGACGTATGGAGTACATGCCTACCAAAATGACATGGCCCTGTGGGCTAAATCAGGCCAGTGTGTGGGGTCTGTCTACATATGGATTTGGCATGCAGCTCTGGATCCACCACTCAGGCCATGATTCTAGACCTGCCACACCAGATTAGGCCCAGGTCACAGGTGCACACCTGCTGCACTGGATAAAGCCACAGGCTCACACCCTCCATGCCTGATCAGGCCCACTACATGGCCCCAGACCCAGCATGCTGGATTAGGCTGGTGTACATAATCAGTGAGTGTGACTATACAAGATCTGGTACTGCTCATTAGCGTACTTTCCTATGCAGTAAACCCACTTGTTTACATGTGTGCACAATTACTGCACAATAAAAACACTTAATCTAATTTAAATTTGCTACTTTCAAATGCAAGTAGCATATTTAAGTGGGATTAATGAATGTTCAGTAATGCATGTTTAGAAATGACCCAGGAACAAGTTTGCTCCCAGGTCTGCTCAGCCACTGGAGCTAGGGACAGACATTCAAAAATCCAGAGCCCAAATTGATTCAATCTTTGTAGGTCAGTTTAAACTGCAAAGCTTGAACTGATTTGGAGGTGGATAGACATTGCCTTTTCATTCCAGAAATGCAGGCACATGCCTTCAGTGGCTCAGGCTAGAAGCTGGGGGGCCCTAGAGCATCCCTCCCTTCCCTTCTATAGTGCTGCACTGAGGGGGCATGGCCAGGCCCCAGCAGGATGCTCTGATTAGGGAAGGGTTCCCCCCACCACCCCCCTTACCACTGAAGGAGCCAGCAGGGAGTTAATAACGGAGCATTGAGTTACACAGAGAATTGATTATCACCCCATAAAACAGAATAAAGCCTCTCTCATTATTTCAAGCTCTTCTTAAACAACTTTTTTCCAAGGAAGGGACATTACCAGATACCTGTTGATTAGCTCCAAAAAGCCCTAAGCTGACACCAGAAATGATCCCAGCACGGCGTGGTGCCTGGGGCAAAGCAGCCTGCGTGGGGCACACTTACACTGGGGAGTGAAAGCCCCGGCACACCAGATGCAGCAGGATGGGTGGCAGCTAAAACTTGCGGCTGGAACAGGCAAAGAGCCATCCCACTTGCCAGGTGAGCTAAACTGCAGCCACGGCCTCTCTGCCCGGCTCTGTGGGGCCCCCAAAGTGCCATTTTCAAACTGGTTTATGTGCACTGAACATCTGTTCAGTTACAGATTTAAACCAGTTTCTGATCACTTAAATTGGTTTATGTGTAATGTCTGTCCCAAGCCTAGGGGGCCGGCCTGAGGCAAGTCCCAGGGATGTAGACTAGGAGTCTCTCCTGGCTCCGGCCTGTGCTGCCTCTATGGCAGGCCCCTCTGCAGGCCATAAAAGCCTGAAGACATTTTGAGCCCTGAGGCACATTCACCAGGGAGCTTGAGGGTACTGCAGACCCTGTGTATCCCCATGAGCAGGCCAGAGGCTCTTCTGACCTGCCTGCCAGCACCCCAGCACTGCTGCTTGGCACTGCACTGAAGCACAGCTGCCAAGGCAGTGCCATTAGGGCCAGAAGAGTGCTGAAGGGTGCTGCAAGCTTCTGCAGCCTCTGGCCAGGCCTGTCAGCCCCTTCCTCAGGGCTGCTTGCAGACAGCTTCTGGGCAGCAGAACCAGTAGCACCTGCTTGCAGCACATCCCAGCAGCCTGCCCTGCACCTGCAGGTGCTTCAGGGCATTACCTCTGCTGCACAGCTGCCAGTCCCTTGCTGTGCCCCTGTGCTGGGTATTGCAGGCTGTTGTCCAGGGAAAGCTGTGTAGGGGCCCAAAGAGCTTTTACTGCACCCATCATAGCATCCTTCTCCTAGCCTAGGCCTGTGACCACAAGCATCTGTACACCTGTGCCCTCCACCCAGGGCCCCGACTGAAGTCAGGAGGAGGTTGTTGAGCTTGTGGCACTGTGGGGTGAGGAGGAAGTGCTGCATCAATTTGAGAGAGGCAGGGGGCTCCAACGCTCACATTTATGAGTCCCTGTCAGGCTGGATACAGGAGTGTGGGCACATCTGGTTAGCACGGCAGTGCCACATACAAGTCAAGGTCTTTGAGGCACAGTGGATCTCTGTGACTGACCACAATCATCAGCCTGGCCATACCTGTAAGTCAATGCCCTTTATGCAGCAACTGACAGACATTTTTGCACCCCATGACCCCAGCCTGGCACCTCCAGTGACACATCAGTGAAGAACATATTCTTGAGCATGAAGTGCACCTTCCTGCCCAGTCCCCCAGCTGCAGTTTCCACCAGCAGTTTGGGGAGTCCTAGCCAGGCCTACTCTGCCAGCTGTGCAGCCCCAGGGCTAGACATGAGATGTGGCTGGCCATAACACCACAGGCTGTCAGCAGCACCAGGTCCTCCCTGTGGGGTCCCATAGCCAGGCACCTGCACAGCATGCCCCATGGGATGAGGACACCAGGTTCAGCTGGATACCATGGCTGACAGGGAGGACCCCTAGCTGGCCCTAGCCATGTGGTAAGCCCTTCACTGGATGGAGGGCAGTCCCTCCCTGCTCTTACCTCCCCTTGTCCCCTCTCCCCACCTGACCCAGCCACACTTCCCTGGCCCTGAGTTCCCCCCACCCCTCGCCCCCGGCATGAAGAGAGTCAGGAGATAGTGCTAAATTGTATTTGAGCATCCCATGCCCCTACAGCTAGGTGGGCATGGGCCTCTCACAATAAGGAACATGTTGGTGCTGGTAGCAATGTCCTCCTCGGCAGCAGGGTCAGTGACATGTAGCACAGCCACACATAACCCTCAAAGTAGCAGCAGTGGCTTTGGGGCATCCTAGGCTTGCTCCCCATGCCATCATAGCTCATGGTCCTGTACCAGGCATGCAGGTAAACCCAGTGCACCATGAGTATCATTGTTAGCAAGGCATAGTAGGTTGGGCACCGCTCAGCCTGTGCAAACAGCTCCTTAGGCACTGCCTGGGGCACATGCAGCAAGGGCACACTCTGGGCTCAGTAGCAGCATGGCAGGGGGCTGGACTAGGGTGCCTCCCTGAAAAGACCCCCTTTGGGGGTCCTGGTTGCTGAAGGCAGTGGAGGACCTCCTCCCAGACCAAGGGGGGCCTGGTCTGGGGCAGTGGGTGGCTGCCAGAAGGCATGCAGGGCTAGGGCCGGAGGCTGGGAAATGGGCAGCATGAACACAACCACCAGGGCAAGAATGGGAGAGGGAGCAGTGGCATGGGCAGCTCCTCATCCCAGAACCCCTACACCCCCACAAGCCAAGGTGCTGTAGGCTGGGCAGAAGTACAGCAGAGCAGTGGGTCTGCAGGAGGAGAGCAGAGACAGTGGGGTTTGGAGCTGTGGCAGCAGGTATTGCGAGTAACCAGTAACTGGGAATGGGGCAGGGGAGGCAGGCTGCCCCTGGTCAGCACCCAGCAGCCCACTGGCCTCAAAGAAGTGCACAGGGATGGAGGACCTGGCTGGTGGCTCCCTGGGCCCGGGCTTACCTGCCCAAATAACCATGGTGGGCACTTTAGCATGACCAACTCCCAATCTGAGGCTGAGCAGCACATGGCCCCTGGTACAAATCATCTTATCCCTGAATTGCAAACTCTCACAAAAGCTTCTTTCTCATGGCTATGCAGGTCCTGCATTTGGATGCAGGGGAGAGGCTACACTTAGTGGTGCAGATGCCGGCTCAGGGTCACTGCCATCCACCACTGGGAGTCTGCAGATTCACCAGCTCCACCAGAGGCACACAATGGACCACATCCTCCTCCTCCAGCTGCTGATGGTGGTCATGGAGGAGTGTGCAGAGGATGCACAGGCCTAGCATGGACAGAATATCACCTGCAGGGATGCATGAGGCCAGCAAGAAGAGGCGTGGGACTGATGTGAGGAGGTGCAGGACAAGGAAGACTGAGAGTTCCAGGCCAAGCTCCTGGCCCTGGAGCAAGAGTGGCTCCAGGTACTGCAGGAGCAGAATGTTATCCTGGGCCAGGTAATGCAGGCCATGGATGATGACCATTGGGTGCTGGACACCATTCTTGCCCTGGTGGTTGTGTTCATGCTGCCCATTTCCCAGCCTCTGGCCCTAGCCCTGCATGCTTTCTGGCAGCCACCCACTGCCCCAGACCAGGCCCCACTTGGTCTGGGAGGAGGTCCTCCACTGCCTCCAGCAACCAGGATTGACTGGCCTGGCCCCAACCCTGGGTCCAGCACTACCCAGCCTCCCTGCATGGGCCTAGCCTCACTGCTTACCCTGTCTCCACATGCATGCAGAGCCAGAGCTGCCTGGAGTGACACTAGGACTGAACACTAGGCCTATTGGGCCCAGACTCTGCCAACCAGAGGGGCTTGCCATCACCCCTGGGCCAGCCTCCCACCCGCTGCACTCACTAGTGTCTGGACTCATGGGGGAAGGGCCAGAGGCTGGGGTACTGAGCACCTAGCCCTGGCGTTCCCCACAACCCCACACCACAAAAATCTCTTTTTAAATAGTTTGCACAGGGAAGAGGGTTATTTATTATTGCTGGGTGGGAGGGGTGGTGGAGAGGCGCTGTTGGGGAGGGTTGGGGGAGGGGGCTCTGTGTGTTGGGGGGGAGGGGGAAAGGGGTTTGTGTGATGCCCAACCCCCAAAAGGGTTTATACCAGATTATTTTACACCACTGTAAATTTAGGCTGGAGTAAATTCATGTGTAGATGTACCCAGTATGTTGGGATGGCAGCAGACTCAGAAAACAGCTTGGCTCCCTAGCTGCTGCTGTTCATATACCTATCCAAGATAAGATCTTTTTTTTTCTTTATACTACCTTTTCAAAAATAGGGTTTGTGTTATTCAGGGGCAAACTATATGCAAAAATGGTAATGTTACCTTCTGTTATTTTAAGTAAATGAGAGGGTTTATCCCCTCCTATCAATGTTAAATTTTGAAATAAAGTAATGACCAAAAGCTAGAGCTGCAAAGGGACAGAGCCTGTATAAAGAAAATCTGTAAATCTTGCACATGGAGAAGGAAGTAACCATTTTGAAGAGGTGTCCATTTTATTTATAACCAAGAAAAATGCTGAATCTTATACTGGTGGCAAACAGTGGCATTGTCCACTTCCAAATAAGGAAAGGGAAAAGGACAAACAATATAAAGACAAAAAGGTAATAATTACTGTGCCATTATTGCCTTCTGAGATTAATAAACATTAAATTAGACATCACAATATTCTGCAATTTCATTATATGTGGTAAGCGGTGAATAAGTTATGCTTGGTTCAGACAAAGTGAAATATCCTTAACTTACAAATTCTTTTCTAAGCAGT
The DNA here is from genome assembly GCF_000455745.1 of Alligator sinensis. Classification (NCBI taxonomy): domain Eukaryota; kingdom Metazoa; phylum Chordata; order Crocodylia; family Alligatoridae; genus Alligator; species Alligator sinensis. The sequence continues at coordinate 1,131,263 of NW_005842310.1, forward strand.
GCATGTTTTCTTAGGTTTTTTAGGGTTATTCCTTGCCTTCTGACCTAAAGCAAGTACTTCTTATTTTTCCCTTAAGGCCAAATTCTCACTGTTCATCTTGCTACTTTCATAGACCTTCCATGAGCATTTCATGGCAGTGTATCTGAAAGTATTTTGTGTTTTCAGCAAATGTTTGTAACTTCTGCAGTACTGGAAATGAAATACTTACAAGCCAGCAAAACAAAACTAATATGGAGTTTCTAACTTAAAGTCATGCTGGAGCAAGTCTGACCCAGTACAGGTTATGATTGTTTTCAAATGTTAAACACAAGTACATATTTAAAACAGCATAACTTCAAGACTCCCTGAGGCTCTTTCCTCAGGTGATGTAAACTAGCATAATTCCTCACTCTTTTTCAGAGGGTGGTTTATTTTTTTAAATCAAACTTCTCAAAAATCAATCTTGGATGAGATGCAGCATGCGAAATCTCTGGAAGATTGGTTTATTATGGGGGTGATTGAGTGTGTGTGTGTATTTATCAGGTTTATCGACCACTGCCCAAGAAATGAAAAATAATTTTAACAAAAGTTCCTGCTTACTACACTATCAGAAAACTCTAATTATTGCAAATCTCTTCTGTAAAATAATCTATATAACAGCAGATGAGACCATATTTGTCAAGTAGCATCTTTAATTAATGTCTAAAATGAGGAAGACGGGCAGATTTTTGTCTGAAATAAATTTAACATTTGGTAAAGTTGAATTAATGATATTTGTTATACAAGTCTTGAGTCTCTTGCATTTATCTTTGGAGGAAAACAATGAGGCATATAAGTGTTGTTAATGTAATCCATGTACCATCATTGTTTTTGTTATCAATCCTGTGTCAACCCAACGTACCAGACAATAATAAAGATAAATAAGCATCTGACAGAGCTTTGTAGATACCATTCTAAATGACTAAGTTGGACTAAAATTTGTCATACTGTCTGATGCTTAACAATGAAAGTAATTCAAGGACAGTTACATTCTGTACAGGCTCTTCATCATTTCAATAGCTTAAAGCTACAAGGATAGTTTTTAATTGTTTATGTGATGTATCACTTGATTGTCTCCTTCACTCTGCACCAGGAAAGAACACAGTAAATTAATAATAAGTCCAGGCACAGCTGTGAACTAGCTGCTACAGGATAAGATTGATTTATATCTAAGGTGATGAAGCCTGGACTCTAGATAAGTAAGTAAGGAATATAAATTTTCCTCAATATCTCAAATCAGAATCAAAAGTTTGGTATTCCAAATTTCTGTTGATACAACAGACTTTGATATATGGGACTTCAGGAGGAGTACAATAACGTAGGTTAACATTGAAAGTAAAAGAACAGATAGGAGTCGAATGACTTTCCAGAGTATGTTCTTTAGTTCTGTCACACATTTATATGGAGCAGCAGGTACTGAGTTTCTACACGAAAGTCATAATGAAAAGTAATACAGACAGAAATAGCTTGCCTCTAGCTAGACTAATGGCAAGGTCAGATTACATCAATTAAACCAGAAAGCCTCCAAGATAAAGTTCATTCCACACATTATGAGTTTTTTCCCCTCCAAATAAATGTCTAGCTTTACAAGTATAAGGCAGCTGCACTGCAACTTCATATGCCTAGCAACATAATAAGGCAGGGAGAAAAAGGCCCTGCTAAAGTAGTAAACAAGGACATTAGACAATGTGAACTTAAAAAAAGTCATTTACAACAAATAAAATACTGAGGTAAAGTGACTCCTATTAAATATTCAGATACACTTGTGAAATTAAAGTTATCACGGTCTCAGCTGTATAATAATTTCATAGCACTAACAATACTTGGTTTCTTCTATATTTTGTTAAAGGTTCTGAACAATATTTTAAAACAATGCAAAGTAATTAAAAATGCATAAAACCAGCAAGCAGCATGACATTTTCTTCTTTGAAGTGTGATTACCTTGCAGGCCTCTGAGAGAAAGCTGTTTCATTGCTTTTTTTTTCTAGAAATGCTGATAAAGATGGATATCTTGGAATTATTCCATTCTCCAAACTAGGACTGAAATTCCATTTGCATTAGCCTACTTTCTTAGCCTTTGTTTCCAACTGAAAAAAAAAAATTGAGAAAGAAATGAAGAATGTTGTAAATTAAGGTAATGGATGCCCAATGTCCATTGGGTTATTTGTTGGTAATGGAAGACAACGTGGAAAAATAAAGTAAGGTAATCAAAAGTGTAGGAAGATTTTAGGGTATATCTGGAATGACACATTTTTACACAGTGATATTGGAAAGGTTACTGAATAAGATGAAGGAGTATGAAAACAAAAGTCAGTCAAGCCTAGGCCTAATCATTCTTCCAAGATGCTCTTGGCAACAAAAGAGAGCCAGGTTCCAGTTTAAAAGTTCCCTTCCACTAATGGCTTGAGACCTAACCTAAAATGTGGAAAGAATAAATACATGTCCTATCCACCCAAAATAGGCAATATTTCCCCTCTTACAGTATATAACAACAAGAGCAATAACAAAAAGGGTCAAGGGGAGAGTGGAACCCGCCCTGACTATGGGAAAACACAGCAGCAACAGAAAGAAAATCCATTTATACAGACAGTAAGTAAGACTTTCACTTTTTAGTGAGCCTTCATATGCTAGTTTTCCCTCTTGTTGCACCCCACTTAGAGTTTGTTTTAGGAGGCTAGCAAAATCCTAGCATGGAGACATGCTTGGCAAATAGATTAATTTTCAGCCATGGAGGGAAGTGTTAACCTGGTCCACTCAGTCTCTCTACCACTTCTACACTGTCACATGCTATCTCTGTACCTTCTCTCACAGTGTTTTAATCTCTGTCTTTTACATTAGGTGTGGGTCTTCAGTTTTCTAACTCAACTACAGCAATGACATCACTGTTGAATAGGCAACAGGCATGAGAGTTCATTCAGATTACACTATGGAGAGACATTTCAGTGGTGCACAGAGTCTGGAGCAGAATTTTTATCACCAAGGATTCATCCCCATGCTCTATGTTAGGAGATTTCTCTCTCCATCACACTCGCATACAACTTCAGTTCCTAGTCCCTAAGGATTTTTATGGGAAACCCACCATTCAGTTCTGCTAACCTCCAGTTACATAATAAGGATAACAACACTTAATTATTACAGACAACAAACTGAAGTGAATTTTAACAGCAACAAGGAAAATGCTTCCACTGAAAGAAAAGGTGACATCTATGGAAATGAGGTTTGACTCATTCTGTTTCTTCCTTTGGACCATTTACAGCATCTGAAAGAGTGAGTTTCAGCTCACAAAACCTTGTTTTCTCACTCTCTTTATATATATATCTATACACACACACACACACACACACACCCCTATCTATCTATGTCTATATATATATATATATATATACTTTGACTAGCCTATAAAGTACAAATTGCCCCTTTCTTCTCATCGATGGATAGCAGTAGAGAGCTTTTTCCATGATATTTAGACCAGGATTACATAACGTTAACTAAAAGCCAAGGTAACAAAGAGAGCTACTGGTCTTCAAGGACTAGCACTAATAAAGGACTCAGGGTATGTCTATGCATTCCCCTGACTGCACATTTGGTACTTCACAGTCATTTAGTATTTGCTTAGCAAGTACTAAACGAAAGTGCAGTACCCACCGGTACTGTGCAGTCCTGGCAGGACATGGCTATTTTAGATGCTATGTCGCCATAACGATGAGCTACAGTGATGTAGCATGTTGCTACAGGGATGTAGCTTTGGTGTCAAGGTCTGTGCCTGTTAATGCTACATCTCCATAGTGACAAGTTACTTTGCCATAGCTTGCCATAATGGCGATGTAGCTTCTCGTGTAGCTCAGACTCCAAAAGTTCAGCATCTAGGTCCTTAAAGGGAATCCAGAGCCATGAGCTAAGTAATGAGTCTCCCTAAAAATGCCCAGGGTGAGTTAAGTACTGCAAAATGGAATTCCAAACACCCAACATACTAAGTTTGGACACATCTAACATCAGGGCACTGTGTGGGGAAAAGAACTAGACAATAGCACAACTTGAGGACAAGATAAATCCAAAATACCATTTCAGTGTGGTTCTTTTGTCCACTGGCAATCCGTAATATGGTAATGTTTCTGAAGGTAGGGACTTATGCCCATTCTTTCAAGGGACGTAGTATTACAATCTTTTCCTTTTAAAATGTGTCTAGGGGAGGACTTTTATATGAGCCTGATGGTTAGATATCTCATGCAAGAGGTAGGAAGGAAGGTTAAAAGTCCTCCTTTATTAGTGGTTTGACCCTTATTTAGATCTGGCCCTAAGTTTCCTCATAGTTGGAAACGTTAGGTTATTAGCTGAAGATACAGGTATCTGGGGAGAGGTGGGGAACAGTTATTTCTTTGCAATTGAAAAATAAATAAAACAAGAGAGAAATGCTAAGATTTTGGCTAAAACCAAAGTTCTAGGACTGAGGTAATCATGTTTTCTGTAACTAATGTTTCACAAGTAAATATAGAGTGCCACATGTACTAGCGATGACTATTCAAAGTTCCCTAGAGTGTAAAACATGGAAATCACAAGGAAGCAATGCTTCAGTTTCTCCTACAAAAATCTATATTCTCACCAGAAGAGAGAGAGAAAAAAAGTCATTACCTTTTTGGCTCTTCCATCCAAAACTGGCCTAAAGTTGGATTCTCATAATATATTCCTGGATTGAGTTAGTTGGCCCCAATTCCCCAAATTATTCAGAAATAATTACTCTGAATTTTAACAAAGGGTTTTATGTATTTAGGATCTATGTGTTTTTCTAAGCCCAGAATACATACAATAACTCTCTCACACACACACATGCACGCTTGCACACACTAACATACACAAATAAATTAAAGATAGTCCAGCAATGAATATCAAAAGGGAGCACTTATCAATTCATAGAGCAGTATGAATGCTTCAAACATTTTTCGACAAGTATCCTTTTGACTTTACTTTGAAATCTTTTACTTTTGTGTGTACTCTTTCTGGACATACTGCAATAAATTAGTTAATTGGCAAGAGCAGTGAAATAAAAGTATTTTAGTCACCATTATGAAGGAGAAAGGGAGTAATGTTACCAAATTTGCACATTACTTTGGGGTGTGCTCATTTATTAGGGATAGTTTCTAGTGTCTTGGTGATTCTGTCAATGTGCTGCTTGTGTTACTATACGGACCTGTATTTCTCCCTTCTGCAAGCCCTCACCCCCAGTGGAGCTATCTTGCAGGACTCAGTCTCAATGGGACTGGGTTCCTCCAGTCACCAAATCAGTCATACACACAAACACACACAAATTAACGTGACACGCCTGACCTGGCCGGGCTGATCAGCATGGACAGGCTGACACCCTCATATGCCAAGAATCAGTTCATAAGAGCAACAATAAAATGCAGTCAGACACAAGCACACAGGTAAACAGAATCCCTCTGAATCCGGCTGGGTGTCCAGCTGACACCCTCATGGGCCAGCATTCAGTTCATAAGGGCACGTCTGAGTCAAACTGGGTCAATCAGCCTATACAAGCTGATCCCCTTATGTGTTTCAAACTCAGCACGTCCCAATCTTTGGCCTCTTGATGAGCAGACCCCACAATAATTTGGGCTTCACAGGGATCTTTAGCATAGGTAAAAGAAGCGTTGCTGCAGAGCACGGGAAGAAAGAGAAGCAGAGAAGGAAAAATATACACAACTACTACCAGTTTGACTATAAAAGTTATTTATTGCTAAGCATATGAAATATATAATAGTACTAGTAGTAATAGACATGCAAAAGAAAAACAAACACCAACAATGACAATACTACCCTGGTTTCACTAAGTATTTGGGGAAACTTAGCTCAAGCTTAACTGATACAGTTCAGGTTCAGAAGTTTATGCCTAGAAAGAAGACAGAGAACGCTGGGATCTCACCTAGTCCACGGTACTCAGGCTGCAAAGCTGACAGGCACAGTCTGTAGCACAGTCCTTGAAGGGAGAGATGATCTGTTCTTCCAGCGTCCCAAGAACGACAGGGGATGGTGTCAGCACAGGGGTTTTCTTCTTCTCCTTCTTTCCTCCTGCTTCTACTTCTTTTCCTTCCTTTTCCTCTTCCTCTTCTCCCTCTAGCAGCACACACACTTACAGATTTTTATACCCTCAGTTTAGCTGCTTCGAAGCACCCTCAGTAGTGTAAATCATTGTCTTTTCTATTGACAAGGGGTTATCTGGTTTGGACCATCTCAGGAAACTGATTGATAATCAGGAAACACTTAAGATTAGGGAGTAACCCAAATACTTGGGAGCCAGCTTGAGATTCCTATGGGTGGCAGATATACTGATGGGATATCTCATGGTTTCTTCAGGAACAATAGATAGCTTGCAGCATCAGGATTTTGGATTTTTACTTGTTGTGCACAAGCCTCAGCTTAGCATGACTTTTCCAGATCTTACTATAGTCTTTTAACAGACTTAAAACAATTATTGGGGTGCTCATAACCTTTTGTGGAGAGGACTCCCACCAGTCGTCTCGGGAAAGATATGACAACACCTGGGATTAGGGCTCCAGCAGGCTGGATGCTGTGATGAACCCTTAACCATTGTTCAAATGTTGCCCATACCCCCTCTGACTCGGTCTCTTGCCTCAGCATTCCCTAACCCGGCAACCGAGTTTTAGTCAATCAAGTTTAAATAGGCCTCCCATAGTGGGACCGGGGAATGTACGGCCCGAGATGCCTATTAAACTTAGAGCTCTGTGTGTGTGTGTGTCTGGGGGGGAGGGAAGTCCTTAGCAAATCCAGATTAGAACTGGTTTGATAAATGCTGAGCTGGGTGTGTGTGAACATGGGTTGATTAACATTTGAAGCACAGATTCCCCATCATGCAGTGCTCCCCTGCTTCTCTGGTCCCAGAATTCACTGCAGTCTCTGCTTCAGGCTTTCTGTTCTCCATCTCTCATGTAAATGAATGGTCATCTGGTTCCATCTCGGATGTAAATGAGACCTAGGGCAGTTGTTCACTCTTGTCACCCTTATCTGGAGAGTTTTAGGTGTGTCTCTCACTGCATCTTAAACAGTTTCATTTAGGTAGAGGAGGGGAGGGAGGGGGGGGTGAGTCCTTTGTGAGTCAGACAGACTGCATCCTGTGCCAGGGTTGCCCAAGAACACAGAGCTGAGACGTAACAGTAAGTCCTTTAAGAAGAAAGAGAAGCAGGTAAGGCCCAAGACCTAGAAAGTTATATAAGTAAGATCTCAGGTCTAAAGGGCCAATGGGTTCTAGCATTGGAAGAAAGTGATGCTCTTACTAGGAAAGGTCAGATCAGAGAAGCTGACAATATATATGCAACTGAAGAAAGTTGACTAAGGCCCAAACAGGTCACTGGAATGGCCAGTAGAAGCAAGAGATTATTCAAGAGATAAAAGAAAGGTTTGAGGAAAGAATGCTAAAAAATGGGGAAGACCATTCTTGTACCAAGTGGCTCTCAGGGGTCTCATCTTGTAAAGGATGTCACATCTGAGCAGCAATTCTTTTCTTCTTCAAAGGCCTAGTCCACTAATGGAACATCAAGGTGTGGCATATGGGGATAAGGAACTGGGAGTGAGTAGAGGACTTCTTTGGGATCAATACCATAATATCTACATTGCCTGGAGAAGAGGGAAGTGGTGGGTGGTTACAAATAGTTTCCAAAACAGTACATTTTAAATAAACATAATAAAAAATCAGAACATATATTTTGAACTCTTAAAATAATTATTTACATCAGAAAATGTGATTCTGAGATCAGAAAATTGCTATGATTTGTGGACAACCTGTAGACCAGGAAATATTTCAGAACTTTTTTTCTATGACTCATTCTTAATGTATGACACCTGATAAATTTGTGATCAGTTCATGACTAAGTTTTAAACAAGCAAAAAAATGACATTTATCAGGAGTGAATCATTTATCACCCACTTCTACCTATTATCATGAAAGCAAAACTTGATGAAACAATTTATTCTGACATGATGAAAACAAATGTTGATACAGAACTATAATGGGGCTTATCTGCAGTACTAAAAATACATAACACAGAAGAACATGAAGAATCATCCATTTACTTACATAGTCCATTTGTAATAATGGCTGGCACCTATTACATCTGAGAGTATAAACTAGTGGTTTGCAACCTTTTCAGACTTGAGGCATCCCTCCATAACTTTTGTGAATTATGTGACAACCCATTTCAAAAACTAATTTCTTTATTACAGGGCTTACTTCTTTACAGATCAGGCAGGCAATGAGGATGGGGGAACAGCTAGGCAGTGAGAGTCTGAGCCTGCCCTTATCTGCTTATTTCCTCACACCTGAAAACTGATCCTGACTTTATTTCCATATCTCTTTACAAATATCTCGATTATCTCCATGTCAAAGGAGTTTACACCACCCTTCAGTGTCCCAATATTCTGGCTAAAAATCACTGGGGTATAGATACACCTTACTGGGTGCATCTACCTTTGTGCTTTACTGGACATTAGACTAATCTAATGTGCGGAAAAGCGTCACTGTCTACAGATGCATAACAATTACTGCACAGTAGATGAATTGAAAGTGCCACTTACAAGTACCGAATCAGACAAGGTTTTTGGGGTAAATCCAATATCTTTTATTAGACCAAAGAAACTTGTCTGCCTATGTCCTTAGACCAAAACGGCTACAACCTACACCCATTTACTAGTACCAACAGATACAGATATGTGTAGACCCTGACTGGGAGCAAATTGAATGCCACCCTGCTTGCCTCCCCTTGTCCTCTAAACTCAAAGTCTTCAGCTGCTGTTGTTGACTAAAATTGGCAGGAAGAGAAAAGGGGGAGTGAGTAAAAGTGCTGTCCATTCCCTGGGTTTTGGAGCTGTGCTAGTGCAGCAGCTTTGGCAAGTGTGCCAACCAGCTGTAGCTCCTTGGCCAGGGTGGGTCATCTAGCCTGCAATAAGCTCTGTGATTTTGATCCAGTCTCCAAGGACAAATGAGTTGCACACCAATGTTTTACATTTGTCTTGGTGTAGTTTTTACATTTTGCATAACTATTATTTTAGTGATAGATAAAAAGGCTAATTCTATAAATTTCAGGATTTTCTGCTCTTTATCAAGCATTGGAATCTGGATCTCTCACCCTTAAGGTTAGTATGGTAATTATTGGATCTAGAAATAGTCTCTCTTTTCTGTGGTCTAATCAATATTTAATTATTTATGCAAAATGAATCAGCTACAACATTCTGAAATAGCCAAAATCTTTGTGGTCAGAGATGTAGGTGACCCAGAGACAAGTTCCTAGTTTTATTCAGGAAGAGGTCTCCCACCTCCTTGATAAGTACTCTAGTTATTAGCCTATTAGTTTTGAAAAGCTACTGACTTCTCTACTCTCTCTGTTACTCTCTGAAGTACTTAAAAAGATCTTTGTTTTGTCCTGCTGCAGATAAGAAAAAAAAAATCAAAAAGCAAGAGAGCCCTTTGACAGCTCTTTATGTTTTAGGTTCATAAAACTAAATGTAGGAGGAAAAGTATTGTCCTTTCAAGACAAAGACTTTTAAGTTTTAAATGTAGTAGACATTAGTGGTGAGGCATCCTGTCAATTAGCCTTCTGAAAAACAATTTAAGTTCCATCTGTGTAAATAAGAGAAGAGTTTGCCTCCTTTTTTATCTTATATATTTAGTACTTTTCCTTTGTAGGCTGTACACAGACCTATGCCACATAAGCTAAGGGTACATTGTTGCTAGACTTGGCTATTTTCAGGATATCTAGGCCTACTCTTCAGAAATGTGGCTAAGACAGAAAGACCCTAGAAACCTATGTCTGACTGACCATATCATGAACTTTCATGTGTGTGGTAGCTAGCTTGGGCAGCAAAGCAAAAGAAGGCATTAGTATGTTTAATTAGACACAAACAGAGCACAAAACCAAAAATTACACTGATGATGCTGCTTCCGAGTGTGCTCACTCGGAAGCAGACCTTTGGCAGCTTCAGGTAATTGTTGATATCTTTACCGAGGCATACAAGAAAATGGGACTGGTGCTTTACATTCAGAAAACTAAGGTCCTCCACCAACAAGCTCCAGCTCTAGTAAGCAGATCCATGGTCAGACTCTGGAAAACATTGAGTATTTCCTGTACCTCAGAAGCCATCTCTCACAGAAGGCTGACATCAGCGAAGAAATCCAACTTCGCAAGTTGCAAGTGCAGCCTTTGGATGCCTGAAGAAACAAGTGTTCAAAGATCATGACATCAGATCTGAAACCCAGCTCATAGTTCACCAAGCTGTCATGATTCCCACCTTGCTGTATGGAGCTGAGACATAGACAACATATAGGATTTAAAGTTGTTGGAGAAATATCATCAGCACTGGCCGTGGAAGATCCTCTGACCCAAAGAGAAAACAGATGCACCAAAGTTAGTGTCCTCCTGTAAGCAAACATCATGAGTAGTGAGACAATGATCTTCCAACATCAGCCTCATTGGACCGACCATGTCATCCGGATATCTGACTCCAGACTCCCAAAGCAAGTTTTATTCTCCCAGTTCAGCCAAGGAGTACACTAAAGAGGAGGGCAAAGAAAGCACTTCAGGATGTCCTCAGGGTCAACTTAAAAAATGCAACATTGATGTAAACTTGTGGTAGACCCAGGACCACCCCAAATGGAGGAAGAGTCTGCTGCAGGGATCTCAGTACTTTGAAACCTCATGACTACAACAGGAGATGGAAAAGTGGTTACTGCACAGTCATTTTAGTATTTGTTTATACAAATAATGACTGCACAGTCAGCATCTCATGTAGACATGGCCATAGTGTAAGATATGTCTATTTGTATACTTTTTTGTGTGGGTTTCTATAATATAAATAGGATGTTTTATTGGTGATTCAATAGGCATTATTAAATGAGGGCAGTATTGAAAATAGTCATTATTATTTTTAATGAGACAACTTATTTTTTATATTTCCTTTTCTTGATTCTTCCTTTAGTGTTACCATTTTATGCATCTATTTTACAAAACCCTTTATATGATATAAACCTTCTTTCCATGCTAAAAGATACATTCAGCTATCTTTGGGCACAGACAGAAGTGACAATTTTCACCCAATCTGGGCACAGAAAGCAGTCTCTAGCCATGACCAAACATAAGTGCATGGCTGCAGACTGCTTCAAAATGGCCAACGAATGAAGACATTTTGAAATATAACATATTCTGTAACTTCTGCCTGTATTGTGTCCCAGCCTCGGAGCTGTTTTTAGAATGGGAGGGGGAAAGGGAGTGAGGGAGTTCAGTCTGCTCCATTTCCTCTCGCCCCCATTCTGAAAACAGCTCAGAGGCTGGGATGGAGGAAGAACCACTGGTAGAGGAAACCAGCTGCAGGCTTACAGTTAGGGAGCTACACTTCTGTCTACACCCTTAATTTCACTGAGTTAATCCCCACTCTGTAAAATATACCACTGAAATTATTGGGAAATTTAATTTGATAATATTTGGTATATGTATATGTGGCAGAATAAGGTCCAAATAAACAGGTGAAGATTATTTAAATATTAACATTTCAATATTTCACACAAGTCAATTGTTGTTTTTCCCTAGGAGTTTGAGTGGGAAAACATCTACAGCTTGATACATCTGGTAGACTTCATAGACATTAAGGTAGGAAGGGACCTCGGAAGATCATTGAGTTCAGCCCCCTGCTCCAGGGGCAGGAAGTCGGCTGGGGTCACAGGATCCCAGCAAGATAAACATCCAATTGATTCTTAAAGGAGTCCAGAGTAGGTGCTTGCACCACCTCTGGTGACAGTCTGTTCCAGGCGTTGGGGGCTCAGACAGTAAAGAAGTTCTTCCTTATGTCCAGTCTGAAACAGTCTTGGAGGAGTTTGTGACCATTTGACCTTGTCATTCCATGGGGTGCTCTGTTGAATAGGCATTCCCCCAGATCCTGATGTAAACCTTCTATATACTTATAGGCAGCCATCAGGTCCCCCCTGAGCCTGTACTTTTCTAGGCTGAAGAGTCCCATTGCTCTCAGCCTTTCAGCATAAGGCCTCTGATCATGACTCTGATCCTCTGCCTGGATTCTCTCAAGGTTCTTGACATCCTTTTTAAATTGTGGAGCCCTGAATTGGATGCAGTACTCCAGCTGTGGCCTCACCAAGGCTGAGTACAGCGGGAGGATGACATCCTAGTATTTGCTAGAGAAGCATCTATGGATGCAAGCCAGCGTTTTGGTTGCTTTGACAGCTGCAACATCACATTGATGGCTCATATTCATCTTGTGGCCAATCATGATCCCCAAGTCCCTTTCAGCCATGGTGCTAGCAAGCGCAGCACTGCCAAGCCTATAAGCATGCTGCAGCTTTTTCTCCCCAAGGTGGAGTACCTTGCATTTTTCGGTGTTGAAGGCCATCAGGTTTTTGTCTGCCCATTTTCTGAGCCTGTCAAGGTCATCCTGGATTACCATCCTGTTCTCAGGTGTGGACGCTTTACCTCAAAGTTTGGTGTCATCAGCGAACTTGGTCAGTCCACTTCTGATATCAATGTCCACATCATTAATGAAGATGTTGAAAAGAATAGGCCAAAGGACGAAGCCTTGGGGGACCCCACTGGTCATGGTGGACCACAATGATTGACTTCTGTCAACTACCACTCTCTGGGTCCAACCTCGGAGCCAATTCCCCAGCCAATGGACTGTGATGTAGCCAAGGCTGCAGTTGTCAGTTTTTCTATGAGATGATCACGGAATACCAGATCAAAAGCTTTAAAAAAAAATAAAGATATATGACATCAATCTATTCTCCCTTGTCCAGGTGATATGTCACCTGGTCGTAGAAGAAGATGAGATAGGTCAGGCAAGACTTACCTGCAACAGACCCATGCTGGCTATCAGGAAGTTGCCTTCAGCCAGTTTGTCAAGAATGGTCTCTGATGATTTTTTCCAAGATCTTCCCTGGGATAGGGGTCAGGCTGATGGGACTGTAGTTCCCCAGATCTACTTCCTTCCATTTCTTGAAGATAGGCACCACATTGGCCTTCTTCTAATCTTCAGGTACTTCACCTGAGTGTCACAAGTTCTTGAAGATCTGTGCCAGTGGCAGAGCTATGATGCTTGCCAGCTCTTTAAGTGCCCTAGGGTATAAGCTGTCTGGGCCAGCTGACTTGAAGGTGTCCAGCCTCTCAAGGTCATCTTTCACATGGTCAACACTGATGAAGGGTAACAATTCTCCCTCATCCTGGCCGTCCCATACCATATTCAGCAGG
>NW_005842310.1:1144543-1149096 GCF_000455745.1 Alligator sinensis
ACCATCCTTTGGGGCTGGTGAAAAAATGATGCAAAATACCCATTAAGCAGGTTGTCTTTTTCCTGGGCATTGGTTGTCAGTTGACCCATATGGTATAGCAGGGGTCCAATGTTACCCTTGCTTTTCCTCTGACTCCCCACATATCTAAAACAAGGACTCGATACTGTCCTTGATACGTGTAGCCAGTTGGAGTTCAGTCACAGCCTTGGCTTTCCTGGTTCACTTCCTAAAGGTCCAGACCAGTGCAGAGTACTCCTCCTTTGGGGTGGATCCAGCCTTCCATCCTTTATAGGTCTTTCTTTTTAGATGCAGGAGGTCTGCTAGTTCCCTTCAGAGCCAAGGAGGCTGCTGTGCACTTTTGCTGCCTTTCCTCTGAGATAGGATAGACATTGCTTGAGCTTCCATGATCGCTCCCTTAAGGAGCAAGCACTCTTCCTGAACTCCCCTCCCCTTTGGGTTGAGGTCCCTTAGGGCCTCTCCAACAGGCCTCCTGAGCTTGTCAAAGTCAGTTTTCCTGAAGTTCAGGACTTCTGCTTTGTTGACTGACTTGCCAGCTTTGCGGCAGATGGTGAAGATGATCAGCTCATGGTCGCCGTTTCCCAGCTTCCCTTCGATCATTAGGTCACTGATTAAGTCATCTCCCATTGCCAGTACCAGGTTGAGCAGCACTTTGCCTCTCATTGGTCCATAGACTTCTTGAGTCAGATAGGACTCATCCACACCACACACATGAGGAACCTTTGCAACCATTCAGATGTGGCTGAGTGCTCTTCCCATGGGATGTCAGAGTACTTGAAATCTCCCATGACAACCATGTACTAGGAGTGTGCAGCCTCAGCTAATTCCCTTGCGAATTCCTGGTCAAGCTCTTGATCCTGGCTAGGAGGTTGGTAGTAGACTTCCACCATTGTGTCCCTTGTGATACATTTATCCTCTTAACAGAGAGAGAAGCTATGAACATAGTAGAAAAGGATGGTTACTTATTCCCCACAAATCACAAAAGAACGCCTTCTCAGAAAAGAAAATGGAATCTACACTTGCAGACATGGAAGCCTTATTCCCCAGAAGGCCTGCACACTACAGGTTAGGCTAAGGACAGCTTGTCTGTGGCTATGTCTATGCAAGATGCTGACTGTGCTGTTGTTACTGTACGGTCATTTAATACTTGCATAAGCAAGTACTAAATGACTGCTCAGAAACCTGAGTTACTGTGCAGTAGCACCAAAAAATGCCTTTTTTGTAATGTGACGGAACAGCACAGAAGCCTAATACTACTGTGTAGTAATGTTGCGTCATAATTTTTGCCACATGATGCTCCTGCACAATAGTATTGGGCTACTGAGGAGTCAGTGTCCTGTGTATATGCAGCCTGTATGCATCAGATCTTGAAGACTTATGCTACTGTTAGATAACTCTCTGTTGCCCTAGTGGCTGGGGTTTGAGGTCCCTGAGGAAGCTTCTGAGGAGATGTTTAATAGGAATGCGGACTAAGAAAAGACTACAAGTTTTTATTATTAACTAATTAACTATTTAATGATATTGTTAAGGTATCGCTTATGTACAATTCCCCTCAATGTATTGCTTGCATTCAATTTATCAAGTAAAATCATAGTCTCTCTCCATTACAGGTTCAACCCCAGTTTATCTCAGATCTTTAGTATTCCACTCATACGTAATGAATTTCCCAAGATTATTGCTTTCCATTCTGATGTTTTTCCCTTTAGACTCATTTCACACAGTTGGATAAGTCTGGTGCAGCCCCAGTGATTTATTGGCTTTGAGTTGCCCCAGCTTACTTATCACTTCTGCCTTACTGACCCTGAAGTAATCCAAGATAGCAAGAACATGGCCAATAATAGATGGCATCGGTTAATGCCTTTTCTATTGTGCACTTAGTAAGCATTCATTCTTTACTTTCTTGACTGGCTTCTTTAACTTTTTAGTTTTAGCCTGTAATATTTTGCCATTCTCCAATTTTCTCTGCTTCTTTCGTTAGGCTCTTAGCTATTTTATTTGATTTTCTTTATTTTTCAACTTCTTTTAAGAATACCTAAAAAATATAGAAAGTTGAAGTGTCATTAAAAGGTTTTATTGACATGAGTTTGGGACAGCTACGTTACTCATACCTGATGGAACTATGACTGAACTTTTTAGGTCAGCTCAGTGAAGTGTCAATAAACCCTTGCAACATTATTTTCTGTATCTGCTACATATTTCACAGGGAAAAAATGTATTTTAGAATGTTTTATATAATTTGTCTGTGTTTTTTTTTAACCCTTCAACTTTTGAAGTCAGAAGCCTTAGTTATTATGGGTCTAATGGTTAAAATCTTAAGAGGCCTATAAAATCATTTCTATTTAAAGTAATTTGTAAATACAAAAAATATAATATTTAGTTGTTCTCTCTCACGACATTCCTATCTGAGAAGGAAGTACCATGCATTCCAGGTAAAGGGGGAGAAGTGACCGCTTTATTTTCCACTTATATCAGACCTTGAGCATTTCACTTAAGGACTTTTTGTTGCCCATCCCTAAGCCTATTTTAGTCTAACAATGAGAGAAAAAAATCACAATCTAGAAATTAGAGACCATGTTTCTGGAAGTTCCTTAAAATCAAAAATAACCAGGTGAAGCATTTCAGAATTTTAAAACGTTGAAATACATCCACAAGAAATGCTTAAGTAGGCAGAGTATGATAATTTGAAAAACATGTAATTTATTTGTTATTTCATATTTGCTTTGTGTTAGAATGTTGATATACATTAATATATTTTCAAAGCTGGAGATTGTAGTAGAATTTCTAACTCCTTGTTTAGTCTCTGTAATCTATATGCTTTCACCTAGGTAAAATAATATATTTAGAAGCTTATATTCAGATGCTTAGCTTTGAAAACATTGTCCATAAATATAATGGAAGCTCTTCTAATGAGTCAGTAGATAAGGGTGCAATGACACTTACACAAAGAAGCAGGACATGATTCTTCTGTTCTTTTATTTAATATCCTAATTACTAAATTTAATCTTTGCATATGGCATAGGAATTATCTGCAAGAAAAATGAATTCTGCGTGATTTTTAAAAATAAATATTCATCTGTTGAGGTTGGAGGTTGTTTTAAGCATGTTTAAAGTATTTAAAGATTCTTCTTCATGGAATTGTTACTTTTTTCCCTCTTCACATATATTTTGGGTTTTGTACATACAAAACAATAGACATGTCTTTGAAGTTTAGGACCCCAAATTTTTATCTCTTGGTCTCACACACACACACATGCAGGACACATGGACACGCAGAAAGGGAAAGTTACATTTAAAACTTTAAAACACAACACAACGTTTTCCTAAATCAGCATAACCCAGCTGAGCAAGGCTGAGAAAAGGCAACAGGACTGTTGGATTCCATTAGCTACTTCCCTTTTCTGACAAAACTGAAATTAGCTGACTTTGTGACAGAGCTGCCACTTGCTGGTGTCAAGCAACTAAAAGGGAATTCTTAAATCATGATTTGTTCTCACCAACTGCTGAAAGTGAATGGAAGCTAGATACCTAATTCCATTATACCTCTCTGAAAGTCCCAGACATAGTATTTTGTTGTGTACTTTATCCTACAACTCTTGTTCTCAGCCGTCAAAAAGGAGAGGCAGAACACTAAAGCCAAATTTAAGACCATGTGTTACAACTTTGCTACAGAAATGCTACAGTGGGCTAGGGGAGAGTGTATCTAATGAATCTGAGTGTATATTGAACTGGAATGCCTTTCCTAAGTTTGCCCTCTATTTCCCTTTGTGCTTCTACATGGCAGCATTCTAGACATGTAAGTGGCATTTTTGGCACACACACACACACAAACATTCTATTTCTCCTGTATCTCAGTGTATGATTACTTATTTCTTACATTGGTTCTTATTCTTTTTATAATATAGTCATGTCGTTATCCTATTCTCTACTTAGCAAATCGTTCATGACTGTCCATCCTGGAGGTCATCAGTCCAGAGCAGAGCACTGGCCTTCAAGCAGCAGTGCATGGCAGAGGCAGTGAGAAAGCACATGGCCTGGAAAATGAGGAACTCTCATGTCCAGTCCTCATTGCTCTCCTGCCCCTGCTGCAGCAGATTGTTCAGGGCAAAGATTGGGCTTATAATCAGCTGCATACTCATGTGACCTAGACTTCACCCACCTCCTCTCTCTTTCCTTCCTCTTCTTTCTCCTTTTTCTTCTCTTTCTCCCTGTGCGGGCCGGGAGCGGTCCGAGGCCCTCAGGGGCCTGTGCGCGGCGGGCTGTGGCCAGCAGCCCGGACACGCCGGGTCGGGGAATGCAGGCCGGCGGGCTAGAATTAGGGATGGAGGCTTAGCGGTTGATTAAAGATTATTTTACTTACACCGAAGATGGTAGCGGTGCAGGCAGGAAAACTTGCTTGAGTTGCAGTTACAAAACAAAACAAAACAAAACTCGAACCTGCAGGGCACAAGAGTACGTCGCAGGGGGTTTTCGGCGACGGGAAGATGCAAAACACGAGAGTACGTCGCAATGGGTTTTCGGCGACGGGAAGATAAACC
>NW_005842310.1:1149456-1164655 GCF_000455745.1 Alligator sinensis
GGAAATAATTTAGCAGTGCCGAAGCACACACAAACAAAATCACACCCTTGGGTTGTGACGCTCCCTTTCTCTTTTCTCCCTCCATTTTTCTTTCCAGCTTCCTTTCTCTCTTCTTCCCCCTCTTCTATATTTCTTATACTGCTGCATAAAAAAATACTGGTACCCTACATGTGCAGTATCATTGTGTCTGTTGAATTGCCAAACCTATACTAGTACATTTCATACAACTAGGAAAATCTAGGATCCCTGCCTGGTGACTGCGTTACTGAGCTTGGCCCCCTCCTAACAATAAGAACTATGTGGGTTTATCTCTGTGTTTGTTGGTCCTCCCACTGAAATCAATTATTTAAATCTCATGTATTAGCACTTCAGAGTAATGGCTCAATTATAAGTCTGCTTGTGTGAGTAATCCCACTGATACCAATGCGATACATTCAGCTCATAGAAGTAAGGGCATAAATTGCCAGCATGGTGCAGACTGACAGAGCAGAAGAAGTCCCATTAATGTAAATGAAAGCTGTGTGACTCAATTTGTATGCCTTGTACTGAAAAGGAATATAAAAAAAATCTCCTTTTTTGTCCACAAGCAGAGAACAAGCCTACATATAGGGTGCAATGCTTCAGCTTAAAGATGTTAATTCATTTGAAATTTTTAGATTAGTGATTTTCCCCAAGACGCTCCAGCACTGTTGTTTTAAATACACTGGGATTTTTACAATTCCCAGCAGTTATTATGTAGAATGGTCCCATAACAACTTGCATGAACTTCACGGTCTCTGCTGACATTTTGCTCCAGTGCTCAGTCCAGATGTCACTCATCAATGAAAACATTCCCCTAAAGGCACAGCAGTGCCTGATAATGCCAGCACAAATTGAGTAAGGAGTATGAAATTTTAAGAAGGGATGCTATTTGTTAAAAAATATTGAAAATCTTTGCCATCTGTCACAGGCAGGGGCTTTTTCGTTCAAGCCTCTCAGTGGCAGAAAAGCAAAATGCATTCAGAGACATAAGGGTATTTCTCAAGCATCAATTAACTGTAAATTCTCATCATTCAAGTCCTCTGATATTACTTATTCATTCTATACTTCAATTTAAGCCCACTTCTTCAAGTTCTTAACATACTTAGCCACCACTGGCTACACTAGCCACTCAGCATCTCAGTCTTACAGAAGCCATCCTTCCTTGAAATTCAGACTTGCTGAGTATTAGCAGTGATTCTTAGTGAGAGTCTTGGCCAATCTGTTTGATTGATAGGAATAAATTAATTAACCAGTTTTGTCCCCTTTCCCTGCTTGTGAAAGTGTAGTAGACCTTTAATTATTTTACAGATCTGTTCATTATTCCAAATCATTTGATAAAATCATTTTCTTAATATATCTAGGCCTCAGACTTTTTATGAACTACCTATAGGTCTCATTCAGTATTTAGCTTCTCTGACTTGTTGTCTAAGATGCACTGGATGCATCTACATGTGTGCTTTACTGTGGAATGAATTAATTAGCACTGTAGTAAGGTGTTACAGTCTACAGTATTAGGGTGCAGTAAATTAATTAATTCTGCTATAGGATAGTACTGTTGGGGATAGCACTATCCTACAGTGGACTAATTGAATCCACTGCAATGCATGTGTAGAGAGTGACAGGGCTTCCTGTCATCTAGCCCCATACTTTAGCATCCGCATGCCCGAGGCAGACCCTCCACTACTCAACGCCACCACCCAGAACCCCCGGGCTGACATTCTAATTCCCTTGTCAGTCCAGGGATGGTCCACCTCAGTTCAGACTTCTTCAGTCCTGGACACACATACAGAAACTTCAGCCAGGAATAGTTGTCTCTGGTATGAACTGTGATGGAGTTTTTTAATTGCATGTGTAGATGCCTCCACTGTGGGGTTCCTGGCTCTGGCTACATGAATTAAAAGCTATGAAGCTGTAGAAGTAATTAGAAATGGTAAAGAGCAATTTAGAGAAGGAGTTAAAGGGAGATAAACAGGACCATGATTTTTTAGTATTTATCAATCTCTAGGCGCTTATATGGCCTTCTCAATTGCAATAACTAACTACCACATAATCAATGGTAGATTTATTCTTACAACAGTCCTGTTCAATAGAGAAGTACTGTCTTTCCTATTATGCAAATAAAGGACTGAGGCACAGAAATATTGAGAGCTAGAGCCATTAACAGGGTGATTAGATGGAATTTAGGTGCTTAGGTCAAATTTCCTATCCTGAAACAAACTTTTAGTTGGGACCCCACACTAGAGGCACCCAAGCCCTTAAAAATGCAACATTAAAATTCCAATCTGCATAAAGGTCTGTTTCTGTGCATGCATGAACCTATTTAAGACCTGATACCATGATCAGAGCATGTTTAATACCTGACAGACACCAGTCCCTGTTGTGGGTGGTCTGGATGCATATTCCCAATGAGTGGCAGAGCCAGAGAGCATCTCCATGGAAGATCCATATAAGTCAGCGAGAAATAGAGCTAGCATAAGGAGGTAGCAAGACATTGTTGAGAAGAGATAAGACAGAGCAAATAGGTACTCAGTAAAGGGAGGTATCTTGGGAAACACAGATGCTGCAACGGATTGTTACAGGTGTCCCGGCCAAAAGCCTGAGGCAGAGAACAATTATGTCCGCAAAGTCACTCACTCAATGATAGAGTCTGCTTTTTTTATTCTAAAGATGTGCCATCCTAAAATGGGATACTGCAGGATAATCCCAGTAAGGCCCATGCATGCTGTATTTTCTTTACCCTTGCAGTAAGTAATAGAGAGAGGCCTGAGAGGTTAGACACAAACAAAAGAGGGGAAACTTAAGAGTTAGAAAAGCAAAAAGAGATGATGCCATAGACTGGAGAGGAACTATATATGTTTTTCCAGAAGCCAGCTGCTTCTAGATAACCCACTACCACATTCCAATTTCTGTTAGATGTTCTGATTTAAAATAAATACCTGTTGTTTACTAATGGCAATACTCAGAACCTAAGAGGAATGCAATTTGAAGTTCTATAATAAAAGTGTATAAAGTTACATTAAGAGGATGTGAAAAGAACACAGGTGAATACAATAGGAAAACAGTTTAAAGGACAGGGAGGCATGTTTCCCCACCTGCAGCTAGTAGCTAGGACCAGCAAGGGCCACACAGGGTACTGGCCCCACTGCGGGCAGTTCCTGCTCTCTAGTTGCATGGAACTGGGGTGAGTGTCAGGGTTAGGCCCAGGCAGGAGGACTGGGTGCCAGGGCACCTGGGGCAGGGGCCAGGGCAGGGGCTTCTGGTCAATGGAGGTGGCACTGTACCTCCTCCCAAGCCCATGGGGGGGGTGCTGCTGCTTACTAGGTGGTAGTCAGCTTCCAGGGGGCAGGTGGGACTGCTGCAGGGGGCAAGACAGCAGGCAGCAGAAAGGCACCTGCCAGGGCCAGGACAGTGTCCAGCATCTGACAGTCCTCCTCTCTGGCCTCCACTACCTGGGCCAGCAGGACAGCCTGCCACCTCAGGGTTTCAATGTGCCACATCTCCAGGGCCAAGAGCTTTTCCTTGAACTCCTGGTCCACATGGTCCCTGGTCTCCTTGAGCCAGTCCCTGGTTTCCTTACTCCAGTCTGTGTGTCCTCATGAGCCAGCCTGCCAAGTGTCCTGCCAAGTGCCCTGCCAGGCCACATCATTCACCTGCTAAACCCATGAGTTCACCAGGCTGCCTTCGCCCATGGTGACCAGGTGGTCCAGCAGGTAGGTGTGGTCTTGGGTCCTATGCTTCCAGGGCCAGTGCATTCTCAGGGCCCCAGCTGACACTGGTGGTAACCCTGAGTCTACATCCTGCCTGTCAGCTGGTGGCTCCCTCCTGCCTGCAGCTGCAAAACCTGCAGATCCAGGAGACAGAGGTTGTTTGTGAAAGTTTGAAATATTTCTGAGATAAGATGCTCTGTGCCAGGGGCCTGTGCACTGCCCAGGCTCAGACTGGTGCATTTGCAGGTAGCAAATTTATACATGTGTAGAAAAATTTACTTCATAGTTAGCATTTGCACATGTAGATACAGATGCTTACTGAGCAGTAATTTGCTCTACTGCTCAGTAAAGCATCTCATGTAGATGTTGCCACTGTATCTCAGAGGCAAAAATATTCTCTAGAATGCACAGAAGCATACTATATCCAATAACAAAGCTCTTTCCAAAACAGTTGTGCTGACAAATCTGGTCAAATTAATATCTACAGTAAAATGAATAAAAACATGATGGATCTGTGATTTGGAATTAGTGAGCAAGCTTGCAAATGCATTTTCCTGTTATTAGCTATAGAATCATATTTCACTGCTTTCAACAGCTGAGCTGATTAAGGAGCACTCTTATTTTAGTAAGGGCAAAGGTTAAATTGAAGTCTAAAATTAGAAAACCTTATTATAATCTTTTGTTAGCATTATTTCCATAAAGGAGATGACTCCATTTTTTTAAAGACTCCTTGTTTTCCAGATAAGAAAAGAAAAACTGCTCAACAAACATCCCTAAGGAATTTGCAAGTGATTGTGAGGACTTTTGCATCTTACAAGAGTTTAATCCTATTATGGGAAATGCCACTATGTCAATCCATTAATAATTAAATTTGAATTAATTAACTTAGAAAAAGTTTATTACAGAGAATTAAAGCTTAACTGTAAGCAAATTATATGCTTTTTTGGATTCTTGTCAACTTAACATTGTGTTTATTATGTACAAAATAAGCTCATTTTCTGACCCATGTGAAGTTACACAGTAACCTTCAGGATGGTCACAAACATCTTCATTTTAGAGCATTATCTATACTAAATGAGTGCCAAAAAGAAAGATGTATTTAAAGAACAAGACAAAATGATTTCCTAAAGCCAGGCATTTTATATTTGCTAATGAATCCTGTTATATTTTAAGATATTTGGCATTGTTTCTTATTTTTCACTGTAATATATTTAAACAATATACAGGAATCAAAATTGAAGAGAGATCAAGTGACAGAAAAATTCTGAAACGATTTGAATTCAAATACACATTAGTTTGATTATGTTCTCAGAACCTCTGTGCTATCTTTCGCTGAATAGAATAGCTGTTTTCACAACACACATTTTTGTTGGAAGTTTCAAACTGCCTATTGATAAAAATATTGATAAACTGATCTATTTCTATAAGTCGAGTGATATTGTCCCTGTTTTCTGATAGGATGGCTTATTTAAATAGCCAACATAAATAAACCAAGTAACAAAGTAAACATAAAACCAATATATACATTTCAATTTACACATTTGTTTTTAATATTTGCAATTCACATTTAAGACTGCATTGATCAATTCAGACAATTCATGGACAGAAAATGCAAATCTGAAGGATGCTTTGTGCCCCAAACTTTGTTTTAATATGTCTCTCAACTATAGAGTTGATCCATTAAAAGATACCAGAAAAAGCCTTGTCTCATAAATTAGGGAAGTTCATTTAAAAAAAATGAAATACCCCGTATAACTGTCATAGGGCACTAAGACATGTGCAGGCCACTACTCTAACTCACGGCACTTTACGTAAAGTGCCATCACTTAGAGCAGGCTTCTTGACCCAACAGATACTCACCTGCTAGGTCGGGGGGTGGGGAGGGGGAGGAGGAGGAATCAAGCTTCACTTTGAAATTATGAAATGCCAACCTCATCGAGTAGAAGGAAGTGAGAAAATACTTAACATTTCACAGCACACCAGCCAGTAGTGCTGATCTGGTATGAAGACAAAACCATGTTAAGAGGAGAAGGCTGCAGGAACAGAGAGGCAAGGAAGAAGTTATGACTAGGGCAGGTCACCTGTGTGCTAACATTGTGCATTCTCAAAACAGTGAACAATACTACATCTGGTCCTAGTACTTTATTAAAATCATCTTACCAACAAACAGGCCATGTCTACATGAGACGCTTACTGCGTAGTAGCTCATTACTACTGCACAGTAGCTCATTACTACACTAAGGCACAGTCAGCCTTACCAAGAAGCTGTGCAGAGATGCTACTGTGCAGTAACACCAGTTACTGTGCACTCATTTAGTACTTGGATATTGAAGTACTAAATGACTGTGCAGTAACAACTGTGCAGTCAGTGTCCCATATAGACATGCCTACAGACAAGCTAAAGTGAATTAATCACCAAGTTAACGAAAGTCATAGCAGAACTAGGAATGAAATCCAGGAGTCCTAATCCTAAATCACCTTTTCTACCCTCTAGACAATACTCCTCTCTTCCCTCACCTTCCCTGTCATTTATCTGATCCTATTGGCTTTGGATTTCTGTTGTATAGGCTGTCTTGTCATAGCTTTGTATATTAAATTTACAGTACTCTTTCGGCTCCCGTACAAGCTGACTGTGTTTCCTTGTCTCCCTCTGTTTGTCTTGCTGAGGATTTTGCAGACAATGTGCCAGCACTAAGCAAAGCATCATAATAGGTTAATACTGTTATTAGCCCTGAAGCACTGCAGGACAATTAGAACATTTTAAATGTTATTATTGGGCCAATTTAATTGGCCCTTGGGAACAGACAAATTAAGATCTGAAAAAAGATGTTAAATTCTTGCTCAGGCAGACAAGCTAGCACCTGCCAAGTTTGTGGCAGCAGCTCAGTAGAGGCTAGTCTGCAACCTAAATGAAATTAAAAAACCCTTTCAGTGTTTACCCCATCACAAGGTGAATGTGAAAATCATTGTGTCTAATTCTTGCTGACAAATCTTTTCACGTGTATTGGCAAACAGTCAGCTGCAGTTGAATAGAACAAAACAGCAATGTGCAAAGCTCAGCCAAGAACCAATAACTGTTTGTCTTCTTTCTCCACTGCAGCACAATAGGGAATGGTGGCAAAAAGTCAGATGTATATTTCATAGGGACTAAAAATGCATTTTTTTTCCATTATCATTTGTTTGTCTGGGCATGTTTATAAAATCATAAGAAAGTAGGGCAGGAAGGGACCTCATAGGGTCATCTAGTTCAGCCCCCTGCTCAAGCCCTCAATCCAGACTCATCCCTAACTAAAGCATCCCAGAGAAGTATCTAACTTGCTTTTGAAAGTTTCCAAGTATGGAGATTCCACAACTTCTCTAAGTAGCCTCAGCACCCTCACCAGTCAAAAAGTTCCTCATGATCTCCAACCTGGATTTCCCCCACTGCAGCTTGCATCCATTGCTCCTAGTACTGTCCCTTACATAAATGACAATATTTTATCCTACTGTGGCACAGACTTATTATGTTAGCTTTACACTAAGAATGCAGTAGCCTTGACATGCAGCCAGTGGCTCTGCCTCTGTCAGACTAATCTGTCCTCCTGACTCCCCAAACTCTCTTCCCTCTGAGAAGAACTGAAGTAGACCTGCGATTCCAAGCTTAAAGTCATTGTTCATCCCCTGCTTGGATTCGTCAAAGTCTGTTATAATTATGCTGTTATAATGACGCTGCATTAATTCATCTGCAAAATATTTTAGGATTTGATAGACATAATGAAGGTATTAGAAACATGAATTATAGTAATAATATAATGAAAACTAAATTTAGGCCATTTTGTTAAACTCAGCAGGTTAAACCTGTTACTGGGAATGGCTCTTTGATTTGGAGGTATCACAGTACTTAACCTTTCCAATTCATCTCTTCTTTCCAAGTTATCGGGGTCCATTCATATATATATTTTTCTAACTGAAAAAGATTACTTCTGCTTACCACTCATTAATCTTTCTAGTACCACTTCCTGGTTACCTTAAAAGCTACCTGTGTCCTGTAATTGTTTTGAGTGTTAAAGCTGGGCAGAAAAAGGTAGTGAAAGTTTGGGGGAGGATAGGCGGGGAAGGGGAGTTTCTGTCTGAGATGATATTTGCAAGAAATCAATAGGTTTTACTGATATTAATTAAAATAAATAATCTCCCTTATAAATGTGTCTTAAGTGTAGGGGAAGGAAAAGGAATAAGGAAAAAGTGCAATAGAAATAAAAAAATTCCACTGTAATTTCTAGTTTTAAGGCCACAGGCTGAAAATGGTGCAACTAGCCATTATAATATTCCTTTGTTAGTCACAATCCATATATAGATGCATTATGATTTGTAAGATGTGATGGGAACATTGCAAAGTTAGATTTTTCAAATTCATTTGAGCAATCTGTTATTTACTTTGTTGTATTTCTTTACCCGTGTGCTTGTTACCTAATCTAGAAATGTTGTATCAAAATTCAGTCAGTGCTACTTTGCTAATGATTGAGGGGGAAGGGAAGAGGGACTCTAAACTTTCTAAAATATTTGTATAAAATTATGTATTTTTAGAAAAATGCTATCATGCTTGTGAACCCCAAATATCTTGGTTATCACTTTCCTCACAATCCCATTGTAGCCAGCAGGTGTCATTGTGAGACCATGTTGATTAATCACTCCAATAGTGAGATTGCACTGTTTGTGTATGTCTTCTTTTTAAGTAGTCTTTTTCTATTTCATAACTTCCTGCAGGAACACCCAGAAAGAAAAGTTCCTCTTTGGCTTGTGGTCTCCTCAGATTAAAGTGCAAAATAAATGTTTTTATCCCCTGCAAACAACTAGGCAAGCAAACAACAGATCAGGGAAGTTTTCCCAGCTGTGACCAACAAGCCCTCAAAAGTTTGCAGACTTGCTACCAGTTGCTTAGTGGGTTCAGCTCTCCTCCCAGGCCTTAAAGAGACTCATGAATCATATATAGAAACCTATAAGTTTCTGCAGAAATTCTTACAACTAAGCCAGGAGAACACTGATCAATGTGTATGAAGATATATATTGAAAACTTTAGTAATAGTGAAAATAAGATCATTGTAATAAAATAATTTTCATTTCATTTACATTAATTACAGAGCAGAAATGGAGTACTTTATACAAAAGTACTCTATAATCATCATTTAAAAAAATACATGTCACAAGATTAAGCTATTATTAGACTAATAACTTTATCAAACACAAAAGTGACCAAGAGATAAAATGCCTACAATTTGAATGAATGGTCCTAAGTCCTAAAATATCATACTGAAGCTATTTGTTCTTCCCTTCTCACATACAGGAAAAGGTCTTCTCAGAGCACACAAAGTTCTCTCTATCCCATTCTGTCTAAATAAACACTACTTCCAATGACTAAATTTAAGGGACACCACCAAGTTTCAAATCCAAGACCTGCCATGTGCATCTGAGACCAGATGTTTCTCTCTGAAAGGAACAGAATGTAGCCCTTGGATTACAATTTTAAATTACTTACTTTATGTTACCATCCATTCTGAGAGAAAGAAAGAACAAAAAGAAGGATACAGAGCACATATTAACATACTGAGACAGCAAAAGAAATGAATTTCCTTTTCTTTTTAATAAAAAAAAAATGATACTCAGAGGGAAAAAAAAGGAAGTAGAAGTTTAAATGCATTCATATTTTCTGTGAACTTATATTTAATGTTAAGTTTTTGATTCATCTGAGTCTTATGAGTCTTGAAGAATGTATGTGCGTTGAAAGACATATTATGGATGGGTGAACAAGCTCTCTCAGGAAAGTGCCACAGTTGTTATATTCCTCTTCACCGGGCATACAGTAGGGACTTGCTTGCTTGCTGGTTCTTTTCTCCACCCATCCACATAGATTCTGCACAATGTGGATTTGCGGGAGTCCCCAGCAATCAATCTTTATTAAACAGGACAGTTCAGAAGCCACTAAAGTGGCTTCTCTTATGTAAATCCCTGTAAAGACTCTCTAAGTCTTACCCCTCAACTACCCACAGCAGAACACATTTACTTTAATCCTATTTGCATTCTTCCATAGCCACTATTAAGAAGGGATGGGTAGAGAGAGAAATTGTTCCTCAGTGATGTTGCATTTAAGGAGATAGATTAGTCCTGGAAGACCTAATGGTTCTGGAACTATTCTTTTGCTTTATACTGGAATAAAGAATATTCCCTTTTGGGATAGAAAATAAAACAACAAATATAACCTGTAGTAGAAATGGTAACTTTTGGACAGGCTTTGAAACATCCTATGTAATGCAAGTTAGGGCTCAGGTAAGGGTAAGGTAAGGAACTAATGCAGGATCCATGCTGTTCCAACTGCCTGCAATGGGTTTGTTTGGGATTGAGAGAGTGGTCAGGGTAAAAAGGTAAGAAAGGTTTATTGATCTAATAAACACATAATTATGCAAAGCTCAACAACACAACAAAGACAGACAGTAAACCTCCGAGTCGGCAACATATCGGCAGTCCCCTTTTATGCCTGGTATATGACAAGCCTCTCGAAATCCAGCAAAGTCAGGCATCCCCAATCTATGCTGTCCAAAGAAGTACTGGGAAGGACCCTAGTATTCATTCTTCGAGCTTCCCAGGACCCACCGCTTCGCTGGATCTAGGTCTGAGGCTTCTCTTTCACAATGATAGCTTCCTTTACCACGCCGCTTTCCTTCAGCCAATTTCCAGATGCACCAGCAAATTTATAGATTTTTTTGAGCTAGCTGTTGGCTTGCAGCCAATTATAGTTCTATACTACAAACTTTCCTTATATGACTAACCAATAGGAGTACAAGCCTTTGCATTTTTCTTATATCATTCATTTTAGCTGCACCATTGCTAATGAAGCTGGCTTTAAGCTATGGCAAAATGCATTAACAAAATACAGGAAATGCTTAACCACAACGGCTTCCTTTTACACTCCTTCTTTTCAAATCCATAGACGAGCGGAACTAGATATAAGCATTCCACAATACATAGATAAGCAGCAGAAAACCAGGTTTAATCCTCTGAATGCTAGTTTAGCTACCACAGGATGCCTCAGCAAGCACTCTTTAAAAGCAGACACTATCTGTTGTCAAGAGACATGACCAAGTCACTGCCACACCACACAATTGAGCTTCCTTCCATTCCACATATCCCCCTGCACTGGCAAAAAGCAAGTTCCTATGCCTGAGATCCCTTTCAGTTTATGGTCTCTCAGCTGCAGGGGTGCCCAAAACACCCCTGGAGCTAGAAGCATGACAGCTGCAATCTCTCAGCTGTGGGGGTTTCATGGCCCTGGGGCTGAGAGATGGCAGCAATGCTCTGTGGCTGCCAGGACTTAGCTGGGCTCTGGCAGTAGAAAGCACACTGCAGGAACTCAGTATCTGCAGGTGCAGGGCTCTGGGTCCTGGCAGCCGTGGAGTGCTGCTGCTTGGGCTGCTGCTTGGGCTAAGAGTCCTCTCCATTGTGGGGCATGGTGTACCCCTGTAGCTGGGAGCCCTGTCAGCTGACAAAGCTTCCAAGCAAGGAGAGACCCTGCTACATGTGCAAATGAAAGCTTGATAGCAACCAGCTTTAAAGTTAGTACACATTTTCAATGTCTAACTTCATAGCTGGCAGGAGATTTTTATAGTGTGATAGCTACTTTGCACATGTATTTAGTCTCAAGATAATTGTGCAATTAGCCAGTTAACTGCACAATATCTGTAACTTCTAGAGGGGCCACAGATTTATATTCATAAGCCAGACAAACCATAGCAAGGAGGTCCTTCTCCATTAAATTCTATAAGTTTCTATAGAAATTACTTTAAAAAGTAGGTGGCATTATACAAAACCGCATTAATTTAATTAGATACATGTGTACCATAAGGTTAGAACTGCTTCAGGGTAGCTACTAGGATAAAAAAAATATTTCATTAAAATATAAGATCAATTCAAAGACAGTAGCTGCTCAGTATCTGCAGGTGCAGGGCTCTGGGTCCTGGCAGCCGTGGAGTGCTGCTGCTTGGGCTGCTGCTTGGGCTAAGAGTCCTCTCCATTGTGGGGCATGGTGTACCCCTGTAGCTGGGAGCCCTGTCAGCTGACAAAGCTTCCAAGCAAGGAGAGACCCTGCTACATGTGCAAATGAAAGCTTGATAGCAACCAGCTTTAAAGTTAGTACACATTTTCAATGTCTAACTTCATAGCTGGCAGGAGATTTTTATAGTGTGATAGCTACTTTGCACATGTATTTAGTCTCAAGATAATTGTGCAATTAGCCAGTTAACTGCACAATATCTGTAACTTCTAGAGGGGCCACAGATTTATATTCATAAGCCAGACAAACCATAGCAAGGAGGTCCTTCTCCATTAAATTCTATAAGTTTCTATAGAAATTA
Organism: Alligator sinensis; assembly: GCF_000455745.1. Lineage (NCBI taxonomy): Eukaryota > Metazoa > Chordata > Crocodylia > Alligatoridae > Alligator > Alligator sinensis. The sequence goes on from NW_005842310.1 coordinate 1,161,566, forward strand.
CTTTAAAAAGTAGGTGGCATTATACAAAACCGCATTAATTTAATTAGATACATGTGTACCATAAGGTTAGAACTGCTTCAGGGTAGCTACTAGGATAAAAAAAATATTTCATTAAAATATAAGATCAATTCAAAGACAGTAGCTGGTAAAGGTTAGCAGCTTGCTTCTGTTATAATCCCAAGTGAATAAAATACTTTTGTAATCCATTATGAAATCTTAAGACTGCATCACTATAGCAACATTACGTTTTTGTCAAAGTAATCAAAAAGAATAACTATGGTAGGATGACTGTGATAGTTTACAAGAGGCCATAGAATATTGCCATAGAATTTTTTTTTCCCAAATAAATCCTGCCCATGCCATCTTATTTGATCAGTTTTCAGAATGCTGTCAAACCAGATATGAGAGGGTTTTCTTTTTTTCTTCTTCTTGCAACTATTACAAGTATGGATGCTATAGATTAGGGAGCTTTAATAGTATATGACACCACTTTTGTTATACAATCATACTGGTAAGTGTGATAAGCAGGGGAGGGTAGGATTATGTCACAGCTGGAGATATAATTACTGTATAAATTACTATTTAATAGCTTCTGTGCAATGTGCTAGGGTATATCTCTCCCAGTTTTACCAATTAACCCAGTGATGAAAAAAATTGTAAGTTCAGCTGTGTAACTAAAAAGACAAACTATATCCTGTTATTTTAACATTGTTCCTTGCTAAACCTACACTTTTTAGTCATTAAAGATTTATAAGATTCCTATGGAATAGAAGAAAATCAACAAAAATACTAATACAGTTTCCAGAGACTCAGTATGAAAACATATTGCAGCCACTCAATTCTGCACATTTCAAATTTTCTTGGCACAAGAATAAATAACCTTGTACCTAAAACTGTAAACCATCTGACTAACTGCTCTGTGTATTTGCATTATTTTTTAGATCAGACTATGCAGACATTACTGTCTCCAAAGAGTTATGATGAATTGTAGGAGAGAGTGGTACAAATCCCAACACTACCAACTATTAGGATGCTGCTCCAGTTTTGTAATGGTTTAAATAAATTAAATATAGCCCCATTACCCTTTTCATGTTTTATTTCTTCAATGAAATCCTCACTATTAATCATTCTATTGTGTCTGGAATCTTGCAAGCTATCTAGCAATCTGGCCCTGATTCAGTGAAAGACTTCAAGTAAGTGCTTAACTTAACTTCAGTTTGACTACCCAGAGGCTTAAAGATGAAGCAAAAACACAGGGCTACAGAACACTAGTACTGGCATCCTTCATAATAAGGCTGGTGCCCTGCTCACATTGCCCTAGTTATGCTACTCTCACCCATAAATATATTTATTTCACATTGAAAGAAATAACACATCAAAGTTAAAACAAAAATATTTTTTTTCATGAGAGAACATCAATCAGGACTCGTAGTAAAGATAATATCTTTTATTAGACCAACAAGATTTCTGCAAAAAAAAAAAAAAAAATCAATTAAAAAAAAATCTTTAATTGCAAGTTTTGGGCACAAACACCCTTCATCAGGCATTGCAGAAAAGAATGTAAAAGTTCTCCTTTTTTGTGCTTGAAAACCTGCAATTAAAGATTTTTTTTTTGCAAAAATCTTGGTCTAATAAAACATATAATCTCTACTAAGAGTCCTGATTGCTTCTTTCTCTAGAGCAATACGGCTACAACCTGGATACCTGACACACAAAAGATATCAAATTTTAGCCAATGTTTTAAATGAAATCTTCATATTTCCCCAAGCAGGAAACAGCTGTGACCACCCAAAACATGAGATCCTGCTCCTAACTTTGTTTCAAGGTAAACTGCATTATCACAGAACCTCATAAGAGGTGCGAAACTCCATACCAGCTATGAACTGACTGCCCATAGGAGTTTTCCATCTATTGACTCCTCTGTGAAGTCCTATGAAATATGAACTTTCATTTCTACCCAGGAGAACTTTTACAATCTTTTCTCCAATGCCTGATGAAGGGTGTTTGTGCCTGAAAGCTTTCAATTAAAGATTTTTTTTGAATTGTTGGTCTAATGAAAGGTATCATCTCCACTACAAGTCCTGATTGCTTTTTCCTCTAGACCAATATGGCTGCAACCTGGATACCTGACACATGAGATAACATGGCATGTAGAATGGGAAGTTCAGCAAGAGAGCAGCCTGCCAGTTTTCAATTAGTTGAATTAAAAAAGGAATCCTACAAAAAGTAGAAACTTGGTCATGTTATTAGATAGGAGTATACAAGTATTGAATGGGCATTCAGGAGAAAAAAATCAGGAAGATCAAGGCATGATTTGAGATGCAACTGGCAATGGATGAAAAAGGCAATAAAAAGGTGGGCTACAAGTATGTCAAAGGTAAAAGAAAAACCAAAGTAAATACAGGTTACTGACTAAATGCAAAAGACAACTTAGGTATGATGCTGCAGAGAAGGTCATTGTTTAAGATCTTTGTTAATAATTTGAATGGTGGGATTGAGTTTATGCTTAGCAAATTTGTTGATAACACTAAGTTGGATATAGTTGTAGATAATCTGGAAGGCAGAATGACCTGTATGGACTGGAAAAATGTCCCATAATTAATAAGATGAAATTCAACAAGGACAAATGTAATGTCCTGGACTTGAGATGCAAAAATGTTTGAATGCACAAATAAATACAGACTGGGGAATGATTGGCTAGGCTGTAGTATGGCAGAGAAGGACCTGGGGATACAGTGGACCATAAGATGAGTATGAGCCATGAGTATGCTCTTGCAAAACAAGTCAAAGGAATATTAGTTTGTATTAACAGGAGTGTCTCTTGCAAATCAGGGAAATGATTACTCCATTCTATTCAGCACTGATGAGGCTTCACCTGGGATGCTGGGCTTCATTGTAATATAATAAAAACTGTAAGACTTCCGGCTGTGTGTCTGTCTGTCCATAATGCTGTGGGCCAACTGCACATGCAGCACCTAGAGCCTTAATGACACATACACAGGCGGAGGTAGAGGCAGTGGAAGCCAGGGTGTGTTCCACCATGTGAGGGGGAGGGGAGGCAAGGGAAGGGGAAGTGGCTTATGGCCCTCT
>NW_005842310.1:1164686-1172266 GCF_000455745.1 Alligator sinensis
GGCTGCAGCACTTGGCCATGGGGTGGGGTATGCCCCCTGTGCCTGTATCCCAGGCGGCACCCTGAAGCCGTGTGCCACAACCCCCCTATATGAGGGAGTGGGGCATGCGGGGAGCTGGCTGCAGAATGCAGCTGTGGGACATGGCGCGCTTCCCACGAGGTACTCTGTGGCCATGCACCATGCCCCCCTGGCATTGGGGGGCATGGCTCATGGGTGTCTGGGAAGCTGGCATGGGGGCACACAGACAGCACCCAACAACTGTAGCATGTGGCTGCGGGGGGGATGCCCACTCCCCCCGCAGGGAGTGACTGCCAGCTATGGCTGCGGGGTGCACTGGCCATGGGGGGGGTGCGGCCCAGGGGGTCTCACACCCCAGGGCTGCACATTATGCAACACAGCCAGTGGGTGCTTCCCCACCATGGCTGCTCCCCATGCCATGCCTCCTCCCCACTTGCCACCCCTCCACAGCCACTCACCATAACCCCCCCACATGACCTGTTCCACACCCTGGGCTGCTCCCCATGCCATAAAGTCATAATTGGCAGGCACTCCCCACACCATGGATGCCCTGCATGCCACCCCTTCCACTCGCTAATGTGGCATACCCTCCCACCCCCATGCCACCCCCCCAAGCTCACCATGCACCACATCCTGGGGCTGCTTCATGTGCCACAACCTATGGCCACATGACACCCCCTGCACACTCATGTGGCACATCCCCCTATGTGCCATGCCACCCCCCAGCGCCCCCCATGCACCCCGCACCACACCCTGGAGCTGCTCCCCATGCCATGTGTGCACAGCCTGCAGGCACTCCCTGCACCCAGCCTCCCTTGCACCCTAAGCAACACCCAGGGGCCACTGGCCATGCCATGTGGCCACAGGTGGTGGGTGTTTCCTGTGCCCCCACACCATGGACTCTTTCCACATGATGTCCCACCATTGCGAGCCACACTCCTCAACACAGCTATGCACTATGCCCTTCCCAACCCATGCCACACTCCAAGGATGTTCCCTGTGAGTGCCACCTGTGCCTTCTCCCACACCATGATCGCTACCCATGCCACACCCCATGACTGCATACCATACCCGCTGCGCACCACGTGCCACACCCCAGAGCTGCTGCCTATGCCATGTGGCTGCAGCCACCAGGCATTCCCTGTGCTCTCAAGCCATGGACACTCCCCATGTCATGCCCTGTGGTTGCTGCCACACCACAGGATCACTTTCCATGCCACACAGCTGCAGCTGGTGGGTGCTCCCACTGCTGTAAAAGCTCCCCACACCATGGCATATGCAACCCCCACCACATGCCCTGTGCCACACCCCGGGGCCAATCCTCACACCACACAGCCAGCAAGTGAACCCCAAACCACTGTGCCATGCCCTGCAGCTGCATGCCAACCCCCTCACAAGTGGAGCAGTGGGGAGGGGAGTGGAGGGAAGCATCAGAGAGGGGAGTGAAACAGGGCTGGAACCAGAGTAGCAGGGGGAGCAGGGAATGACCCAGGATGGTGGTGGGATGCGGGGAGCAGGACAGGACCCAAAGCAGCAGTGGGGTGGGGATAGTAGGGCAGGACCAGGAGCAGCCGGGGGGCGGGGGGGCAGCGGGACTAGACCTAGATTGGTGTGGGGAAAGCAAGGGGTAGGACATGGGTCTGTGTCCGCACTCTGCCCCTGCCCCCCCATCATTCATGACAGACATTTTGCTAGTACTTCAAGAAAGACATAGACAAATAGGTATGAGTCCAATGGAGATCAACAAAAATAATTAAGGGCCTGGGAAATGTGTCTTTAAGGAAAGGCTGCAAGAACTAGGGCTGTTTAGTCTGGGCAAGAGCAGGCTGGGTACGTCTACACATGTATTTAGGTGTGCTGAAATTTAATGTGCACTACCTTAATGTGCATTAAGGCAATTTAGACTTGCATCTACACATGCACAAGTTAAAGCACATTAACGCCGTATGTGTGTACTGATGTAGAACTAAAGTTATTCCCGAATTAGTCAATGTACAGTGTTAATGCACCTTAATGCATCTACAGGTGTGTTAATGCGCTTTAGCTATTTGCATGTAAATTTTATACCTGCTTTTGCAGGTATCACATATTGGCATGATTAGCCTAAGATAATCATTTTTAACATGCATTAAGGGCACACACATGTATATACATGCCCTTAATGTTCCTTAACTTGCGCTAAACTGCCTTAAATGTGCATGTTTACATGCACCCACTGAGAGGGAATTTGATACTGCTTTTCAAATACCTGAAAGGCAATTACAGAAAAGATGGAAATGGCCTTTTCTCTCTGGCTATAGGAGACAGGACTAGGAACAATGGCCAAATCTGCAGCAAGGGAAATTTAGGTTGGCGATTAGGAGAAACCTATGAGGCTGATCAAGTATTGGAACAGGTTACCTAAGCTAAGAACAGATGTTACACATAAACCAGTTTAAGGGCATTTATACACATACTTTTTCATCCTGCAATGCACCAGAGATCCACCACTTCAAAGCTGACTCAGTTAATTGAGTCTGCTCTGCACACAAACTGATGCGCACTGCACTGTGTGCAGTTGTATAAGTGGTAAAATGCATGCCAACATGCAGAAAATGGTGGCAATGCACTTTTGAACTAAAGCACCTCCAATGTGTTTTCGTTCAAAAGTGCACTGCCATCATTTTCTCAGCACTGACGCACATTTTGCAACTTATGCAACTGCAAGTATCACAGCACCAGGTGCTTTTTAAAGTGCCCAATGCTGCGGCACTTTCATGTGTAAAAATGCCTTACATGATCAGAAACTGTTTTAAACCTGTAACAGAACATATGTTCAGTGCACATAAGCTAGTTTCAAAATGGCCAAAACTGATTTAAGATAAACCTGGTTGAATGTCATATCAGACTTAACTGATTTGGGTCAAACTGGTTTATTATGGAACTTGTGTCCCAGACTCCTTCCTGGTTTAAGTTAAATCACAGTCCCCCAGCATCACAGCATGCTTTTCAGCCTTGGGCTGGGCTGTCTGTTCCAGAGAGCAGGGCTGGCCCCACCCTTCTTTTCCCTAACCAGACTTCCAGCTGGCTAAGGAGGAGATGGAGACTGGAGGCACAGCAGCATCTGTCTGGCTTCCCCCTGCCCCACCCTCCCCTTGCTCACTGCTGAAGCAGGGATCCAGTCTCCCTGACAGCAGGGATCCCACTGGCATGGACCTCAGCCAGCATTTGGCCATGGTCACGCCACCCCCATTCTAGCTAATGCTGATAGATGTCTATGTGTATGTTTCTCCAAGTTCACTGGAACAAAGGCGGATAGAACAGTGTCTGCTTATGGTTGTTTAGAACTAATCAACAGTTCAGCTGGTAATGCCTCTCCATTCTTCCTTACAAAGGTTTTGGAAAAAGCTGTTTAAGAAAATCTTGAACTAATGACAAAGAGGCTTTTGTTTTCTTGATGGGCTCATAAGCTTTGTGCTGATAAGCTCCTTGCTGGGTGCTGGCTTTCTTACTTCAAAGGCTGTACTCTCCAGTGTTCAAGACAGAACAGAGAGAGGTGTGAGAAATGACCTGGTTTGCAATGCATGGGACCTGTGAGTGCCATCATTTTGTTGCAGACAGTATGAAGGAGCAGGAAAAGGGAGGTTGAAAAGCTCAGTATCACCAACATATGCATGCAGCCCCCTCCAGCCTCCCCGCCCCCCACTTTGCCTCAGAGTATTAGCCAGGGATTGGAGTTTGGCAACACTCCCCACCCCTTGAGCAGTGAGTGGGGAAAAGTTTGTTAAGGGATGTTTCCCCCTCCCACTTCAGGCATACCCTGGCTGGGGACTATGTAGGCCAGGGTGAGGGTTTAAACCTCTCCCTCGTCATAGCATCCTGCCAGGGCCTGGCCATACTCCCTCCTCTCCCGCCCCCCGATCAGCTCTGTGGAAAGCAAGGGAGGGTTCACTCTAGCACCCCGGCTTCTAGCTTGAGCCACAACAGGCACATAGCTGCATGTCCTGAATCAAAAGTGAATGGCTATCCACTTGTAAGTTGGTTCAATCACTGCATGTTAGACCAACCTGCAAAGATTGAATCAATTCAGACTCATGCTTTTTTAATGTCTTTCCCTAGCCCTAGAAAAATTGTGTAGTCTCCCTTCTTGAAAATTTTCAAGAGCAGGTTGGGAAGACATTTGATAGAGGTGGTTTAGTCAGGGATGCTCCCACCTTGAGATTGGGCTAGATGTGGTCCCTTTTAGCCCTACTTCCATATGTCCTATGATCTCCTATATAACTTCTTACATCATTCTGATGCACAAAAAGCACAATTTCTCATTCAGCTAGGCACCTACGATGCAAACATGAAGTACAGATATAACATAACCATAACAGTTGCATAGCTTTTTCATAATCATATTCATTATTTACAATCAGCAAGGTTAAGTATAGGGAAAAAATAAATATGTTCAGCTATGCAGAGTATCAGACTCTTATGTCCCCATATGTAGAAGAAGGGATCATCTGTTGAGTGCTTGTCATGTTAGTTGCTAGAATCATACTTAAAGTTGCAGATATGATTTGTTAAACCTCAAATGCCGCTGGATCCTTTTAGCTCCAACCAGGAAACAAGAGGAGATTAAGTACATTTTTTGGAGTACAATGAATGGAGAGCTTGAATAAAGCCATGCAGGGGAAAAATAGTGAAGGAACAGCTGAACCTGAGGGTTATATTATATTATCATAAACTGAGTAACCATTGACTTCAAGTTTCAGGAATCTGAGTGATATGCTCCTATGCTAAGTGTCGTCTGCTTGTTCTGTTCTAAGCCATGCAGAACCTCAAACTTAGCCCAATCTTCTGGGATAAGCATAATCAAAAGGAAACTTTGGAGGATTCGACATTTGCAACCTCAGTTTGCATTCATCCAGGTCTCATGTAATATATACGGTCATGGATAATGAATATAGTGCATGAATACTTGAAATAGTTGTCACCATCAGTAAAAAGTGTTGATGAAGTTCCAGCATAAGCTAGAAACTTCGTGACTTCTCATTTGCTTGAAGTCTGCTGAATACTAATAACTGTAATCTGTTTCATTTAGTTGTGCAATAGGCACCAAAATTAAATTGTCAGCTTCTCTATCAAAAAAGGACTAATAATCAGTGTCTGAAGTAAACATTCAGTATATTCTATTTCTTAAAGAAAATGAATAGACCTCTTTTCCTTTACCTTTTTATTCAGTCATTGTTTTTTCCAGAAAAAAAAACAGTAATAGGACATAGTAAATATAATTAATGATGACTCATAGCTTCTTCCAGAAAGGACAGATGGATCCGTTATTCAGGTACGAGTGCCGGATGGAACTTTCCAATAAACAAAAGGACTATAGACTGATAATAGAGTTATGAATAACTACACTGACATTGAAAGCAAGATGCAGGCTCAGATGTGGAAGGAATAAGTTTCTGCCTTCAAGTCAACATCTTAGGGATCCAGATGGACTGGGCGTCACAACTTGGCAGGTTGCAGATTCCCCTGCCAATATTCAGTTAAATAGGGAATAATGGGGGTCTCAATTCCCTCAAAAGACAGATTGAAAATAGGCTTAGGAGACAATGTCCCTAAAATGCCAGGGATGAGGTAAAAGCCCCCCTAAAAAGTCTCAGACAGTGAGGAGAGAAACAAAACCAAACCAAACCTTCTTCCCACTCTTCAATCCTAATTCAAGGGCATAGTAGTGAGGTCCTAACAATGGGCTGAGAACAATTAAGAAAGCATTCCTGACCTTCACTGTATAAGCCATTACTGTAGTTTCCAGATTAATTATTCTAAAGAACTTGCAGAGTAATTAAACTAGAGCCCTGTCTATTTTGACTTTCTTTCTGTATGTCTGGGATGATAGGTAAAAGGGAAAGATACAATATGCCAAGTACCTAGCAAGGCAAAACAGCAGAACTAATGAAAATGTGGAGAAAATGCTACTTTAGATACTTCATGTCTGGATGGCCAGAACTATCAAATTCCAAAAAACTTCGCAAAATTGAAAGGTCAAAATAACAGGTTTTTCTGTCTTTATATGTTATGCATATCAATTGGTTTAGGTGAGTAATTCATTTAAAAGAACAGCAATGTTAATTATAAGTATGTGCAAAAATATATTTGCTTTTTTGTTATCTACTGCAAACATCTTTTTTTTCAAACACATTATTTGTGATATATAGACAAGTATGGAGAAAGAGAACCACACGTTGTCCTTAGTATATAGAAATAACAGGACACTGACAAGATAAAATATGATACTGCATATTTGTCATGGTATGCTATATATCATTCTGACCTAGTAGTTTATGATTTCAGAAATGTTTCTTTTTTTTTTTCTTAATGTAACTCAGTTTGAAATTAGCTGTCTAAAACTACTATTAACACCAGCAAGGCTTCCCTTTAAAAAGAAAGAAAAGTGCATTTACCTTGATACAATTACAAGGTCTTCTATATTCTCTTTAAAAACAGTAGATTTGTTCCAGGGTGAGACACATCACTTCAGACAAAGGAACTCTGGCTAATGTCCCCTAATATTTCTCTATGCTTTAATCTTATCCAGAAAACAACCATTTTCAGAATGCAAAACATCAAATAACTTTAATGATGTATCACTATGATTACATATCATACTATAGGACTTCTTCAAAATATAGTGTCAACTTAGAATACCAAGTACCAATGAGATTGTTTTGGTGTCTTTCTAGATCATTTTAAAATGTGGCAGAAAAGTTGCCAATATTCCCCAAATTTTCTTATCATGGGAAATCATGTTCCATTCAGGTCTTGTTGAATCCAGAAATTTTTTAAAATAGTGACTTCCATTTTCATGTCGCTTGTTGTTTCTGGGCAGGGGAGAGAGAGAGAGAGAGAGAGAGAGAGAGAGAGAGAGAGGCAGGAAGGGGGATTATTCAGCAGAAGATATTTTTGCTTTAACAGTGAGTTTTGTACTTGTGAAAAATTGCAGATGCTGTCTCCAGTTACATAGGACTCATGTTAGAAGGCAGTGCTAACTGCAGAGACACACGGATTCTAACACAGGCTTATCCACGTTCAGCTATTATCCATCTGTTAAGTGTTGTCTACCAGGGAAATTGACTGGCTTACTTATTTTGAAATAAGTGTTCCATTATAGCTAGGCTGATATAATTACAATCAGTATAACCTACATTGTATTGACATTTCACAGATAAATACCTTCACCAGGTAGAAGGAAGTGAATAAAAATCAGGCCAGTTTAGTTCAACTAATACTTTGGTTGCATAAACAATATTAATGGGAGTATGATCACATACTCTCTCTCCCCGTCCCAGTCTCCTCAGAATATTTTCTCTTATAAGAAAGGTCAACATTTCGTTCATGATTTAGATTAGTTTAGACAGGATTTTTTTTTTTTTTTTTTTTTTTTTTTTTACTATCAGTGTGACAGGGGGCCTCCTGAGGCCAGGCTCTGTGGCCCGCCTGCCTGTCACTGTGACAGGGGGCCTACTCAGGGCCGAGCTCTTCGTGGCCCGCTCACCTGTCTCTGGGCAACCGCCCACCTATCTCGCCCGCCC
>NW_005842310.1:1172306-1177806 GCF_000455745.1 Alligator sinensis
TTTAAGCAGGAGGCTGCCCATTTAGTGCCCCAATGCCAGGGGGCGCTCTGCAGCTCCAACCTCCCCTAATACCGCAGCCAAAGCCTCGCAGATGGCATCTCGGTGTTCCCATAATCACCGGCCCCACACTGGGCCCCAGAATCATCCATACAGGACCCCTCTCTATGATCCTCTCCACTCAGGCAGCCTCTCTGCCTTCATCCGGGCTACCTCGCCCCCCCAAAGCCATGTTCCCCCTCTCAGGTGTGGTTCCCCCAGGACCTTCAGCCTCTTGCCCTGGCCCACCTCCAGGCCAGTCGGGACCCCAGGCCCCCGGGTCTTGGGTGTCCCTCGCGGTGGGCCCCCGGCCCTTTTGACTCTCCTAGTCCTGGCCCCAGCTTGGGCCAGTAGAGGGTACTCTCTCTTAGGGCTGGGTCTCTCTAGCCCCTCACTCGCATCCTCGGGCCTCACCCTGCCACTACTCCCTTTCTCTAAAGGGGCAACCGCAGCACCACACCCTGTACACTATCTTGCTCTCAGGGTCCGCCCTCTCTGGGCCCCTCACAACACTGGCCCTCTGGGCCCCTCCAAACACTCAGGGTCACCCACCTGGTGGTAGGAGCTAGGGGTTAAGGCACCCCGACCTGCCTTTCACTGGGGTGATAACTGGCCTGGCATTCCCTGGGGGCTTCCACGCCACTGAGAGCCCCACCAGGCCACCCACTCCCGGCAGGGTGCAGTTTCAGGTCATGCCCAGGACCAGGAGCCTCCTTACCAACCCCTTGCAGCTCCCCATTACCTCCGGGTGATCTCAGCAGCCCTTCAGCCAGGCAATGTTACTGCCTGCCTCCTGCAGCCAGACTGCCCTGTTTAAATAGGCAGCCGCTGTCGCCAAAATGGCTGCCCTAATCAGGCACCTGGAGGCTGCCAGCTTCAGGCCCTTAAAGTGGCAGACACACCCTGTGCTCTGCCACAATCAGTTTTTTGAAAAATCTTTTGAAAATCACCATCAAGCAGCAATAAAAAGAAAATTGAATGAATTATTGTAATATTTTATTTTGGTTACCTTTTTTCACCATAATTGTGAGTGAGATGCTTGAGACTAAAACAATATTAATTAATCAAATGAATTATTCTAGTCATCAGGTTTTTTGACAGTGATAAGAGTGGAAGTGTGACAAGGAATTTCAAATACTCCTGAAACAGCTACTTAGTATTGCTGTAACAGTTTAGGTTTAAATGGTTGGCAAAGGTGTCATTTACATCTACATTTGAACAATGAAAATGTGTGATGATTCAATTCTAAACCATCAATACACTAAAACAAATACTGATTCTACTTGATTAAGTCAAAGTAATAGTTGAGATTATTTGCTAGCATATTTTAGCCTAAATTCATTAACCCTCCAAACTAAACATGAAATGTACTAGACCCTCCAACAATCATTTTTTGTTAAGGTAACTAGGATTTTTTTTTAAAGGTGATAACATTCTCCAGTCTTTAGTATTCTTCTCACTGGCCATGTCTACATAAGACACTGACTGTGCAGTTGTTACTGCACAGTCATTTAGTCCTTATGTACCCAAGTGCTAAATGACTGTGCAGTAACCAGCATTACTGTGCAGTAGTGTCCCCACTCAGCTTCCTGGTGATGCAGACTGCAGTAGCTTGTTACTACTGTGCAGTAGCTCATTACTACATGCACTGCATCACAGTTTATGCCCCACGACGCTACTGCGCAGTAGTAACAAGCTATTGAGTAATAAGCATCTCATGTAGATATGGCCAATGAACATATCATTTCTTTATGAGAATCCTTCTCAGTGGCCACATCAACACATGCACTTAACTGAAAAGTAGACTAATTAGCTACAGAGTAAAGTGTCAGTGTGTATGCGTGTGATGATATTAGGCTTCAGTAAACTAATTAATGATGCCATAGGATAGTACTGCTGGGGACAGTACTATTTTATAGTGGGGTAATCAACTGTGATGAAATGCACATGTTGACTCTGACTGCAGGTGTATATTGTGCCTGGTCAGATCAGCCAGATGGGGTCCGGAGTCTTGCCTATCATCTAGCCACTGCACTTTCAGCACCATTACACCACAACCAGCCCCTCCACCACCTGATGCACCCACCCAGAGTCTGGTGCTGACCTCTATGCCCCCTGATATTAGGAGTGGGCCCAATGTAAACTGTTCTGCCCCGGATCAAATTGCTGCTGCCTCAGGTACACGTGTAGACACTGTGCCTGGGTGTAGTTTAGCCTGCCTCAAACTGCTTCAGAGTTTATTGTTTTGAATTAATTGCATGTGTAGATGCACCCAGTTTTGCTAAAAAGAATATATGTCATGCCACGCCCATACCATATACCCAGACTATAGCATACCATATTCCTTTACATTATAGCAATATAATACAAATATAAGTATATATATTATATATATGTTTTCTTTTAAAAAATAGTGGGATATATTCTTAAAGGGAATAATATGTATTATTAATAAATAAATACATAATATGTATTATTTATATCATATCTCTATTTTCACTTTCAATAATTAGAGAAATTAGCACTGCTTTTAGGAAATCAGATTTTATATCATTAGGAAAGGAACTGGAACTGAATGGTCAGCAAATGTGGCCCTAGTTTTCCATAATACTAAATAATTGTACAAACATTCAGCGTGTTGGCCTCAGGACATCTGAAAACATATCTCATTCTGCTGAATGTATTTTGAAAATGGGCATGGTATTTAAAAACAAAAACCCCATGCTTTACATAAATTCTCAGAATGGTCAATATGAGTAGAAGTCCTCCACAACCATTAATGGGTTACAACATAACTGAGATTTTCAGATGACGAAAAGAAAGACTCTATTAGGGTTAGGTAATCTATACAGGGACAATCTCATTTAATTTACATCACAAACTGCAGAGAGTCATTACAGATAATTTTTTAAATTTTACACTTTTTCTACAGACAACTAATCAGAAAGCTGTTCCTTCATTTCAAATATAGGCAATCAAGGCAACCTGATCACCCCAGTAGTAGAGAGCACATAGTTTAGAAGTGAAAAATAATTCTCAAAGAGCGCACACAGCATTTTCTACTATATTTTGCAGACAGATTTTTTTCTTAATCACAAAAGTAAAGGTAAAATCTTAAAATCAATTTGTTTTCTGCCTTAGGTAGGCAGAAATTATCTTAAAATCTAAATCATTAAATTAATTTTCTATTTGTAGAAGGGTAACATTTAATAATTAACTAAGTAACTTAAATTAAGCTACTAACCCACTTGGTACTTGTAAAAAAAAATAGCCTCAAAACAACAAATATACAGACCATAACCTAATTACTATGAACATAAACAGTAATTAATGGTTTATTTTTTAATTTATATAGAACTTATTTGTGAATGCTTGATTCCATTGCAACACTTGTTCCTCTAGGTTTCTTTGCACTTCAGACATTATTTTTTTATGGCATCGCTTTTTGTACGAGTTGGCATTAGAAGAAAAATGGATTAGCCTCTAGGGCTGTTCATAGATGTTATTTTTTAGGTTTAATCTGGACTACAGCTGTAATTATATACATGTGGATGTCTGTAGTCTGAATTAAAGTGGACTCCAATCCAATTAACTAATCCTCATTGAATGAGGATTAAAGTTAATGCATACTAAGGCAGTCTGAATCAGGCAATTTAAACTATATTAACTAACATTTATATACAGCATCACTTTTAGGAAAAACAGTCCTTAGGAACTCAGATAAGAAGATAATCATTGCAAATATTAATCCCTGCAAGGTTCTTTGGGTAGATGTTATAATTTTTATTAGAAAGATATCACCCAATAAAAGATATCATATCTACCCAAAGAATCTTGTCTGCTTATGTCCTTACACCAACATGGCTACAACCAACAACACTAATCCCTGCAAGGGAAACTCAATGAAAAAAATAGAGGCTATGAGGCACAAAGTACCACCTTTTTAAAGTCAAATGTGTCAACAGCACCTCACTCTTCTAAGTATCAGGTTGTGCACATTCTGGAGCACAACTTTAGATAACTGTAACAATGTAGCAGTGCTTACTGTGGCAAAGTGGGGGTCACTGACTAGACACAGAGCTAGTTTCCCACCTGCATCTGGGCATGCTGTCCACCAGTCTCTCCTGTCATGCCTTGTTGTAATTAATTAGGTTGTTAATTAAGGTGGGAGGCTTCCCATTTTAAACCGTGATATTGGGGGAGGAGGGGATATCTGCAGTTCCATTCCACCCTTACACTGCAGCCCAAGCCTCGCAGATGGCATCTCAGGCAGCTGGCTCAACAGTCCTCTTCACCCATTAGTTATGGCCCCACTCATGGGACCTTCAGCTTCTGTAAGCCCTGGCCCCATCTCAGGCCAGATTCAACTGTGGGATGCAAATCAGTTAACATGATGTAGAAAATGCTGAAAACGTCTTCAAATGGCCTAGAACTCTAATATATCAACAAGAAGAAAGAATTTGATTCTGCAAATTTCTGCTTCATGGTGAATTCAGTGATGTTGAAATTTTTTTTTTACATCAATAGTAGAACCTGAATTAAGAAAAATACCCCTCCTACAGAGCCTACTATAGTAAAAATATTTATGCAGTTGCTTAATTAATCCAATTGAACTCAGTAGGATTATTCATATACTTTAAGCGTATGCTTAAATGTTTTTGTGGACTAGAACCTAGTATAATATGAACATTTCTACCTTTTCATATGCCACTTCATAAACTCAATTCTTATTCTTGTCTGTATTAGGGATCTTAGGGTATGATTAAGTTTTGAATTCATACTACATAGTAGAACCTAGGTATTTTTAAGGATTAGTTTCTTACTTCCTCAACACAGCCCCCCCACCCTCCTCCCCCACAAGATACAAGATTTGTTCAGTATCCAGAGTAAACAAAACCAAAATAAACAGATGCATAAGACTACTGAGGGGCTCTAGTTGTTTGCTGGTTTGCTCTGGCTTATATTTTAAAGAGTAATGCTCCTCCAGTGAGCTGTGTGGGACTTCTAATGAGCTGATTGCTGAAATGGAGCCATGTGGAGTAATACACAGATGGCCGAGTCATTCTTAATACAGCAACCTCCTGTGGGTAAAGCAGATTGTGAACTACTTAGATAAGAATGATCTAGGTTCTACTGAGTAGACAATGTAAAATGGTATCAGTGGGTGCATCTACACATGATATTAAGGTGACATGATGAACTGTGGCACAGTTCGCACTAGAGTTTATCATGGCACCTTAGCAACATGTGTAAATGTTCAAATTGTTGTGGTCCAGGGCACAAGTGCAGATGCAATGCCCAGGACCGCAGCAGTTTGACCTGGGGTAGAGCAGCCACTAGCTGGCAGGGAGCCAGTTGGTTAGCCCCAGGCTCTGTTCATAGATTCATAGATTCATAGATGCTAGGGTCGGAAGGGACCTCAATAGATTATCGAGTCCGACCCCCTGCATAGACAGGAAAGAGT
>NW_005842310.1:1179124-1195728 GCF_000455745.1 Alligator sinensis
CTGCTGACTTAAAGGCATCCAGTTCCTCCAAGTGACTCTGCACCATCTCAGGGTCTATGCATGGCAGTCTGATGCCTTGCTGCTGCCTCTCTGCAATCCCAGTGAGAGCCTTGTCCTGCCCCTCACTTAGGAACACTGAGGCAAAGAACTCGTTGAGGAGTTCAGCCTTGTCCCCCCTGTCCGTCAGCAATTGCTTCTGCCCATTTAGTAGGGGTCCTATTCCACCCTGGGCCTTCCTTTTAATCCCTATATATGTAAAAAATATTTTTTTGTCATCCTTTACTTGGGATGCCATCCTCAGCTCCATGGTAGGTTTGGCCCATCTAACTGCCTCCCTACAAGTGCGAACAGAGGAGGTATACTCCTCTTTTGTAATCTCTCCCCGTTTCCACTTTTTATATACTCCCCTTTTAGTCTGCAGACTGCCCTGGATTTCTCTGGTCAGCCAAGGAAGCCTCCTGGCCCCTTTCCCTCTTTTTCCTTGCATCGGGATCGTCTCCCTCTGTTGGGTGGTGGAGGAGCTGGCTGGGACATGACAGTGCCCTAGTATGTGGAGTCCTGTGGCTAGGCAGCAGGCAGGTGTCTGGCACTCTGCTGCCTGGGCTGACTGGATACAATGTACACCCAAGTCAGTGTTTACATGTGCGTTTAGGTACAGGTATTTTCATGGCTGTAAGACACTACTGTCCCCAACAGTGGGAAAAATTAATTTGCTGTGGTCTAATAGCATTGCATGTGTGGACTGTGATGCTTTACACTGCAGCAAATTAGTCTACTGCACAGTTAGGCATATGTGTAGATATACTCAGTATAAATAAGAATCAGGCCTTTGGTAACTTTGTTTTCTATAGTAAAGGACATTTGTATGATATCAATTTTTCCAAACAAATTATCTTAAATGACAAAACTGTGACTTTGTCCCTATCAAGAACCATTAAAGCAATAGTACAGCAGGCCTTTATCTAACTTTAACTTTTTTAATATATGAGAGACCAAGTGAAAGTTCACCTTATGAAAGGCAAACAACCCAACATTTTGCCACTTTAGTAGAAGCCACAGAGAAAGTTTCTAAGCAGAGCACTAGGGGAGAAAAATGTTATGGAGTGTTTATCCAGAAGCTGTTTCAAGACAATGGTCTTTTAAAACAATCAGTTCCAAAGCTCTTCAATGCATTATAGGTTTTTAACTCAGAAAGTGGCTTTTACTAGTACTAATAAACTATCCTAATGAAAATAGAATTTATAATCAACATTTAGGAAATTCAAGTAATTGACACAATTGGACTCAATGAGGAAAAACAAACAAACAAAAAACAACACAGCCCTCCCTCCCTTACATTATATCATGAGAAAGGATGATTCAAAATCTGAAAAATGTTGCCCTTAGGTGTAAAAAGGTACTTAGTAATCTATGTCTTAATCATTTATCTTTGTTTTTCCACCATTACCTTGACAATCTTCCCTTCAAAAGATGTTGCTTCAGTCATCCCCATACATCAATCAGGCTTTATCCACAATGTTGTACATTATATCAGATTGTATTCAGTGTTCTTATTCTTCCGTGTTTAACATTTAGCAATGCAATATAATATGGCCCAGATCCTCAAATATATTTAAGTGCCTAACTTGATTTTCAATGACAGCAAGCTGAATAAATACGACTTATTCTTTTGAAGGTGATGGTGCAGAAACAGAGAGGAAATGTAATGATCCTAGTGTCCCCTGCTCTGCCCTACCCACTCCCACATTGAAAATTATTGTGCTGGATGATAGTAAGCAAACATAAATTATAAACAGGATCAGAAAACCATAGGAATGTAGGGCTGGAAGAGATCTCATTAGTTAATTTAGTTCAGTCTCCGGATCAAGGGAGGATAGCCCTTGTCTAAACCATCATAGCCAAGTGACTGTTTTTAAAATTTCCAAGAATGGAGGGTTTTTTTTTTCTTGATGGGCAAGAAAGGTCATCAGCTTGAGTCTTGGTGGTAGCAGCCTGTGAGTTGTATATCATGATCAGAGATCCGGCTTTTCTGTGATTAAAAAAAAAAATCCTAATTTTTTGGCCATAAAAAGTAACCTAAAATTCACAATTTTCAACTTTGCTGCCCCATCTAGGCCATAAACTTACAGTACCAAACAATGACGTTCTTAAATACACAATTTTATCATCACATACAGTATCCATCCTGAGCAGAAGCAGGATAGCTACATTCACACAATGCCAAGGATTGGCTAGTAAGCATGATTGAGTAACTGTACTCATTATCCTACCTCTTGTACCATACAGGCATATTTCTTCCTCCCAATACAGGAAATGGGGGATAGGGATAGCATGTAGAGCAATGCAATGTGTTTCAGGGTGTCACTGCTGATCATGATAAGCTTGTAGTCTAGATATGTAAATATAGCTGGGTCCACAATTTACTCTCCATTCTTACTCCTGGAAAGTACTTAAACACCTTCGAAACAATTTTAACCAAGCTTTGTAAATGCTAGGAGCTTTTGGTATAGTATTTAGCAAAGCATTTTGTTGTATTCCTAACTCTTACCTGCATTCCCAAATTTGGAAAAGCATTGGTAGAAAGTCTCACACCTCTTTAGTTTAGCATGTTGTGCTACACCAACCAATAAAACAAAGGAATATTGAAAAGGTCAGTTTTTCACAGCATATTATTGACTTTTCTAGAATAATATCAGGTATTGAAATTCTAATATCTTATTGTAATGACAGAAATTTGTAAAATAGAGGAAACAGAAGATGCCAGAAATACGATTCAAATTTAAATCTGTGAAAATGCTCATTGCTTTGATCAAATGCCACTGGTTTGGACAGGTACTATTCCACTCATTCAAAGTGATAAACATTTATATTTACATGAATTGACATTCTTCAGTCCTTAACCTGGAAAAAGGCATCTTGTTTATTTATCCAGACAGGACAATTATGATCTGGACTTCACCCAGTATTTTCTGCCTCTAACTCAAAACTACTTCCTTAATCATATCTATTTGAATTTATTTAGTTCAAACATTGGGTCTGATATTGGATCAAGTTATGTGACCATAGATCATTCAGTTTTGCAGGTGTTATAGATGGTAAGCAGGATACCTCTAAACTTGATAAGGAAAACAGACTGAAGTCCTTCACTTCTCTGTGGAAACAGCATAACTGGTACCGTTTGTGCCCTAAGGTTTTAATGGCATCTGTAGGTTCCAGAAAAAGCTAACTACAAATGCCAATGTATATTTCTCAAACAAAGGTCTTTTCCTGTTGCCCTGTTCTGAATCCTTTCCACTTTTTTAATATTCTTTTTCAATAGCCACCATATTCTACTATAAGGTCAGGGGAAGGGAGAGGGGTGACACCAGTATTATAGTAATGGTCTCTCCATTGATATATATATATATATAATTAATTTCATATCTCAACTCCTACTCAATAATCTACTACATATACATTCAAAAATTACATTATCTCTCTTATCCCCAGCATCAAAGAAAGGCCAAAGCAGAATGCCCAATCCATAAACCAAAAAATTACAGAGCTATTGGATACACAATATCTTACAAAATCTATCAAACATTTGTGGCTGGATATAATGTTCTTTTGATTACTCTGGACCCTCCACAGAACAATAGTAGAAGGCAGACCTTATTCAGACAAAGAGCTCATATGACTCCTTTGCATGCCAAAAAGCCACACTGATTTCAGTGGGATATTTCTCAGAAGGTTCTGAGTGCAAGAGAAGAAATTGAGGGTATAAACCTATTTCACTTTGCATACCTAAATGGCACTTGCCTAGCAGTAAAACTGGTGTTTTGGCATTCTACACAGGTAGACATCCTATTAGGTGGACTCACAGGTGCTGATATGTCTACTAAGATGTACAGCAGGTTGCACTCTCTCAGGCCAGGTACAGAGCTATATCTGCATAACTGCACAGACATACATCCTAAAATTGTACATAGGTGAAGATCCATCAAAATCAGGTATTACACACTGGAGAAGTAGGGCTCTTTCATATTTTAATTTAATACTTAAGGCACACCCAGAATATATACATAGGTAGACAAAAATAGATAAAGGTTCTAATCTTCCCCATTACCTAGAGAGGATTTGAAGCTCTCTCTCTCTCTAATGTCTTAATATATTGTTCGCACCACAGGTTAGACATTAACCAGGCCCTTAACCAGCCTGCTTTTTAAAACTAAGCTACTGCACCTTCAATTTTATAATCACTTGCTTAAATGGATGGAGGACAACAGGGCAATTTTTACTTCATTGAGATCAAGGGTCTAGGCTAGAATCTCAGGTTCCTTCACTCCTAGTTAGCTTCATTTTGAGACCTCCATCACTTAATTGCCTGAGCCAGCTTAAAAAAAAATAGCTGCATTGGGGCCAGGACACTATATAACCTGTGGTCACACTGCTTGTGAAAAAGAAGGCAAGATGGAGGTTCAAACCCTTTTTGGGAGAGGGAGAATCTCCTTGGTTTCCTAGTTCCTGAGTGTCTAGGTAAGTACCAGGTGGAATGTAAACTAAAATAGGCTGCTGACATTCATTTCTACTGCTTTTTCTGGATTCCTGTTGCTATTTAGAACATAAAGGCTTGTTTTACAAGAATTGCTTAACTCTATGGAAGTATGGAAAATACCTGTACATTATTATGATAATTTAGTTAATATACCCACAGAATGGAACATGAAAAGCTGCTAGAATATAGGTAGATTATAAGCATAGATTTTTTTCATTAGGGAGTATTAATAAAAATAAGTGTACAATATGCATTCCCAAAATGAATCTCTTATTATAAAGCCTAACACATGTACTTTATACATGTAAATAATTACTTATGTTATTCTTATCAATGCTCAGTGACTGTAACAAAAATGTACAAATGCATTGAGAAAGTGGGTACATTTTATACATACCAAAATATAAATAAGTCTTTAAATAAAGCTGATCTTTTCCTGCCTGGCTTAGATGAGATTAAAAAAAGCATAAAACCATAAACAATGAATCCTTTTGAAACAATATGTAACTTGTATGATATGCAAAGCCTGGAAAGTCACAGATGAGTGATATGTATCAGTCTAGCCTGTCTTAGACAACAACCAGCTTGCATTAGAAAGGCCAAAGCAGAATGCCCAAGCTATGAACCGAAAAAAAAAAAAAATGCAGAGCTATTGGATACACAATATCTGAGAAAATCTAAAAACATTTGTGGCTGGATATAATGTTCTTCTGAGACAGTAATAATTTTAGATTAATTTATAAAACCATGAGGGAATATGCATTCTTTTATAGAATTAGTAACTTGCTCTCAATTTGTTACTGGTAAATAGCTTAAGATTTCATGACCTTACGGTTTTTTTGTTTAAATAAATAGACAACAGCTGAAAAAAATTGTAATTTAGTGATGGAGACAAATTGTGATTATATCTGGATGAGATATCACTAAGGAGCAAAACAATATCCTATACCTTTCTATGTTTAGGCTTGGCTGCATTTGCCATGCGAATATATCTTAGCAACAGTTTATACTCATCAGAATTTATAATTACTGAAAAGTGAGGAAAGCAATGAAGCATGCATTTTAATTCTGGAGATATGGAACCCCTGAGAAAAGTCACATATGAGAAAATGTAAGACCAATTTATTCATTTTAAAACATGTATTTTCATGTTTTTGTCATGCCCAGAAGACAGTGAACTTGAAGAAAAGACACATGAAATTTTTCCTGGGGCTGAATTCAAGAAACATTTTGAGATTATTAAAGATCAGTTAACATATGGTTTGGTTGTACACATGCAGATACAGTTCTTATATACCCTACTATGAGAGGCAGTGTGGTTATAGCAGTAGATTGCAATCTTGTCTTTTATGTATTAACTTCCTACGTGACCTTGGATGAGGCCATTCCATACCTTTTTTTTTTCTCACTTGAATGTTGAGATCAGTAGTACGCATTTTACTCAGCTTAGCTTTATGTAGGGTTGTTGTTTGGCTCTATGACTTACAGGCCTGATGGCTATATATCATTAGTGCTAAGAATTATTCCACACTAATCATTATTAAAAATATATATAAGTTAATCTAAATAATGATTAATATATGTATAGTGATTATGAATGATGAGATATCTGGAATGGCAGGTTATTGTTTAGAGATTAGGTTTAGAGTTGTTCCCGAACTGGAACTAAAAATGAACATATATTAGCTTTAAACATGAGGGTTGGAACATGGATGAGAGTGGATCTGAATTTCTCAGGAAAACTATTTTTTACTGGACTAAGTGAATCTGAATACCTTGGTGCATTAAAAATTGGAATTCAAATTTGGAGGCTTGGAATAATTTTTATTTCAGAATATTTATATGCAATTTGGCTTGATACAACTTGGCTTGCTAGAGGTGTCCTCTAAACAAGAGGACCTCTGATTTTATTAAAAGTTCTCTTCTGAGAGAAGTCATAGCCCAGTCCTCCAGCATCCCTGGGTGCTTTAATCTCCTTCCCTCCCCAGCTTCACATCTCCTGGGAGACATTTGGACTGGACTCTACTGCTCTGGCTGAGCACAACATATTCCAGTGGTGGGCAAAATATGGCCTGCAGGCCAGATCTGGCCCACCAGGCACTTTTATCCAGCCCATGACACCCCCCAACAATTTGCACCCCACCCAGCCCTTCTACCCATGAGGATGGAAGGGTGGCACTTACACCCATGCCCAACTTATCTTATTATGTCTCACCCCCCGTCCCTCATGGGCAGAAGGGCTGGCCCCACTAGCATAGATGGCGTTGTTGCTGAAGGTTTCCCTGGAGTCTGCTCCCTCTGGGCACCAGGTAGGGAAGGGAGGGACAGGGGCAAGGCTGCATCTGGACTGGAGCATCAAGTGTGGACTGGGGCTGGTTGCAGTGCAGAGCCCATGCCCAGAAGGGCAGCAGCAATGTGGTCAGCTGGGCAAGGTGTGGGTGTGATGGGGGGAATGGGGACCCCCCCCACACACACTCCACCCATAGCACGCAGCCCTGGCAGGCAGTGGGAACCTCAGCAGCACTGTGGGTGGGGGGGGGGTGCTCTGCTTGGTGCTGGTGTCTGGCTCCTGGCTCCAGCCAGTGCTGCGAGGAGTGCAGCCCCTGCTGGGCCATTTGTTTCCCTGGCACTCCCTGCACAAAAGGGAAGCCCCAGGCACTGGAGTGGTCTGGGGCAGGGAAAGCAGCCAGCTCTAGCACCTGGGGTTTTCCTCCTGTTCTCCATGAGTGCAGGGAGTGCCAGGGAAACAAACGGCTCAGCAGGGGCTGCACTCCTTGCTGCGAGGTGCAGCACTGGCCAGAACCAGTCACCAGTGCCCTCACCTGCTGCTGCACTACGGGGGGAGTTTGGGGGGAGTTCTCAGACCCCTCCCATGCTCCCTCATGTGGGGGCCGAGGGGGATCCGGGAAAGGGTTGGCTGGGTTGTGGCCACAAACCCGGCACGTACAGATGGGTACTTTTGACCGCTGGAGTAGAATTAGGCACAAACGCGTACTGGTTCAAACAAAGATGGCTTTACTTACACTGTCGAGATGTACAGCGTAGGAAGAAAGTTAACTTCAAACTTCAGTTACAGTTTAACCGAGGAGCTCTGATAAGATGAGATATCTTTCTAAACACGAGCATTCAGGACACGGGGGTACGTCGGAGTCAGTTGGCGATGGGGAGTCGTCAGCGGTTGATCAGTCCTCCACGTTCAATCCGAGGTGGGCACGGAGTTCTCCAACTTGGGTGGAAACTGCTCCAACCTTTTATACGGCTAGCGAGCCAATTGCTAGTCACCACGTAGGAATAATTTAGAACCGGCCAATAATAATGTGTAAATTTGCATATGAGTGGCGGGAACCTTTCCACACCGGGGTTCTCCACCGTGCCGAGGAATTCCCTCGTACAAAATCTCACCGTGCCTTGTGCTAGAAAGTTCCACTGTGCTGAGGCACTCAACCACTAAACTCTGCTCTGACACCTCACACCCCACAAACCACACAGACACACACACATCCCCCCAGTGTTACCTGCATTGACTGCAGGAGAGGATCATGTGTTCCAGAGCCACACACTCACATCCCACACAACCCCTTAACATACCCTGTATCCCCCAACACATAGCCACACCTCCTCACAAACTCCCGCACAACCCCACCCATACACATACCCCACCATAAACACCCCCACACCCCACCATACACACAGACTTCCACATCATACATACACCCACCCTCCACCATACGTCCCCACCATACACACACACAGAACCACACCCCCACACAATATAAAAGCCTAAGAATGTATTTTTGAGTTACTATGCAATCACCTCTATATACAGTACATAAACACAAATCATAACAAAAATATTTTTTGTAATAAAATTAAAATATGTTACACTAGGTGTTTGACTTTTAATGTATGATTTACTTTTTCTGGTTCTAAGATGCCAACCCCTTCCCTCCCAAAAGGAGTACTTCCAGGGACAAGAGGAGGGATTTCTGGTGGCAAAGATCAGGGGTTAGGGATGGGACTTCTGGCCTCAAGAAGGTGGCCAAGGGGCGGGGAACCTGTCAAGGGGTAGGGATACCCTTGCATCCCTTGACAGTTCACCAAATCTCACTAAGTGGCCCTCTGTACAATATAATTGCCTACCTCTGGCATATCTCCTTCACAATTTTACATTGTGTTGCAGGGAGACACAGGCCTACTCTGAAGAGTCTGGATCAGTCAATCAGGGCTGCCCTGTGCCCTGCTGCTATTC
The DNA here is from genome assembly GCF_000455745.1 of Alligator sinensis. Taxonomy (NCBI): domain Eukaryota; kingdom Metazoa; phylum Chordata; order Crocodylia; family Alligatoridae; genus Alligator; species Alligator sinensis. The sequence continues at coordinate 1,187,908 of NW_005842310.1, forward strand.
TGTCTATGGCTGAGAGAGTCTGCAAAACATGCTGAGATGTGTGTGTAGGGCCCCCCCCAGCTAGGCAGCATCAGCACTGCAGGTTCTCTGCTCTTTAGCAGCTCAACATTTGAATGTCTGTTCAGATGCCTCTAGATAAGTTTTTCTACCAGGAGAAAAGTAGAATCCGCCATGCAGAATTCTCCTAGATCATTTGAAAGGATGTACACAACCTTTGTCATTACTTACACCCCAGAGAATTATGTGCAGAAAAATTCAAATTTATGCAAAATTAATTACTTAAAAAAATTAAACTAAAGATAATACTTTCTGAACCTTCTTTAGAAATATATGCAGATACTTTGGATGGTTGAAGAGATGGGTGTGGGGTATGTGGGGAATGTGTGGGGGGTTTGTGAAAGTGTGGGGATTTGGGTGTGTGGGGTTTGTAGGTGTGGGGTTAGCAGGGAGGGTGTGGGGTTTGTGGGGCAATGTGGGTGGGTGTGGGGTTTGTGTGGACCCTCCCCACATGTCTCCCCCAATGGTGCATATCCCCCACCACCGGCGGCTCAGCAGCAGCAGGCAGCAGGTTCTTGGGGCACTCATGGCCACAGCAGGCAGAGCCCCCAGTGGCACATGGCTCTGGCTGACTCGCAAGGGCTTCATATGATGGCATGGAGCTGGCCCAGCCTGACCTGCTGGTATGTATCTTCAGACCAGACCTGGCTGACTCTATGCCAGCATGTGGGGCTCGTGGCACTGCAGGCCAGAACTGCATGTCATTGGGCTGAGCTGGCTCTGTGCCTTCATGTGGGGCTTCCAGCACTCCAGTGGGAAGCTACATGTGGAGGCCTGGAATCATGCACCATTGGGCTGGTCAGTATCTGTGACTTTACATGCAGTTTCCTCCTGGAGTGCTGGAGAGCTTCCCCTCGTCACTTACCAGCTGTCTAGAGGAGGTAGAGGCACAAAACCCACAGGGGTTGAATTATTCACAATTATGCAATTACACACGGTCATGCCTTTTATGTGCAAAATTGTGTGGGTGCATAATTGTGTAATTCCCCACAGTGTAATTACTGTAAAATAAAGCATATTCTTACATATCTGCCTGAGATGGCCATCACAAAGTACAATCCCAGTTGAGAAAAAGCCTAGGTAGTTTAGCTCTTGGCAGTGACATCTCTCTTGTAGCTGCATCCTGCTCCTGCTCTGCTCCATGAAGCCAGTGGCTCAAGGCCCCCTGCCTCTATTCTGGTTCCCAGGGCACAAACTCTATCAAATATGTCTCTGGACAGTGCAGATCAGAGTGGCACTTGGATGGGGCTTAATGAGTGGCAAACAGCTGTCCACCATTGATATAGAGATAGTTTTGTGAGTAAGAACCAGAACCTGCCTCTGGCAGTTTGGTCAGCATGCATTTTGGATGCTCTGAGAATATATATCATCAGGGGAATTCAACAGAGGAAGCCCAAGTTGACGTGATCTTAGATATGAGCAAAGTATTAAAGCAGCTTCCTCGTGTTAAAACTGAGATGCTTCTGGGCATGCACAGAAATAGAACCTACTGGCTTCTAGGGAACATTAATGTACAAATCAATGGCATACATAGAGTTTAGGCATTCCAGGGTTAGACAGCAGGTGAGTGGAGGTTTTCAAAAACAAAACTTGTGAACTTAAACACTGAAGTTCTGCCTAAGTTCTACTTTTGGGACTAAAGACATTGTTTGATTCTGGCACTCAGTGGAATGCCTCAATTCCCTGATGAAGCACTGGAAACTTTTAAAACATGAACATAAACCATAGAAGGAACAATACATATCCTTGTTTGTGCACACATCCTCTTTTTTCCTCATGAAAAAGGGGTGTTAATATGAAAAAAAATACATTCCTGAAGCATTTGTACTGAACAAAAATCAGGTCATGCAGGCGTTTGTTGCTAGAGAATAACCAAGGGGAACAAACACAGTTGAACTGAATTCAGAAAGAAATGTGCAATCACTGTTTTGCAGTATTCAGTAAGGTCTAAGTAGGAATACAAGTTTTTGCTAGAAAGCTCAGAATACAGATTTAAAGCAATGTCAGAGGAAAACTAGATCAGCATATAAACAAAGGAAATATTTTCTTTTCAAAGTTCTTCATAGGAATAGCTAGAGGATAGAAACTATTTTTAAAACCACTTTTGTCAACAAATTCCTAAACCTTTTGCACACATATCACTGAAAGATGGCATTTCACTTTGTCTCTCCCTATGACAGGACACTAGATGATACATATGCATCTTTTCTTTGACTTTAATATATTAGCTTGAGTGTTGTCACATCTAAAAACAAGAGTTTGATTGCATTTTTGTTATTTTTGTACTGTCAGACACTGAAGGACTGGAGTTGTCTATTTTTACAAACTGTCTGGATGTGTTGCACAAATTGGTTTAAGCAGAACAATGGGGCTTTCTATATTGCTCTAAGGGGGGAAGGGGGAGGAGTAAAACCAAAAGCCTTGTTCAAGATTTCCAAAATAGATCTATGTTCTTAATTATGTTAGGGGTTAAAATATAATTATTCGTCTAGTTACCTACCTGAAACCTATTCTTGCCTTCTGAGAGATGCCTCAATTAATTTTAACCTAACTAGCTTGGCATTGGTTGTAGTCTAGCCATAATACACAGAGCTCAGTGAAGACTTAAAAACCTGTCTCAAAAGCAAGGTAAATTAGTCCATACTGAGCACTGTGCTCCCATGGCTAGATTGCTAGTGGTGCTTGAACTAGCTAATTTAATGCTAGTATGAGTGTCATTACACCATCTTGCTTTTATGATTGTAGTGGAGACATATCATCAAATTCTAGTTAAGATAAAGGCATTGCAATTAAGCACAAGATAAAGTTATGGAGTTACATTTTTAGAAGGAGCCATATTAGTCAACCTGTTAAATCAAGCGAATAGTGTCAACTTGGTCCTATATTTTTGTTAATTGGAGTTTTGAGTTAATCTAGTTCAGCTAAGTTAAATAAGCACTCTTCTTCAGTTAAAGTCATGGTATTTGTTAACTTCTCAGCAACAAAACAAAACAACCCTTCCTTTTTAGAAAAGACAACATAAAATGGCCAATACCACCACACAACTTACCTTTACAAGTTTTAGCCTAGCAGCTTCAAGGCTTATACATGGACTTGAGATCAGTAAATATCCCTTGTTACCTTAGTATTCCTTCAGTAGATACCTACTAAATAAAGCTGAACATCCCCATAATGTACAAGCACAACACTGATGAACCTCAAATCAACCATCTCCAAGACCTTCCCTTCTCTCAACTGTACCAGAAAATCATATTCTTACTTTAATGGGATTTTGCTGACAAGCAAAGTGCATTAGAGGCCCTGGAACAGAAACCCAGAACTAACAATCCATTTACTCAGAAAAAAAATATAAGGAAGAAACAACTGGCCAAATTGTACCTTGTCTCAGAAGTAAGGCTAATATAAATACAACTCTCTGAGGCAGGAAGGAGGAAGCCAATGGAGACCAACCGGGAGAAAAATGGTCCTAGTGAATCAGGAGAATGTTGCTACTACCCTTATCTCTCGGAGATCTACAAAGAGAAAAAAAAGAATGTCCCAGGGGAGGGCATCTGCTGGGAACAGCTCATCCTGAGTCTGTCAAGAACATGGGGTACCCATTCCTTTGCTAGACTTACTCTACTGAACAGGGGGAGCATTCAAATTTGTACTTAACCCCAGCTAAACTCAATAAAACAGGAATAAGAAAGCTTATGCATCTCTGATTCTGTTAGTCCAAGGCTGTTCAACTTCTAAGGTCCTGGGAACTTCACTATCAGGAGCTGTGTGCTCCAGGGACCACACTAGTGAGAGTCATTTGCCCCTGGGCCACCCCCCTACCTCTATACCATGCATGTGGACCCCCAGTCCACCACCCCCTCACTGTGTTGTGCACGCAGCCCCCACCTCACATCGCTCACTGCACTGTACTACAATCTCCTTAGATGTTGTGAGCTGCACTTCACCTCCCCCGGGGCAGGAGCAGGAAGCAAAAACTGAGGGAGGAAGGAAGATGCTAGAGATTCCAGCTGCAGCAACAGCCAGAGCAGTAGGAGGAGTAATGACTGGATAGGAGCCCAGGGGCTGCACATTAACCCCTAGAGGCCACATATAACCAGTTGGTCAGCCCTAAGTCAGTCTATAAGGCACATGTCTACTGTAAGACAGAATGAAAACTAATTGATGAGGAAAGGTGAGAAGGTGTATGGAGAAAAGTGAACTTTTTACATGAAATTAATATATTCTAGTTTTCTTTAGAAGCTTGGAAAGACAAACATTCTGCAGTTATATGACAGCATATAAATACAATATTTAATAGGGCACTTTTTTTTAGAAGCCATTGGGGGCCCTGAACTGAAACCTTCGCCCCAAATGCTGAAGAAACACCTTAGCTTCACATTTCATTACTGACTTCATGGTTTATCAATTCAGAATGGAAGTTCTTCTAGATTGGAAGAACTGCCTCTTACCATGCATTTGTACAGTGCCTAGCACAGCAAAGGTCTGATGTCATTGGAGCCTCTAGAAGCTGTTGTAATTCAAAAAGTAATGAAAAGTAATGCTTGATCAGTTTGATATCTAGTTTGGGGTTATTTGGGGTCTTCATGGAACACAGAAAAACAGTTTCAGGAAGCTAGGTGTACAGCTTCTGTTTATATAATCACTGAAGTTTTCTGTGGACATGGGTGGACATACATCAAAATCAATTTCTGTCAAATGCCAGTGCACTTTTTCCCATTTAACAATAAATCACATTTAAGTAAAAGGAAGAGTACTCAAGGGGCAGGGGTGAAAGGCTATTTTCTCATTTTCTGTAAGATTCAGGAGCTATTTTTTTACTTGTATAAAATTGAAATATTTCATCCCCAGGGGGCAGTGAGGAGTATATTTCCATTCCCAGGACCATCCATCCATTTCAACCCATATGTGAATCTATTTAGGAAAAAAAACATTTTATTTGTGTTTACTCCATATGTAGGGAATCTATCTCAACAAACTATCAAGAAAGGCATGCATATCTCCTTTCTTTTCAGTTAACTGAGCAAATATGAAATCTTCTTAAAGTCAGTAAAGAGATGACATTTGGATTTAACAGCAATTTCTTCCTAAAAGCAAATAATAAAAAGCATTTTGTTTATTGTAGTAGTCAAGTTTATATTACAATCCCAATTTATTTTTTAAATATGCACAAAATGTTCTAATGGTCATAATTAATTAAAATGTTCAAAACCTCCATAATCCATCATTGCCATACATTCATATACACACACATGAATTTACTATCTGGTGTTAATAAAGTGCTAGGAGACAGGGATTTTTAAATTTTGGTTCAACCTCTGCTATTATAAGGCTTTTGTTTTGTTTTGTGTTTTACAAGAAATGGAATATTCCTCACACCTTTCTTAGTCAAATAAAAGGACTAACTCCATTTTACAGAAAGCAGGGTCTTGTTAAGTGAATTGTGAAAGCCTATACTCCAAGGTAGTATTAGTAATAGGATTGGAAACTTTTTGTTTTCTTTATTCTAAACCTCATGCCCACATACAGGCCAACAATTTCCCTAAGATTATTTACCTACCCTTCATTGCATTTCCTTTTCTGCTAACTAGGGACAAGTTATTGTTACTGTCTTTACACAGATCACCAATTCACAGTCCTCTTATATATATTAACAATAGTGCTTGATTTACTGTCATTCTTATATGGTGACCTGCTACGTTTTGTGGCAGTGACAAATCTGTTCACAGTCCAGTTGTCATACTACTGATGTGATATACAAAATACATCCACAATGTCATCAATGAGTAACAAAATTTAGACAGGCAAAATGAAATGAATAGCATTATTTTCAATTATGCTGGGCATGTCCACACATTCATTTTAATGTGCCTTTGCTACTGTGTATTAAGTTTAGCACTGCTAATATAAGGTACTACATAAAGGCGGATTAGCCTCCACTAATGCACGGTAGTAAAAATGAATGGCTTTTTTGTGATGCTTAATCCACAGTAGACTAATTCTGCTGTGCATCAATGCATTAGCATGGTTTTTACTGTGACATGTCAATGTACAGTAAAAATAGGCTAGTGTGCATTATGGTGTCTTATGTAGATAAGCCCAGTTGATGCATCTACACTTGCACTTTACTGCGGAGCTGCCTAATTAGCTCCACAGTAAAGTGTCGCTGTCTACACGTGCACTACTATTAGTCCAGAGTAAATTAATTAACTCCACTGTAGGATAGTACTGCCTGACATAAATACTATCCTATGGCAGAGTTATTTATTCTGCTATAATGTATGGGTAGACGGTGACTGGTACTTGCTGGGACACAAGGTTGTTCCAGTGTGGAGGCTGTCTGCCAGCTAGCCTTGCACTGTAGCACCATCATGCCCCAGCCAGCCTCTCTGCAGCATATTGAGCTGGTGCAGCGCAGCTCTGGGCTGGCAGGCTGGCCCTCTCTCTCCACCCTGCCCCAGGCTCCCTGTCACCTGGGCCTGCTCTGCCCCAGCTCAATGTGGTCCCAGATGCACATGTAAATACTGTGCAACTAAGTTTATCCAGGTATGTTAATCACATGTGTAGATGCTCCCTGTAACTTGTACTAGGTTATTAAATACATAATAACCCAACATCTGCTCTGAAGAGCATCCAATTTGAACATGGCAAAAATAAAGGGGGAAAAAAAAGATGGGGAAAGGGATAGCAGGAAGGGGAAGAGTTGAAATAATTAAAAATCTTTCTTATTCAATAAGGCATACAAACACCTGCTGGTTTCATTAGCTGAGTTAATTTTCAACCCTGGATCTTACAGTTGAGACATCAAAAGTTTGTTTTTGATGGATTTGGTTGGAAGGTAAGAAAAGTCCTGGCAAATAGGCCTGGGGAAGGTATTCCACGCATAATGAAAATCATGAAAGTAAACACTGCAAAAGATTATCCAAATGGATGAAACAATGTGCAGGGATGCTTTCCAAAAATCAGATATTGTGGCCAAAATTCCCAAAGTTTCATATATGAGCAGCTATGTATACATCCGTGAAATAATTCAGGAAGCACAATAGAGAGTATTAGAATGCCTCACTTTTCTGTGCATGCCTTGTTTCCTACTCAAATTCATAAGCCCATCCTAAACCCATGCAAAAAAGGACAATTTTCTTGTGATTTCCCAGTTGGTCTAATAAAAGGTATCATTTTGGAAACAAGAGTTCTAGTTTTTTGTACGTCTTCTTGTTTTAGACCAACATGGCTACCAAGTACACTTGTGAAACATGTAAGATGCTGAATTTTAGCTGATTTTGGATTTTAAACTTCCTTGCAGGACAATAAGAAAGTTTGTTTTTTTTTACCTCCCTGCCTGCCATCTGACACCTCCAGGGAAGGAACTCTACCTGATCTACACATCAAGGAGCTACTCAGCACAGCTCACAAAGACACCCTCATGGATCCAGAGGGAGACAGCCTTCCATCTTCAGCTCCCTCTGTGCAAAAATGAAGTTCATTTCCTACCTATGGGGACTTTTTACCACCTTGTACCATCTATACTTTTCCCAGAGCATGATGAAGGGAATTTGATCCAGAAAGCTTGCAGAAAAGAACAATTTCCTCATGATTTCCCAGTTGGTCTAATAAATGGTATCATTTTGGAACCAAGAGTTCTAGGCTTTTGTATATAAATCCATCCTAGGCACCTAGATTTTGTTATACCATGTATGAGGAGAGATAACTGCAGAAGAGAAAAACCACTAAAGTCAACAAGCTAATCAGAGAACTAAGCTATTCAGC
>NW_005842310.1:1195738-1202352 GCF_000455745.1 Alligator sinensis
AGGAAATATAGAGAAGAGGAGCATGTCCTGATTCATACTTTTCTAAGAGAGTTAGGTGCCTAAGGCTGGACTGCAGGGATGTGACCTTTCCACTCTGTATAACCCTCTGCTGGAATTAGGAGCCTAAACCAATAATTTCTTCCAAAGCACAGCTACCAGGAAATGCAGCAATTTCTCCCTTTATCTGATAGCTCACCTTTGCTGTGGGAGTCCATTTCTCTCCTTTGATTAAGAGAATTTGAACCTGTGCATTATAATTCATAGCTAAATGCTGTAATCCCCAGAACAGTAGATATTCTGCAGTAGCAGATTTTTATCCTTCCTGTTACAATTGTTACTTTGCATAGGATACTTGCATATTCTTTGGTCTAGAGCAGAGCTTTCCAAACTGTGTGTCGCGACACATTAGTGTGTCGGCGGCAGTGTGTAGGTGTGTCGCGCGAAATGCAGAAAATTTTGTGGAAGGGCACCGCGGAGCTCCCTTACTCGCGTCTGCTTCCCTTGGCCCCTCCCCCGGAACTGAATTACTGTGTCACAAAATGATGCATGTCTAAAAAGTGTGTCACCAACATGAAAAGTTTGGAAAGCTCTGGTCTAGAGAATATGGAAAGCTAACTTGTAAAGTCAATATTACAATATTTTATTGATATTAGGCATCCAGATATTTCACTGCCTAAATTAGTGATTTCTCTCTGTTCCTAGATGGAACCCAGTTAGTCACCATTAATATAGTCTGGGCTGTTTGGAGTGAGGCCAGTAAGTGAAGACCTTAAGAGATAGCAGAGATAGGGCACAGGAGAAATGTTGATAATCCCTATTGCATTGTTCATTTCTGTTTTTCAAACTGCTTGAAGAGGAGACAATTTTCAAAGTGTTGCAGGAACATCATTTACTCACATAACATTATGGAAAAGGGCAATAAACATCACTAGTCCTATTTTTCAGATCAGAAAACTAAAAAAGCTTATTTCCTTAGATCTGGCAACTGTAGTCTTAACCTTATGGCAGTGACATGATAGTCAATAGACTTGGCTCTGACTAGGTGAGTTTAAGCAATGTAACTTAGCTAGCATAGGTAACAATAATGATGAAGCAGTGGTATGAATTTCATAGGCTAGCAATTCAAGTAGATGCCAGTACTCCTAGCAAATTTGTAGAAGCTGTGCTGAAGCCAATCTTTACTGCTATTTTTAACTGAGCTCATTAAAATAAGGCTAACTCAGGTGTGCCAACATGAGCTGATGTAAACTGACTAATGTGTAACTACAAATCCAAATTCTTGCAGATTTGCTACTGAAATCAAGAGAGCCAGAATTTTATCCCAAATCCCTTAGTCTTATCAACATCTGATGAAGAAGCTTGTTGCCTGATAAAGCTCATGCCTCTCTGACTTAGTAAGTCTGTAAGATGCCACCTTAACCTACCTTCTGAGTTCAGACTAACATGGATAACCACCTCTGTTTTCCAAATTTAATGGAACTGTTTATTTTTGTTGCATTCATATTAAAAACATGATAAATGACCATTTATTTCTCCCCCCTCCCAAAGTATCTGGTTTAATTAAAAAAGACATTTTCTTTAAAAAAAAATCTCTAGGAAAGTTTTTACTAGGTCCACCTGATTTCCAAACACATATGACTCTCAGTTACTTTCTTCTTAAGATGTCAGCACCATAAGAGCCATGCATTATTAGCACACATAAAAGACATTTTACAAGAACAATAAACACATGCTTTACGCAAGTATTTAATTGTGGGCGCTCCATTTAAAATTATTTTTTAAATAAAAAAAGTATTGATTAGATTCCTGCAATAGCACATTTAAGACACAAACTTTTTGAATCCATATAACCCCATGACTGTTAAAAGCCTTAGAAAAGATCATTATTGTTTAATTAAATATTTTGGATTACTCTATCTTCTTGATTCTTAATTGACAATGAATATGTCAGAAAGTTTGACTCTCAGTTAGAATCAAGGAATTTATTTTAACCCAACTTGTATAAATCAATCGTTTATCTGAAGAAAAAAGGTGATAGTAATTAGATTTCTAGAAATACCTTGTAAATGCAGCTCCTGATACATACTTACATTAACACGGAATAGTTTTAACTACACTGCTGAACTAAATTTATTATTGTACTAAAGAAGACACAAAAATTGAAGCTTTCATTATTTTTTATGAGGGGAAAATTAGCCATAACACTAAGTTTAATAATTAATTCTATTATTACAATATTTAATATATTAGGGGAATAAGACTATGCATACTATAAACAAAACATCTTTACTGGAATGTGGTTACCTGGTACACAGAACACAGTACAATGAGAAATCATAGAATAATAGAAAAATAGGGCTGGAAGGGACCTCAGGGCCATGGGCAGAAATTACACATAAATCAAAGTCATCAGAAACTGGTTTAAAGCTGTAACAGAATAGAAGTTCACTGAATATAAACCAGTTTCAAAATGGCAGGAACTGGTTTAAAATAAACATGGTTGAATGTAGTATCAGATTTAACTGGGTTAGGTCAAACCAGTTTGTTAAACTTCTGTCCTGGCCCCCTTCATGGTTCAAGTTAACTCTCAGTCCCCCCAGCATCCCAGCATTTTGTAGCCCTGGGATGTGCTGCCTGCTCCAGAGAGAAGGGCTGGGGCAGTAAGAGCTGGCTTACTGGTCCCCTCAGACAAACACCAGCTGGGGTCTGGGGCCTGGGAGGCGTGTTAAACTTACCTTCCCTCATATACACAGATTCCCTGCCCCACTAAACTTAATTCTGGCTGCGACTAGGGACTACAAATCCCAGAGGCACCTAGAAGCAGGAAGAGAAAGTGATAAGCAACCCTTTAGTGTTCTGTTGTTGTGCCTATGGACTGCAAATCCCAGGGACCTCAGGGGCAGCAGGAAGAGAAAGCGAATATACAGCCCATGCTGGATACATGCCAGAGGGCCATACTCTAGCACCCTCCAGCTTCTGGCTTGAGCCACTGCAGGCATGTGCCTGCATTTCCTAATTCAAAAGTAAATGTCCGTCCATTTGCTCACTGGTTCAGTCTTTGCAGCTTAAACTAACCTGCAAAGACTGAATCAATTTAGCCTCAGGCTTTTTGATTGTTTGTACTTAGCCCAAGAGGTCATCTAGTCCAACCTCTTGCTCAAAGCAGGACCATTTCTAACTAGATCATCCCAGGCAAGGCTTTGTCTAACAATGTCATAAAACCTCCAAAGATGGAAAGCCCACAATCTCTCTGGGTAAACTGTTCCAGTGATTTATTATCTTCCTTGTGAGAAAGTTTTTCTTGATATCTAACCTAAACTTCCCTTGCCTCAACTTGAAACCATTGCTCCTTTTTCTGTCATCTGCCATCACTGAGAACAGTCTAGCTCCATCCTCTTGGGAACCACCATTCAGGTAGTTGAAGGCTGCTATTAAATCCCCTCTCAATCTTCTCTTCTCCGAACTAAATAAGCCCAGTTTCCTCAGCCTCTCCTCAAAAGTCATGTGTCCCAGTCCCCTAACCATTGTTGTTGCACTCTGCTGGTCTCCCTCAAATTTGTCCACATCCATTCAGTGGGGGGCCCAAAATGGGATCAGTACTCCAGATGTGGCCTCAACAGAGCTGAAGGGAATAATCACTTTCCTTGATCTGCTTGCAAAGCTCCAACCAATGTAGCCCAGTATGCCAGTAGCCTTCTTCAGAATAAGGGTATATTGTTAACTTATATTCAGCTTATTATCAACTATAATAACTATAATTAAAGACCTCCAGGTTCTTTTCTGAAGAGTTGCTGTTAGCCAGTCGGTCCCCAGACTGTAGAAGTGCATGGAATTGTTCCATCCTAAGTGCAGGACTTTGCACTACACCTTCTTGAACCTCATGAGATTTCTTTTGGTCCAATCCTCCAATTTGTTGAGATCTCTCTAAATCATAGCCCTACCCTCCAGTGTATCTACTACTTCCCCCAGATTGGTGTCATCTGCAAACTTGCTGAGGGTGCACTCCATCCCATCTTCCAGTCTGTTCTGTTGATGAAGATATGGAACAAAACCAGCCCCAGAACTGACCCCTGGTACACTGCACTTGATACTGGCTGTCAACTAGACATCAAGCCATTGACTACTACCATCGCAGCCTGATGATCAGGCTGGTTTTCTCTGATTTAAAAAAAAATCTCCAATTTTTGGTTTAAAAAAGGGACCCCAAATCCACATTTTCTGTGATTTAAATTGAACACCATATTAGTGGTATTTAATTTTAATCATGGAAAAATGTGGATTTGGGGTTACTTTTTATAAACCAAAATTGAGGATTTTTTTTAAATCAGAGAAAACCAGGATCTCTGATGATCCAGCCATTTTTTAAATAACGTTTACAGTACTTTTATCCAACCTCTGCTTCCTTAGATTGCCTGCAAGAATGTTGTGGGAAACCATATCAAAAGCCTTGCTAAAGTCAAGGTACAGGTATCCACAGAACCAGTCATCTCATCATAGAAGGTAGTCAGGTTGGACAGGCATGACTAGCCCTTGGTGAATCTATGTTGACAGTTCCTAATCACCTCCTTCTCCTCCAAGTGCTTATGAAATAGTTTTCCTTGAGTACCTGTTCCATGATTTTTTAAGGGAATGAGGTGAGTCTGACTGGTCTGTAGTACCTAAGATCCTCCTTCTTCTTGTGCGGGCCGGGAGCAGTCCGAGGCCCTTTTTTCGCGCGGCGGGCTATGGCCAGCACCCCGGACACGCCGGGTTGGGGAAGGCAGGCGGCACACTAGAATTAGGCACAGACGTTTAATGGTTGTTTAAGATTGTTTACTTACACCATAGATGGTCGTGGTGCAGGCTGAAAAACTTCCAGGAATACTTCGCTTAAGTCCTAGTTTAAGGACTCGGACAGAGCTCTGGATTCACTCACAATTCACTCACACGAAGTTTGCTAGGCTCCGTGGAACTTTGCGCGCAGGGAAGGGTACGTCGAGGGATCGTTCGGCGACAGGGAGAGGCCAGAGGCTGATCAGAGCCCTGTTGCCTTCTTGATATTCACGCTGGGTCCAATAGGCTCCGCAGTGCTTAGAGATCTTCATGAGACATGAAGTCTCCTCCTCCTGATGTTCGTGGAGTCCTCCAACTTGGGCGGAAACCACTCAAGCCTCTTATACGGCTAACAAACCCATCGCCAGCCGGAACTGACCAATAGTGGGGCACGAATTTGAATATAAATGGCGGGAACTCCTTGCAATGTGCATCTCCTTTCTGCAGCACAGAAATGCACCCTGCAAAGAAAGCTACAAATGGCGGGAAAATAATTTAGCAGTGCCGAAGCTCACACAAACAAAAAATCACACCCTTGGGTTGTGACATCCCCCCTTGCTAAAGGCAAAGCTAAATTATGCTACACGCTCGTTACTCGGGTTATCAAGAGCTCTTATCACGGGTCGCTGAACAAAATGGGTAAACACAAAATTCACCAACATAAAAAGTTCGTCCTCAAGGGATCGAACCAAATAATAACCAATACAAATACATATACACATAATTAGATTCATAACAAAAAACTGCACGATCAGGGCTTCAGTGGGCGTCATGGCGAAGTCGCGCGTCAGGCCCTCACTTCTTCCGATGATGTTATCCTTCTTGGGGATTCTCTTCACCACGCACTTTGAATTCCGGATCTGTAAACAAAAACACTCAAAAAATAAGTTAACGTATATCAAAACATTTACAAAAATTCTTATGGAACTACATTATTAATTTCAAAACATATAATATAAGTTTTTGCTACTTTAATCTATCCTCTCTTGCACACTCAACTAGATGAAATCGTTGAGGAGCCGTCGTCTAATTCTTCTAGGTAACGGAAACCTAACTCATAGGCCAGTTGCCATTGGCCTGCATCCCCTAAAATCCGAAGTTGCCGCTTATTGAGTCCAGAACGCTGTAGGAGAAATCCAAACATGTATTGCTCCTCTGGTGTTCTCTGTGGCAATGATGGAAGGTCAGATTTGCAGTGTCTTGTGCCTTGAATCTCTGTTGGGTGTCGACGTTCCCGATCACCAGATAATCTTGGCTCCATCAGGATACGCAGTCGAGACAACTGACGAAGGAGGTTACTCACAGGCTGGTTAACCATTGGGTAAAGCAGAATCCGGAGGACGACGATGTTCTTTCACCCATAAACCTCAAGACAACTATCTATGCTGTGAACGGTCACTGGAACGGTTCCAGGGTCTCATAGATGACGGTGAGGCCATGGTCTTATTCGCTGGAGTGATGTCAATCCCAGCGCACATGCTCTGGAGTTCCAGGCACAGTACGAGACTCCGATGATTGCTAGCATGCTCTGCGCCGATATATTCTGGCCGTCCGTCATGCCATACATGGGCTTTCTGGCCGATCAATCCTGCAACAAACGCTGGCAGTGGAATAGGCCAGTGAACGTTAACCGCTACCACGTCGATGTCAGTGACATGTCCTCTACTCCACGAAGCTTGTCTCACCAAGAAGCTTGCTTCTTCCTGGTTTAGCAGGTCAGAACCAAGTTGCACGACCAGATGTCCCAACCATACAGCTAGAGTTTCTTCAGGTTGGATTCTTGATTCTCTGCACAAATCCTG
>NW_005842310.1:1202560-1211797 GCF_000455745.1 Alligator sinensis
AGGATTTTCTTTCGCAGCCGCTTCTTTGACCGCTTGAACGGCCATACGCAGCTGGGCTTTCAAACTTAAATTCTTCTGCATTAGATCGGTTACAGTATGAAAAGTTGCAGTTAACACTCCCCCCTTGTCGTATTGTGGGGCCATCCTCTCATCCGCGGCGCGTTCCTCCGTCTCCAGATCTTCGCGGAGCTCGGATGGAAGCTCGCGACCCCTTAATCTAGACGCCAGCATAAAGGGGGCGAACTGGTCGATTGGCACCGGTTCTTCACTCTCCCGAGCACAACTTAGGCAACGGGCATGCTCCCGGGTGAGGGTCGGGTTTACTTCGCCCGCCGGGTTGACTCTGGTGAGGGACACCGTGTCGAGGGGCCTGAACAGGACCTGCTCATCACCCATTATAAAACCGAATGCCGCAGGGTGCAGATACACTTCCCTCTCTTTCGGGGCTCCGTCTTCAGAAGCTCCCTCTTCTCCCTTCAGTGAAAGACATCCGCTGAAAAATCTCTCACCCGTTCCACCCGCCTGGTGGCAAGCGATATGCGCCTCCAGTTCCATAAGGTTTTCTACTTGGCGTTTTCCACTGCGCCAAGGGCAGTTCTTAACTAATTCTAGCTCCAGCGTGCATTCCCCTGATCCCATCCTCATCGCCATGTGCGGGCCGGGAGCAGTCTGAGGCCCTTTTTTCGCGCGGCAGGCTGTGGCCAGCAGGCCGGACACGCCAGGTCAGGGAAGGCAGGCGGCACTCTAGAATTAGGCACGGACGCTTAATGGTTGTTTAAGATTGTTTACTTACACCGTATATTGTCGCGGTGCAGGCTGGAAAACTTCCAGGAATACTTCGCTTAAGTCCTAGTTTAAGGACTCGGACAGAGCTCTGGATTCAATCACAATTCACTCACATGAAGTTTGCTAGGCTCATGGAACTTTGCGTGCAGGGAAGGGTACGTCGAGGGATCATTCAGCGATGGGGAGAGGCTAGAGGCTGATCAGACCCCTGTTGCCTTCTTGATATTCACGCTGGGTCCAATAGGCTCCGCAGTGTTTAGAGATCTTCACGAGACGTGAAGTCTCCTCCTCCTGATGTTCGTGGAGTCCTCCAACTTGGGCGGAAACCACTCAAGCCTCTTATACAGCTAGCAAGCCAATCGCTAGCCGCCATGTAGGAATAATTTAGAACTGACCAATAGTGGGGCACGAATTATAATACAAATGGCGGGAACTCCTTGCAACGTGCATCTCCTTTCTGGAGCACAGAAATGCACCCTGCAAAGAAAGCTACAAATGGCGGGAAAATAATTTAGCAGTGCCGAAGCACACACAAACAAAAAATCACACCCTTGGGTTGTGACACTTCTCTTTCTTAAAGATTGGCACTATATTTGCCCTTTTTACAATCATCCAAATGATCTCCTGGCCACCATAAGTTTTCAAAGATAATGGCCAAAAGCTCTGCAATAACATTTGCCAACTCCCTCAGCACTCTCAGGTGCATTGCATCCAGGACCATGGACTTGTACACATCTAGCTTTCTAAATAGTCCCTAACGTGTTCTTTCGTCACTGTTGGCTGCTCATCTCCTCGCCAAACTGTGCTGCCAGGTACAACAGTCTAGGAGCTGACCTTGTCTGTGAATTCTAAGGCTAATAAAGGCATTGAGTACTTTAGCATTTGCCACTAGATTGTCTTCTCCATTCAGTAAGGCGCACACACTCTTCCTGATCTTCCTGTTGTTGCTAACATACTAATAGAAACCCTTTTTGTTACCCTTAATGTTCCTTGCTAGTTGCAATTCCAGTTGTGCTTTGGCCTTCCTGATTTCACCCCTGCATGCCCCAGTTATAATCTTATACTTGTCTCCAATCATATGTCCAATTTTCCACTTCTCATAAGCTTCCTTTTTGTTTTTACTCACTGAAGAGATCCCTGATAAGCCGAGCTGGTATTCTGCCATATTTACTAGTCTTCCTGCACATTGGGATTGTTTGTTCCTATGCCTTCAGCAAGATTTCTTTAAAATGCAACCAGCTCTCCTGGACTCCTTCCCCCCTCAGACTGGTCTCCCAGGGCATTGCCCATCAATTCCTTGCATGAGTGGAAGTCTGCTTTTCTGATATGCAGGGTCCTTGCTTTGCTGCTCTCCTTTCTTCCTTTCTTCAGGATCCTGAATTCAATCATCTTGTAGTCACTGCTGCCCAAGTTGCCATCATCCAATACTATATTCCTCAATTCTTCCCTGTTCGTGAGCAGTGGATCAATAAGAGCACAGCTCCTAGTTGGCCTCTCCAATACTTTCACCAGGAATTTGTCTCCAACGCTCTCAAAAAACTTTTTTCCACTGCCTTTTCGCTACTGTATTGTTCTCCCAGCAGATGTCAGAGTGATTGAAGTTTCTCAC
Organism: Alligator sinensis; assembly: GCF_000455745.1. Taxonomy (NCBI): domain Eukaryota; kingdom Metazoa; phylum Chordata; order Crocodylia; family Alligatoridae; genus Alligator; species Alligator sinensis. The sequence goes on from NW_005842310.1 coordinate 1,204,956, forward strand.
GAGAAGTAGTGTCTGTGATTGGGAGACTTCTGTTAGCTGTTTGAGGAAAGCCTCATCCACCTCATTCTCCTGGACTGGTGTTCTATAGCAGACACTCACCGTGTCACCCTTGTTGTTCTTCCCTCTGACTTTAACCCAGAGGCTTCCAACAGGCCTGTCTCCAGTTTCATACTGGAGCTGCTCTGAGAAATCATACAGATCTTTTACATACAGCACAACTCCTTTTTCTTTCCTGCCTGTCCTTCCAAGCAGTTTTTACCCATCCATGACATTATTCTAGTCATGCAAGCTATCCCACCTAGTCTCTGTTATTCAAATTACATCATAGTTCTGTGACTGTAAAAGGACTTGCTATTCTTCATGCTTGTTTTCCATGCTCTGTTCATTCATGTAAATGACACCTGAGGTAACTAGCCAATTGCCAGGAAGCCGATTGCCACTTTCTCAGTAAGAATGAGACAGTCCCCCATGTTGCCCGTTCCTACTTGTTCTTCCTCCAGGTCACCTGTTTCCCCACTTTAGTCTCCATACCCTTGCAGAGGTAATTTAAAGCCCTCCTCACCAGGTTAGTGAGCCTGTCTACAAAGATGTTCTTCCCTCTCTTTGTCAGGTGGTTCCCATCTCTTACCAATCCTTCTGCTTGGAACAATGTCCCATGATTAAAGAAGCCCCTACCCCCATCACCCTTGCACCAAGAGCACTGTAGTCACATTTGATCTGCTCAGGGTCTGCCCTGGAAGTATCATTGGTGCCCACATGGATGATAAGCATGGGGTAGTAGTCAAAGGGCCAGATGAATCTTGGTAATCTTTCTGTGACATTTTGGATCTGGGCTCTGGGCAAGCAGCAGGCCACCTGAGACAATAGATCAGGCCAGCAGGTGGATTTCTCTGTCCCTCACATAAGGGAGTTTTTAAACACTGGTTCCCTGGTCACTTGGTGGGGTCTCTTTTTATACCCTGCTGGGCCTGAGCTGGATCTATCCCCTTGTTAGGGCTTTCTCAGACAAAGGCAGCAGTCAACCAGCAATCATTAAGCTAGCGTCACATCCAGTTGCTAAGAATACATGCCCAAACACACAGCCCACAAAACAAACACTTAGCAAGCCAAACATAAGGGATCCCTGGCTCACTTGTCTTTCTAAAAGCAGGACCCAGTGCCTAGTGCCTGGCTCCTCTTTCCTTTCCTTTTCTTGCTCTCAGTGAACTGCTTGCAAACTGCCCTGTTTTCTGCCCCTGTTCACTTGCTCATGAAGCCCAACTGCTTAATCATTATGATTTTCACTCAATGAGAGAACTTAAAGATCTTTGATATAGTTTATGTTGCTGATTTCATGCTGGATGTGGTGGATTATTAATGTTTGAAAGGGATTTAAGAGACTGATCTATTTTTGTGGTCCATAAATGTATAGACCTAAAGACTAGATTAGATCATCTAGGCTAACTCATCTGTAACAAATATATATGATTCCAACCTGTCAATATTTGGATTGATGCCAGAACTTCTGTTGAACTCTAGTATATCATTTACTTAGCCTTGATGTAAAGATTGAAATAATGCATAATTCACCATGTCCTTCTGTAAATTGTTCTGATAGTTAATGAGTCATTGTTAAATGCTTACTCCTTATTTCTTGTTTCAATTTGTCCAACTTCAGTTTCCAAACCATTAGATCTTATTGTGTATTTTTCTGTAAGTTAAAGAGTCATAGATCATGTTAAACTTGGAAACCATGAAGAAGTCACCTCTTCTTCTTTGGCAATCCCTCACAGTCAAAGATGATTATCAACCATGAGTTTCTTATCTCTGTGTCCAAAGATGTCTGAGGAGGTCTATCCAGGATCCACAGACTCTACTGCAGCTTAGATATGTGTTTCCAAGTGGGGTGGCTAGCAATAGGTACTTGATGTGCTTCATGATGCACTTTCTGCTTCCCCTGCTTTTCCATCTCCTGTTGTTGTAACGAGTTTTCAAAATTCATCAAGAGTAGCCTTTACGGTATCCTTGAATCTCTTCTGTTGCTCACTTCTAGAGTAGTGATCATCAGTGAATTGTGAGAGTAGGGCTTGTTTTGGAAGCCAGTTGCCAGGCATCCTTCTGATATGCCCTTTGCAGTTCACCTGGTGCTGTATAAACATGGCTTCAATGCTACTGTTGTTTCCTTGAGCCCAAATGCTGACATCCATTCTTCTGTCCTTCGAACAGATATGGAGAAGTTTCTGAAGACATTGCTGATAGTAACATTCCAAAACTTTCTGTTTGTTTTGATATGCCATCCAAAGATTTATATCTATACAACAGTGTAGGGATGAGAACATCCTGACATATGATAAGCAGGGATCCTGGTTTTCTCTGATAAAAAGTCCCCAGTTTGGGATTTAAAAAAAGTCACCCAAAATCCATATTTTTCCACGATTAAAATGAAACGCTCTCTCTCTCTCTCTCTCTCTCTCTAGAGAGAGAGTGTTTCATTTTAATCATGGAAAAAATACATATATATATGTGTATTTATGATATATACATATATATATAATATATATATATATATCTTTATTTATTTATTTTTATATATATATATATATATATAATGTTTCATTGTAATCATGGAAATAATGTTTGGGTTACATTTTTAATATGAAAATTGGGGATTTTTTAACAGAGAAAACCAGGATCCCAGATGATAAGTTTGGTTTGAGTCCTAATATCATGATCTTCAAAAATATGACTTTGGAGATGTCCAAAGGCAGCACTGGCGGATTTTATCCAGTGTTGAATATCATTCTTTATGATTGTTTCTTTTTTTGGAAATAGTGTCTACCCAGGTAGGAGAAATGCTCAACATTCTCCAATTGCCCTTAATTCTAAAGTGTTGTGGAGCAGCTGGTTGCTTTGTGGGGCCAGGGGAGGAGGTTGGTAAAGTTTTTGCCAAGTTGACAGTGGGCGCATCTACACATGAAATTAATGCGCCTGAATAAACTCTGGTGCAGTTTGTGCTGGAATTTATTACTCCTGGGCACAGTGTTTACATGTGTACCTGGAACTGCAGCACATTAAGCCAGGTTAGAGCAGCCCCAGCTGGCAGGGGGCCCCAGTGGCCAACCTGCCAGCACGGATCTGCTCCAATCTAGATCAACGTGCTGTGGACGGGCTGGCTGGGGCATAAGGATGGCAGACAGCCCCCACACTGAAGCACCCTCATGCCCCAGCCTGCCCCATTAATGTCTACATGTGTATTGTGTCACAGTAAATAATGCCACTACAGGATTGCATTTGTATTTACAAGTACTAACCTACAGTGGTAGAGGTGCATATATAGATGCTGAGAATTTACTGAAGAACTAATTAGTAGGCCTGTGCAAAGTGGCTAGTATTTGCTTCGGATTCGGCTGATTCAGGGGACAGTTATTCGATTTAGTGATTTGAATCATTGTCCTGAATCGATTAGGCCAAATCTCCAAATCACCCAGGCCCATCCCCAGTCTGCTCTCACAGCTTGCCAATGGCTGCCCCACCCACCCCAGCTCCTGGCACTTGTTAAAAAAGAAGCCCCACTCAGCGGGTACTGCTGGGTTGGGGGGCAATTCCCACTTCCCCCCACTGCCCCTTTAAGGAAAAAAAATGAACCCCCCTGGAATCACCATTCCTGTTGGGGGGATCCCTGCTGCCCCCCACTGCCCCACACCACATGGAGGGTTCTGCACAAGTTGCCCCAAACCCCGAGGCTGCTGCAGGAACAGTGAGTCATGGGGCTTTTTTCATTTTTTTTTCCTAAAGGACTGGAGCTGGCCTGGGTGGGGCACCCATGGGGGGTTAGTGGAGGGGGAGTCAGAGGGCTCATGCAGACCCCCCATTGAGCGTGGAACAGTGGGGGGCAGCAGGGATTGCCCCCCTGCTTCTGCACAAGTTGCCCCAAACCCCGAGGCTGCTGCAGGAACAGTGAGTCATGGGGCTTTTTTCATTTTTTTTTCCTAAAGGACTGGAGCTGGCCTGGGTGGGGCACCCATGGGGGGTTAGTGGAGGGGGAGTCAGAGGGCTCATGCAGACCCCCCATTGAGCGTGGAACAGTGGGGGGCAGCAGGGATTGCCCCCCTGCCCGGCAGCACTCGGTGAGCACTGAGGCTTTTCTTTACAGGGCTGGGACCTGGGGTGGGTGGGGCAGCCATGGGGGGACTGAGGGAGCAGGTGGGGGTTGAGAGGGCTGGGGGAGCAGGAAGTGGATGGGGGCTGGCAGGGGTCCCCCCATGGTCCCCTCCTCCAGACCCCAGACCCCACTTCTTTTCTGAAGATTTGGATCGATTCAGACCTTTTAATTGGTCCCCTGATTTGATTTGGATTAGGAGATTTGGCCAACAAATCAGGCCGAATCTCCTCCGAATTGAATCACCACCTGAAGCTTCTCACAGCACTACTAATTAGTCAGCTCTACAGTAAATGTCTTGTGTAGTTTCACCCAGTGATTCTAAGCATTTAATATGCTTCAAAGAGGTTACCAAGAGTGATAAAAATTGTTAAATTAAGTTGACATATATGACATGTCATCAGCATATTGAAGATCAATACAGGTACTCCTCACTTAACGTTGTCCCGGTTAATGTTGTTTCATTATTATATTGCTGACTGTTAAAGGACATATTTGTTTAAAGTCATGCAATGTTTGACTATAACGTTGTATGGCAGCTGCCTGCTAGTACGTAACTACTGTGATTTAATTGGATTCACTTAAAATCATTTTGCTTAGAGTCACATTTTTCAAGATCATAACTATGACATTTAGTGAGGAGTAGCTGTACTGGAGATGTTGATTTTCTTGGATTTGTAATGTAACTGGTTAACATTAAAGAGATTCCCATTCATGTGAAACTGGATGCTGACTCCACATGGGATGTAGAATAGCTGCAGTATAGATGTAAATGAGTGTTGGTGCAATCACACATTCTTGGTTGGCTCCAGTTCTAATAACAAAGAGGTCCATTTCCAAGCAATTGCTTAGGACAGATGCTGTCATGTTGTCATGGAAAAGTTTGATGATCATAAATTATGGTGGGTATCCAAATCTCATCAGGATTTTTCACAGGGCCTCTCTGTTTATTGAATCAAAGGCCTTAGTTAAGTCAATGAAGGCTATGTGAAGATCTTAGTGATGTAGCTGTCTAGCAACAACATCATATCAATTGTACCTCTGAGTGATCTGAAACCATATTGAGCCTTGTGTAGAATCTCCTCAGTGAGGATAGCGAGTGTATTGAGGACACAAGGATGAGGACCTTCCCAGCTATGGATAGGAGTGCAACACTATGATAATTGCTGCAATCTGATCTATTTCCTTTCTTGAATATGGTTACTATTCTGCCATCTCTGAAGTCACTGGAAATTTGTTCATGTTTCCAGATTGCCATAATAGCCATAGCAAGAATGTGCAGTTGGTGAGAGAGCTTTTACTATACCTTGCTTACAAATTTCAGGACCACATGCTTTGTTGTTTTTCAACTTCATAATGGCTTTCAAGGCCTCCTGATAATATAATATAAAAAGTGGAGTACAAAGAAATAGAGATAATGTTGATCAGTATGCTGAGTAGTGTTTTCTATGTGATATCTGCCTAACCATTATCTTTTTTTTTTTTTCTAGGCATGATGGAAAAAAAATTAAGGGGGAAGGATTGATGAATAAGGATAGACAAATCTGCTGTTTTTGCAGATTTGGTCTACATTCCAACCATCAGGATAGTGGTAAACAAAATGTAAAAGTGCTTTTTGAAATGTTAACAAGGGAGTAATAAATGTTATTGGTTATCGGGAGAGAATTCACATCTTAATAGAGGAAAGAGATGATAGGCAGGTAAAGCCAGTATGTGCTTGGAAAGGGAAAAGAATAAATCACTGATTTTTATGTGTTAGAGAGAAAGGAACCAAAGTAAAGGTGTGCAGAGAGGTGTGGTTAAATAACAGTCTGGGAAAATGATATTTGTAGCAGTACTCTGAATTAATATGAGGGGAGCAAACCTGAATTTTCAAGGCCAGAGAGGAAAGTATTACTTTAATTCAGACATAATATGATGGGATCATACAGAAACAGGGCTGGAAGGGACCTAGTCCAGACCTCTGTTCCAGGCAGGATCATCCTTGACTAAATCATCTCACCCAAGTGTCTGTCCAACCTCCTGTTGAAAATTTCCAAGGGTGGAGATTCCATAAATATTCAAGGTATTCCATTCCAATGCTTGATCATCTGTATAGTCAGAAAGTTATAGACCGCCCTAATCTCCAACCTGAATTGTCTCTGCTGCAGTTTGAGGCCAGTGTACCTAGTTCTGTCTCCTACAGGCACAGAGAAAAAAAAAATCTCCATCCTCCCTATAATCACCCTTCAGGTATTTGGACACTGTTATCAAATCCCCGTCAGTCTTCTCTTCTCCAGATTAAAAATTTATAGAGCTTTTTAAGCCTTTCCTTGTAAGTCTTGCTTCCCAGGCCCTGGGTTGAATCAACTTTGACAAGCTCAGGAGGCTTGTCAGTGAGGCCCTAAGGGACCATGACCCCAGGCAGAGGGGGGGTTCAAGAAGAGTGGTTGCTCCTCAAGGGAGCGATCCTCAATGCACAAGCTAAGTCTATTCCATCTCGGAGGAAAGGCAGCAAGAGGGCACAGCAGCCCCCCTGGCTCTCCAGGGACCTAGCAGACCTCCTGAGGCTAAAAAGAAAGGCCTACAAAGGATGGAGGATGGGAGTCACCTCCAAGGAGGATTATTCTGCACTGGTCCGGTCCTGCAGGGAGCACACCAGGAAAGCCAAGGCTGCAACTGAACTCCAACTAGCTTTGAGCATCAAGGACAATAAAAAGTCCTT
>NW_005842310.1:1212942-1252028 GCF_000455745.1 Alligator sinensis
CGCATGATCAGAGGTCAGGGAAGCAGACCCTGCGATGGTAGGCTGAGAGCCCTGGGGCTCTTTAGCCTGGAAAAGCGCAGGCTCAGGGGTGGTCTGATGGCCACCTATAAGTTTATCAGGGGTGACCACCAGTATCTGGGGGAACGTTTGTTCACCAGAGTGCCCCAAGGGATGACGACTAGGTCGAACGGTCATAAACTACTACAAGACCATTTCAGGCTGGACATAAGGAAGAATTTCTTTACTGTCCATGCCCCCAAGGTCTGGAACAGCCTGCCACCGGAGGTGGTTCAAGCGCCTTCATTGAACACCTTCAAGAGCAAACTGCTTATCTTGCTGGGATCCTATGACCCCAGCTGACTTCCTGCCCTTTGGGCAGGCGCTGGACTCAATGAACTTCCGAGGTCCCTTCTAGCCCTAATATCTATGAAATCTATGAACTTGTCTGACCAGAGTACAGTCCTCCTGAGCATGCTCACAGGGCATGTAGAAGTTTGTACATCTGCACTGTGCCTGAAATAGAACTGTAAAGAAGTTGCAAAATCAGTACTTCAGCAATTAGATGTATATTTCTCCAAAATAAAAATATTTGAAAAAAATAAATCTACAGTGTAAATTACTTATTTAAATTGCATTAACTATTGAAAAAATAATATGAAAAGAAGTTGCTTCTTAGTAAGACCTTATTCATCCAAAAAGGAAAGACTATGGTAAGAGCCATGGTTATACTCTTAATATTTGCAATATTCAAGACTAGGTTTACACCCACCTTTAATTATAATAAAGCCCTAGTGAAGTGCTCTATCAACATGAAAATAAAACACCTGCAGACTTAGACATTTAAGGCAAGAGTTCTATAATGCTAGAGGTTGGATGGCTCTTCTTAGTGTACCTTAATTTATGGGCAGTCTAAAATCCTCCTGGGAAATTTTCCTTTGTTCAGTGTTAGCTAAGAAAAGAAAAGTGACCCTACAAAGACTAGTGTGAATGAAAACAGAAGGCTAGAGCTGTGTTGTTTGTGGCTATGTGTGTTTAAATTTGTTTATAGGTCAGAAAAAAGGCACAAAGCAGAAAAAATAAAAAGGCAGGAGATAATAAGAGAAAAATCTGCAGTATTGCCCTGAGAGAGAGCAGAAAGCTTTTCTCATGAGAGTGATGGCTAGAAAAAGGTATGGAATCATGGATAAGCAAGAAAACTGTTTCCTGTACTTTTCCTGCTTTTGGTGTCTACAGAGGTTCAGGGCTATGTGTACATGTTTTATTTGTAAAGAAATAAGACTGGATAAAAGAAATATGTGCCTTTATTATCAGTTATCAGAAGCAACCCAGAAACCAGACTGCCTCATAATGAAAACGGATAACAATACAGCACTTCCACTGCCTTAAAAATCTATGCTTCTTGTAAGATAGAAATGTAACTTTTTTAATACAGGAAATCAATGTTGATGGAATTCACTATACAGAGTAGGAAATTCTCCCCAAGGCAAGCAAACATGTGTTCTCAGTTGAGTTAAAATGTCATAGTTCCATGGAGAACTGACAGTATATAGTAGCTAGAGGTCAGTTATGAAAATGCGCACCAGCAAAACATCTGTCTTGGAATATTTAGTATTCTTAATAGTTTCAGCTTTTCTCCAACCAGGAGTCAGATCCTTGGCTGGCATGCATAAGTGAAGATCCACTGAAGCCTGAGGAGTGGTCCAACTACCTTAGAGATCTATTACATAAAGGGTCCTGATTGTAAAGAGCAAGTTTTATTCTTTTTTAGAGTGGTTTTGTAAACAAAAATCTATCAATCAATCAATTACAGAACTATTATCTGAGTCCTGATTTAGCTTCAAAGTGTCCCTGGCAAAAAAAAAAAAAAAAAAAAATTATTAGAACAGATAGAGATATGCCAACCCTCAATTTCTACAGCTCTCACAACAGGGATTGGAATTTTAGTCTTCAATGATTTATAATTTATTTAATTATTATCTTAACCAATGGCTATTAGGTAAAACAGAGGTGAACTAACTTCAGTACTTCTTGTTGGAGCTGTTTCATTTGTTTAAAGTATTTTAAAAGTGATTGAGATTATAGCCTGGTTGTTAGGCTGCTCACTTGGGATGTGGCACACTTGGAATACAAAAAAGGATTCTGTAGGGTTCTGTGGATGTTTATACATGTCTTACTCACTGATAGTGCCCAAGGATGCTGGGAATCTTGAGAGAATCCCAGAGAATGCATCACTGTGTGCTGGGTAAGGTCCAAACCTGTCATGTATAGGATAAGGATAGCCAGGCACTGTCAGGATCTTTGAGGCTGTGGGTTGACTGGCCACAGTGGTCAGGAAGTCACTCTTTTTTGGGAAGACACTGAGGCTGGTAGATCTCAGGGTTGTGCTTGCCTTGGTGGAAACTAAGAGGAGAAAGCTGATGGAATAAAAAGATGAAGACAAAATGAAAAGAATAAAAAGAACAGGAATCTTGCACAAGACACAAAGACAAATATGACAAGTATTTGGAGTACAAAAACTCAAAAAGTTCAGTGAGATTGTATGTTCAGAAAGATTTGGAGAGTTAATTTATTCAGGGTTCCATCCTTGAGGTACAAGCAATCCTAAAGTGAGCTTATTCCAGATACAATAGTAATTTTCAGGAATTATCTTCGGGAATTTTGCCTGAAAATGACCTGAATTTAAACAAGCTCACTTTAGGATTACTTTTGTCACAGGGATGAACCCCAAAATAAATAATATGGTCATAGAGATACAGCTTTTGGTTCCAGAATAAAACTCTTGCAAGAAAGAGTTATTCTTCTTATACACACTTCCACCCAATTTCACTAAAGGAGTCTATTTCAAATTATATATATTTTTTGTCTTCCACAGGAACATGAAACAGACCTGAAAAAGGAATCAAGTTAACCCCTACAATATCATAGAAGTCATGTGCATTCTTCTCCATGCCAATGTGTCCTATAGCTTGGGAACATGCAAATAACACATTTTTAAATGTATTCATCTGAGAAAATCATTTAAGCTTAACATGAAGCATATTCTTAATTCCCTTTGATTTTTTTTATGAGATTCATGAGGAAAATGTATAAAAGAAAAACTCCAGTAGTCAGGATGTGTTGTTTCCTTCAATTTGTTTTAGTGTTAATTAACCACTATTAAATTTCCTAACAATAGAACTTGACTAAAAGTCCATATAAGACAAGGAAAGAAAAAAAAACATATTTCCTTGGACTTTCTGGAGATTTCTGCAAGTTGCTTTATAGGTCTCGGTAGAACAGTTAAGATCAGATCAAGAGAATATGTAAATATTCACATCTATAGTGAAGTAAATAGAACAATAATAATTTATAGTTAATGATTACTCCTTACTTGTGAGCTTTTGTATATGGAATTCTCTCTCTTATTTTGATAATATAAACATTTATAAAATATTTAAAATTCTACTAATAGCTTTGGTAAACTCTTCAGTTCAGTATGCTTCCCTTGTTTCAGAACCAAATGACTTCAGTGGTGGGAATTCTATAATTCTAATATAATAAAGGGCTTTGTCTATCTGTCTGCGTGTTGTCTGTTTGTAATGCTTTTGGGCAACTGTGCAAAACAGTGGGGATTGGCTGCACAGGCTCTGCCTCCTTAGGCAAAGAGAGGACCTCCGCCATCTTAGGCAGGGATGTGGGATCCCTGCTGCTCCAGTGGAAGGAGGAGAAGGCAAAGGTGGAGGTGGCTGGGAGGGAGGAAGCCCCTGTATCCACTGCCACTACCCCCTCAGGCAGTGGTTACAAGCCCCACTGCTCTGGGTGAGGAGGCAGAAGCAGTTGCTTCCACCGCCCCCAACCCTTCATTCCTTGGAGGTGGTGGCAGCGCAGGATGTTGGGTAGTGATGCTCCGTCCCTGCCAGCCACCCAACCCCATCATTCTTGTTGGACAATTGGCTAGTAGGTATAAGACCCATAGGAAAAACAAGGCCTTATTTGCTTTATTTAATTCTACCATCACTGACCTGAAAGGTTTCCCTAACTTTGTGGTGGGTGGAATGTTTAGTAGTTGAAAATTGACCAGCAGTTCTAAGCTGGATATATTTGCTCATAGAAAAGCATTAGCTGTAGAAGTTACTTTAAATGATTGTTTCAGGGATTCAACCATGTTTCAGGAATCATATGGTTTGGCCTTTTATCTAAAGGTCTGATCTCAAAGGGAGTTTTCATGTTGACTTCAGTAGGTCATGAATTAGACCTAAACAAGGAAAATCATATTTCTTACCAGGTAAAATGTATTCCTAGCTACACTGAAGCTAATAAAAAAAAACTCCATTTGACTTCATTAGGTCTAGAATTTCTTCCCTTTCACATGTCTTTCTTGTTCTCTCTCTTTTTCACTTAAATATATACACAACAAAAGTGGTACATCTGTCTAAAATCATGCTTTCAGTTACGTGACATTATAACCATTTGGGCTGAACCATTTGGGCATTTCCATGCCGGCTGCATTTCTAGGGTAAAATATGTGTTGTTGCTCCTGCTGTTTAAGTTTTTCAGTCAAAAATACAGAGATTTCTAAGAATAAAGTCAAGGAAAAATATTTTGCTTTCCTCATGTTAAGAAATGTGGTAACTGTTTCCATAAAAACTCTAGTGCTTCATGCATTGGAAATGCAGGGGAAGGTAAGAGATGAAGCAAGTGCTCATTCAGTTAGATCCCATATCATAATGTATATATGCAAGGAAACCGGACAAAGGAAGCACAAGAAATTCTAATCTATACTAGCTTCATTTTGAATTTATTATATTATTTTAGTGTAGATTTGTGTGTGTGATATACGTGTGTGTGTAAATACTTAGTCAATATACTATTTTCTTTAATTAAGGCCCAGAAAGATGACAAAATCAATTTAATTTCTTATCTATGTCCTCAGTTAGTAACATCTACAATAGTTCATATGAAGATGGAAAAATAAGGTGAAAACGAAATTAATCAAAGACAAGGAAAGATATTGTAGAATATTGCTCGTTATAGTTATAGGTCCAACCAAGCCTAGATCAACCATTTGGACAAACACGGTTAAGGTACGCCCATTGTTGTAGTGAACAGCACACAAAGGAGTAATATGGACAGCATCACTAGATTCCTTGGCCCACGTAATTCATTATCTTCTAGGACAGCTGGGGAAGCCCTTATTACAAGTCCAGATTTATATTTGAAGTCAGAACTCTGGATAGACTAATACTTCAATGCAGAAAACTGCTCTTCAATCCCACCACATATTTTCCTTCACACTATAGTGTAATACAAAATATTATTTTTGCCAGAAAATGAAATAGTGTAGCATTTCACATCAACACATTTATGTTGATGTGATAACCAAAAAGTTAAATGGAACTACTAATGTGGTTGGGTTTTAAAAATGGCTTTATAGGTTTTTCAATCTGCAAAATGGGAAAATAGAAAAGATAGAATCACTATGCTCCAGCAAATAAAACCATATGGTATTTCTTTTCAAATAACAATTGACATAAACAGATGGATCTTTCATTTCCAGATTGAAAAAATGAGCATACTTCAGTAGAATCAGATTTGCTATGATGCTGTTATGTTTTTTCTGCCACATGATATTTACATCATGGTATCTGGGTTGCATATACATCTTGTAAAACAGTTTTCATTTTATTTCAGTCTAGAGGATAACAACGTGAGAATCTAAAATCATTTAACATCTTCACTACCAGTGGGACAGTGTTTAGTTATGTGTCATTTGGTTTAATTATATTAATAAAAATGTTAAAAAAAAGCATAATTAAGTCAATCATTCTTAATGCAGATAATTTATACAACATAATCTCCGTATTCACCTTTGGTTTGAAAAGCAGATGTTCCATTAAAATGATTAATTTATAATAATTACATTTCTGCAGTAGGTACCTGTCTATCAGCTTGCATTTCATTGTGCCATAACAATGATTAGCTGATATTGATCAAATGAAAGATCAAGATATATTGTTCTAGACAGATTTGGCTGCACAGAGTCATTTTTAAGGTCCTTGACAGAACTGTAGAGAAAGAATTTTTGGAGATAAGCGCGCTCTGAAAATTCTCTGCCTGTTTAATTTTTTTTTAGCTAACTTTGTGCCAGGATGTTGAAAAACACTCACAAAACCACGAGCTATTGAACTTTTTTTCTGAAACCTAAATATTACCTGGGTCCATATTTTTTTCAGCAGTAAAAATATTAACTTTCAGGACTCTGAAGAACACTTCAAATAGAATGGCCAAAAAAGAAATGAGATAATGGGGCAAGGGAAGTTGGAAAGGGGGGACACTTACTCTTGTATTTCTTCTGTGTTAAGACATATATTTATGAGGAAGGCATAATGCTCTCCTCCACCCAGAAAAAAGATAAACAAATCCGTAAGTATGAACATGAAGCAATCTCTGTTGTCTTTTCTCCCACAAAACTGTCTAGTACTTGGTGATACACTGAGCTTGATACTTGCTCCTATAACACTCCATAATGATATAGATCTTAATAATTTGCATTCATGATCAAAACCCATAGATGTATTGGCCACAAACAAGACTGGCAGTTAAACTGTGTGGGTACCTGCATCCAATTAAAATATGGGAGCAAGAGGACAAGGTAGTATAGCTTCATAGACTATGTGACAGACACTCTGCCCCATAAGCAGGGATGAGAGAGAAGAACAAAATAGCTAACTGGCACCCTTTCATGTTCATTCCTTTATCCTCTTAAGGAAGACAGTAAAAATACAAAATCAGATTAATAGTAGTAGTAGTATTAACATCATAAGAACCTATAGTTTAGAATTCAAGTTAGTAATAATATTTAATAATAATGTAGTTTAACTTACATATTTTTTTGTTTTATAACACCATAGTTCCAAAAAAACTCTCAGTGACATAGAAAGCCATGTTTCAATTGTTGATCCATTATTTACAAAGCTAAAAGGTCATACAGAAGGCAGTAGGCTTCTTAAGAACTAGAACAATGTTTTAGGAATGGAAACCTTATTTTACATGAAATTTGTGTTATACTGCAGGACTTTATAGAAGTCAGTGAATTATATATCACTATACTATTTAATTGTACTCTTATTTATGTAGTGCTTTTTCTATCATGGCTCATTTTGAGCTAGTAGCAATCATAAGCCAATGGATTTTCAAAAGAAGAAACAGCACATTGTTTTTCTTTCTTGTTCATTAGGAAAATCCTTTTTTTTATTTCTTTTTTTGGTTGATTTTACATTCCTTTTAGGCTTTAATTAAATGAAGCATATACATACTATCAAATTGAATAATTAAAAACTGGAACTTTTAAGATAGCTCCTTAGAAGCTGGTAGTTAATCAAAAAGACTATGATTTGTGGTAACTTGTAATACCTAAATTTAGCAGTCTTTCCTTGCCTTAAAACCTATGAATTGATAAAAAAACTAAAAGTAATACAATCTGATGTTCATATAACTTGAAAAAGTGAAGTTCTGATTGGAATCATACAGTTTTCCAATTAGCTTGTCCCAAGAACGTTTAACTTGTTTAGTAACGATGGTCGATTTCTACTGGATTGAATGAGGTCTCCCTGTGTTATGGTCCAGTTTTTTTTTGAGGGCCAAAATAAAAGCACCAAACTCATTTGCTTTGTAACCTTAGGCAATATTTGACTCTAAGGCTGCAGAGAACATAACTCGCTGATTCAACTAACCTCAACTGCTCAGGTTTTTTTTCTTTTCCCTGACATATTTTGTCCTGAAGTTGAAGGACTTTTCCATTAAATAAATATTTCTTTTCCTTATAACACATGGTTATATAGTACATTTTAATGCATAATGTGATTAGATATTCTGGAAAATATTCTTTTTCCCCTTTGCTTTTCAATCTCAGTATTTTTTTCTGTCCACTGAATTTAAAAGCAATAATAACTATTATCCCAAGCATTCAGAACTTCTAACTACAAGATCATTCTGAACTTGAACTACTAGCATCTCCTGCTGACAATATTAACAAGGCATACACCAACTTCCAACCAACTTCAACTCCATGATCCTCACAACAGCCCACGCCACCATCCCCAGAGGACCCTGTAAGAAGTACAGCCCCTGCTGGTATGAGAAATGCAGCAAACTACTACAGACCATAGAACTGTCATCTGATAGCATGGCTAGATATCACGCCACTGACAAGCTACAACTCAAGCTAGAAATGAAGAGAAACAGGTGGTTAAATAGTATATAAAACATAGATGTGACACATTCAAGCCGAAAAGATTGGTCAACCATGAAGAGACTAGCCAGAGAGGGCAAGCCACAGAGACTTTGCCCTGTTTACCCAAATGACATTGCAAGTGTATTAGTCACAATGGCAACTTTCCAGAACCAGATAGGAGTTTTGACAAGGTCATCAAGCAGAAAACTATATCCATTCTAAAATCACCAACTCCAACTCAAACCCTGACATCTCCTTTCACTGAAGAAGAGGTGAAGACAGAACTATCTCACATTAAAATAGGTAAACCTGCTGTTCCTGACCACATTTTACTGAACACCTCACCAAACTTGGGCCTATACCCTAACAATGCCTATGCAGATTTCTATCAACATGCATGCATCATTGCAAGATACCAAAAACCTAGCACATGGCCAACATCATTGCAATACAGAAGGCAGGCAATGAGATGATGGACCCAAAGAGCTACAGACCCATATCACTTCTATTAGTGGTGATATACTAATTAATATAATATATATAAATTCTTAGAGTGGCTTATCCTGAACCAGATCACACCCACTGTTGACTAACAGCTGCCGCACAAGTAAGCAGGTTTCAGAAGAAAGCAATCAACCCTTGACTGTGTGGCAGCACTTACAACTCATATAGAGAGAGTCTTTGAGAACTGAGAAAAGTTTGGAGTGATTCTAGTTGACCTAACAGCAGCCTACAACATGGTCTGGCACCTAAGCCTTTGGGATAAGTTATCAAAGTCTGGTTAACTTCCTCATGGAGATGATCTTGAATCGGCCCTTTACTTTGAGTACATCATGCGGAAAGACAAGTCGTCACGAGTTACTCAGGAATGGAGTACCACAAGGCTCCATCCTAGCTCCCACCCTGTTTATCATCTACACAGCAGACTACGTAAGCACCACATTGACCAAATACATGTGTGTAGACAACTTGGCACTTGCTGCTGCCAGTAGTAACATATTATCAATAGAGGCCAAACTGAACCATAACATGGAACTCATAGCTTCCTACCTGAAACAGTGGTGACTGAAGTTGAATATACAGAAGACCACCTCAACAATTTTTCATCTGAATAATCATGCCATGAATACCAAGATAAGAGTTGTTGTGGAGGGAAAAGAATAGGGTTCAAGAAGACACCAACCTACCTGGGGTACAACATGAAGAGCTGACTTCTCTACCTTGAGAACAACTACCCAAGACATGGTTTACGCACTAGCGGAATACTGCCTGCCTGTATGGGCAATAAGCGCCCACACCCACAAACTGGGCAGTGCCCTGAATTCTGCACTATGAACAATACGTGGTTGTCTGGTATACATGGAATGGGAAAACATATTCATTTGTCAGGACTCCCCCCTCATAACATCAAGAGATCTGGAATATTTCTTGACCTGGCTATCAAAGCCCAACAGGAAGACCATTCACTACATGTTATGATTGAAAAATACTCAATGCAGAAACATCTAAGAAGCAGAAAAACCCTACCAGTATCCACCAGAAACATCACAGAAAAAGCAGGAGACTCCATGCTGTCATCATGAACCCAGAGAAGGTGGAAAGAGTAATGAAATAACAACCACACCCCACTACACAACTATGTACAACTACCATCCTCACATTCTCCTGGTCATAAACTCCCACATGAGGCATGGGTAAACCTGAATCAACTGCAGTCAGGCTATTGAGCCTTTAATAAAATCAAACATCAAATGGGCATTACAAACTCACCATCATGCCCATGTGGCAAAGGAGATCAGACAGCCCAACATATACTAACTGAATGCCCTCTATATGGTTCACAAGAGGGAGTGAACAGTGTGAAAGATTTCAGTAATATTGATCAATCTACTCTTAAATGATTGAAGGAGTTGACTTTCTGAAATATATGCAAGAGAAAGAACTACAAGATTCTTGTATTGAGGTTCCTCCAAGGAGCAAAGTAAGAGATAATGTAGCTTTAGTTATTTGCAGGTTGATGAAATAATGAAAACTGAGGACCTGAGCTGATCCAGATGCTGACATTACTTAAGAACCTGAACATTTAAGCCACCTGCTGTTTGCTGTAATCCCATTGCTTAGTTAGAAAAAAAAGAAAATCAGAATTCATCTTGTGCCAAGTTATTAACATGGATCCTGGTTTTTTTCTGATAAAAAAAATCCCCAATTTTCAGATAAAAAAAAAGTAACCCAAAATACAGTAGATATTTGCAAGCAAATTATTTTATTTATTTTCAAAGCTTTCAGGCATCCTCACCCATCATCGCGCATAAGAGACAGCAAAGATTGTAAAAGTTCCCCTAGATAGAAATGAAAATTCATATTTCACAGGAGAACTGAAGGTGTGGTAAAGTCTCCTGTTTGGAATAGTTCATTTTGTCTCAGTTAAGCACAGAGAAAGGTTGAAAAAGTCTTTTTACCTTGAAGTTGTCTGGTGGCAAGCAGGATACAGAAGTGTATTTCCTTCAGGTTATGATGTTTCATATTGCACAGAAGAGTGGAACGATGGAAGCTCTTCTGGGCAGGAATTTCTTCTGTAGTGTGGTATCTGTGTGTCTCTGTGCTCTCTACATCTTGCTTGTCACCAGATAACTTCAAGGTAAAAAGACTTTTTCAACCTTTCCCTGTGCCTAACCTGGAGAAAATGAACTTTTCCAAACAGGAGACTTTACCACATATTCAGCTCTTCTGTGAAATATGAATTTTCATTTCTATCTAGGGGAACCTTTACAATCTCTGTTCTCTCCTATGCTGGATGAAGGGTGTGTGCACCCCAAAGCTTGCAAATAAATAAAATAATTTGTTTGCAAATATCTAGTTGGTCTAATAAAAGATATCACCTCATAAGTGGCATTTCATTTTAATAAGAGAAAAATGTGGGTTGGAGGATGCTTTTTTAATCCAAAAATTGGGGATTTTTTTTTTTATCAGAGAAAACCAGGATCCCTGTTTATTAATAATTTATGTTAGTAAATAAATTTTAAAATCATTTTTCCATCCCTATTTTTACAGTAATTTTTTGTAATCATGAACTTGTTTTCTCTCTTTCTCTCCATTTATTTTATGCAGTAATATCTCATGATTGGTTTATTTAATATTTTTGGTTTGATGGCTTTGATTTACTGACAGGTTAATTAACTTCATCCAATTAGATATTTCCACATTGATAAATTCCTTGTCACTAAAGAGGCCCTTCATCCTTTTAAAATACTGATGCATCAAACTCTGTTACAAGTACTATGGTGTATATTTCCACATGACAAAGGACAGTAGTACATCACAAACCTTTGCATTAAGCTCAGGAAGCTTGTCAGTGAGGCCCTAAGGGATCACAACCCCAAGGAGAGGGGAGTTCCAGAAGAGTGGTTGCTCCTCAAGGGTGTGATCCTAGATGCACAAGCTAAGGCTATTCCGTCTCAGAGGAAAGTCACCAAAAGGGCACAGCAGCCCCCTTGGCTCAGCAAGGAACTAGTGGACCTCCTGCATCTAAAAAGAAAGACCTACAAGAATGGAGGATGGGATCCACCTCCAAGGAGGAATATTCTGCACTGGTCTGGACCTCCAGGGAGCGAACCAGGAAAGCCAAGGCTGTGATGGAACTCCAACTGGCTGCTAGTATCAAGGATAATAAAAAGTCCTTTTTTAGATATGTGGGGAGCTGGAGGAAAAGCAAGGGCAACATTGGACTTTTGGTAAACCAGATGAGACAACTCATAACTGATGTCCAGGAAAAAGCCAACCTACTAAATGGGTACTTTGTGTCAGTCTTTCACCAATTCCATGGGATGCCCCTGCCCATTATGGGACAGGGAGGCCTGGGTGAGGGAAATTCCTTTCGCTCCATTAATGCTAACCTCATGAAGGAACACCTTGAAAGGCTGGCCACCTTCAAGTCAGGCGGCCCTGATAGTCTACACCCCAGGGTACTCAAGGAGCTGGCGAGCATCATAGCTCAGCCCATGGCACGGATCTTCGAGAACATCTGGTGCTCTGGTGAAGTGCCCAAAGATTGGAAGAAGGCCAGTGTGATGCCTATCTTCAAGAAAGGGAGGAAAGTGGATCCGGCAAACTAGAGGCCCATCAGCCTGACCTCTATCCTGGGCATGGTTTTAGAAAAGATTATCAAAGAGGCCGATGGCAGTCTGGCCGATGGCAACATCCTGAGGGATAGCCAGCATGGGTTTGTTGCAGGTAGGTCTTGCTTGCCCAATCTTATTTTCTTTTATGACCAGGTGACCTATCACCTGGACAAGGGAGAAGAGATTGATGTCGTATATCTTGACTTTAAAAAAGCCTTTGATCTTTTATCGCATGATCACCTCTTGGCAAAACTGGCTAACTGCAGCCTCAGGTCCAGCATGATCCGCTGGGCGTGGAATTGGCTCTGTGGTCAGATCCAGAGGGTTGGTGGTTGATGGATGTCAATCGTCGTGGTCCCCTGTGACCAGTGGTGTCCCTCAAGGCTCTGTCCTTGGACCTATTTTGTTCAACATCTTCATTAACGATGTAGACATTGGTATCAGAAGTGGACTGGTCAAGTTCGCC
Source organism: Alligator sinensis (assembly GCF_000455745.1). Lineage (NCBI taxonomy): Eukaryota > Metazoa > Chordata > Crocodylia > Alligatoridae > Alligator > Alligator sinensis. Next base: position 1,225,739 of record NW_005842310.1, read on the forward strand.
AATAATACCAAACTTTGGGGTAAACATCCACACCTGAGGAGGTGATCCAGGCTGACCTTGGCAGGCTCAGGAAATGGGTGGATGAGAACCTGATGGTGTTTAACACTTAAAAAATGCAAGGTTCTCCACCTTGGGAGGGAGAACCTGCAGCACACTTACAGGCTTGGCAGTGCTACGCTGGCTAGCATTACAGATGAAAGGGACTTAGGGGTCATGATTGTCCTTGGACCCATATTGTTCAACATCTTCATTAATGATTTAAACATTGGAGTCAGAAGCAGACTGGCCAATTTCATGGATGACACCAAACTCTGGGGCAAAGCATCCACACCTGAAGACAGGAGGGCGATCCAGGCTGACCTGGACAGGCTCAGCAAATGGAAGGACAAGAACCTGATGGTGTTTAACACTGAAAACTGCAAGGTTCTCCACCTTGGGAGGAAAAACCTGCAGCATCCTTATAGGCTTGGTAGTGCTACGGTGACTAGCACTACGGAAGAAAGGGACTTGGGGGTCAGGATTGACTGCAAGATGAATGTGAGCCTTCAAAGTGATGCGACTGCTAGTAAAGCAAGCAAAACGCTGGCTTGCATCCATAGATGCTTCTCAAGCAAATCCCAGGACATCATTCTCCCGTTGTATTTGGCCTTGGTGAGGCTGCAGCTGGAGTACTGTGTCCAGTTTTGGGCTCCATAATTCAAAAAGGATGTGGAGAAGCTTGAAAGCATCCAGAGAAGAGCCACATGCATGATCAGAGGTCAGGGAAGCAGACCTTATGATGACAGGCTAAGAGCTATGGGACTCTTCAGTCTGGAAAAGTGCAGGCTCAGGGGTGATCTGGTGAGCACCTATAAGTTTATCAGGAGTGTTCACCAGGATCTGGGGGAACCTTTGTTCACCAGAGCACCCCAAGGGATCACAAGGGCGAATGGTTATAAACTCCTCCAAGGCCATTTCAGGCTAGACATAAGGAAGAACTTCTTTACTGTCTGAGCCCCCAAGGTCTAAAATAGCCTGCTATTGGAGGTGGTTCAAGCACCTAGTTTGAATGCCTTCAAGAGAAATCTGGATGTTTATCTTGCTGGAATCCTATGACCCCAGATGTCTTCCTGTCCCTGGGGAAGGGGGCTGGACTCGATGATCTTCTGAGGTCCCTTCTAGCCCTAATGACTATGAAATTATGAATATTTTGACCATCATGGTTGCTATATTAAAAAGTGCCATGATAGCTTTTTATAGGCTAAATTAAGGCACTGTTGATCCCACCATGGCCTTATGTAAGTCATACTTCACTGATTTTGCTATTCCTTAAGGAAAGTTCTAAGATCAGTTTTTGTATCATATTTGTCCTATGTGCAATCCTATAGTTGTGATGTACCTTTCAGCTGTTAATTATAAAACCATTCCAGGGACAATGGTTTCTATTCTGGATGAAAGTGAGACAAAATTTAGCCAGAATTAATGTAGAATAACATACAATGTTTTTTTCAGTAACTTTTAGGGAAAAAAACATATTGTATGTTCACTCCTGTTGCAGTAACCTGGCCTTATTACTAACTTGTCTTCAAACTCAAGTTCATGTGCTTTTTTTATCATGGCTTGTAGATGTGTATTTCTAATTTATCTTTTTGGTGTTCTATAAAATAACTTCCTGAACATTCCTATCTGTTGAGAACAGAAAAGCCTACACTTTAAGTCTCAGCTTAGGAACAAAAAGAATTAGCTGATTCTATCTAGTGAATAGGCTCCTTCAGGATGAGGGGAAAAATGATAATACCATTTTAATAAAATCTCCTGGCAGGATCCGATTTTAAATTCTGCAGAAAATGTCATGTCTTTTTTTTTTCTAATGAAGCCACCTAGATTAGATATATGGCACCTCCATCATGTTTTTCTTTCTAAGATCATACATCAAATAGAGTTTTGAAAATAATTTACAATACAATAAACTGATGATGTTTTTTAATCTTCATTGCATAATTTATAAAAGCAAACTGGTCTCTCTCCTCTCTGATGAAACTGAAGATACATTTGTAGGTTATTAGCAAAGATTATTTAATGAAGTTTCAAATGACCATTTGTTATGCTCCCAGGCTTTTTCTTCTATTTGGTAGGGTTTATAAAATTTATTTTTTATTAGAAAAAAAGGAGAGCCAATTGTCAATCTTAAAAGCTTGCATACTAATACCTTATTCAAAAAGTTTGTTTTTGACAATGTATTAGAACTGTTCTGTACCAGTAAAGGAAGGAAAAAAGCTTACTTTGTGAAGTGCTGTAAAGGATGTGGTGATGCATAACCAGAAACTGACCATCTCAAGGTGAACATTTTCAAAGGTGCTTCAATTTGGTTCATACCATATCTATATTATGAATGCAATATGAATATAATTGTTTCCTTCAGTATGTACTAGTATGAGCCACTCAGGCTTACTTCCAACAAGAAGCAATTCTCCAGGTGATAGATCAAGAGTTTCATCAGTTTTCAGTTTTCATCAGAGTTAAAGGACAAATGCAATGCATAATCTTTGAAACTGAAATCCATCCCAGAGCACTTATGAGCGTATGCAACTGGTAGGGGGTACGTGTGTCCCCCCTCCCCCCCCGAAGGGGCTGGTGCTCCCCCTGACAGCCAACACTGATGCTATCAGTAGGGCTGGTGCCCCGCCTGACAGGGCCGCTGCCATCGGTGATTTCTGTGGGTCCCTCCCCCTGATTCAATCACTCATGCTTATGAGTCTTGGATTTCATGTCATTGGGGAAAAGTGGATAGTTGACAACTTTGAAAATCAATCCACCTATTAGAAATATGGTCTCAGTTGCCTGACTACACACAATCACCTTTGAATTTAGGCAGCACTCTTATTTTATTCCAAAGAAATATAAATGTTGTTTACTCAGTTCTGAAGTATCTAAGTCATTCAACAACATGCTGACATAGTTAACTTAGGTCAGGTTGGTCATTTTTAGACGGATCTAACCTTTCTGAATTTCTGTACAGTTCACACTTAGATGGACCTGACTAAGGATCTAAGTGTAAGGTCTGCACCCAGACAAACTTAAGGGCACAGACAGAAGTGACAAATTTTGCCCAATCTGGCTACAGAAAGCAGCCTATAGCTGTGACCAAACACAAGTGCATGACTGCAGACAGCTCCAAAAATGGCTGACCAGATGAAAATCTGACCCATCATTGCATGAAATATCAGATGAAGATGTTTCAAAATGTAGTGTTTTCTATAACTTGTGTCTGTGGAACTCCCAACCTGTCACTATTTTCAGAATGGGAGTGGGGAAATGAGGCAGAACAATCTCCCTCCCCTGCCCCCCACTTTCCATTCTAAAAACAGTGAACATTGGCAGAAAACCACAGATGTTGCTATGGGAAGCTGGCTACAGGGTCCCAGCCCACAGCTAGATTCCCCTCCCTCCTGGAACCAACAGTGAACTTGTGTTTGGTCTGGGGTAGCGTTGTAACTCAGAACACTTAGCAGAAAATGTTCTGAGTTACAGCTGGGAGCTGCACTTCTGCTTGCACCCTAAGTTAGATCAGGTAGCCATTTTGAATGTGATCTAATATCCCCTTAACCTAACTGAATGTCTGTATGTGCACTCAGTTACAATTCAACTTTACAGTGTGCACATAATTGTTCTGTATAAATCCTGACACTGTAGTTAACCTAAAGCTATGACTAACAACTATATGTTGGCATATTGAGACCAGCAAAGCAATGGTGCTTAAAAGCCTAGTGATCAAGGCACCAATCCACAATATGGTGGGGCCTGAGAGATCCTGAGGGGCGTGGAACCCTGAGTTCCTATATTACAAGACTGAAAGCTGAATACCCAGCTACATATCAGACAGGGCTGAAATTACCTACCTGTTGTACTAAGGACACTATTCAGCCCAGAGAAAAAGCACCGAGGACAGAAAAAATACAAGCACAAGGAGTACTGACTCAGAGAGCTGTGCTTGGTTGCTGCCTTGCTGTGTGAAGTGAGCTTTGGCTTCCAATATTATTTGTGCATTTTGCATTATAGGGCCATTGGGAAAACTACGTAAACAAAACTGGGAGCAAAAATCAGACTTCTTCACGTAGTTATCCATCAGCTTGAAACTACCTTGCTATTGGGCTGAATAGAAGCTGAGACTATATTATTTGAAACCCTTTGAATGGAAATCATCATTACATTACTTTTCCATTCAGAAAATCACTCTTGGAAGACTTAACAGGAAGAGAGTCCCTGTGTTTGGAGAAAGGAAAATCAAGCCTGATGAATTAGCAGGAGCAGACCTCAGTGTTTACCTTTTTTTAAAAGAAAGCCCACGTGTGCATTCAGTCCTCTGTTACTGGCCCAAGCTACCACAGCCATGGGACTTTTCTGGGCTATTTATGGAAAAGGGGAAGCTTTATGTCACCACCCACATAGATGTCTTCTGTTCAAATTAAAAAACATGCTAAGGTGTATGTGGCTTATGCAATCAGGGAAAGGTAGAATTCTGAGTAGATAGAAGCAACCCTAAAATAAAAGTTCCTGCTAGGATGAATGTAGAACCATGAGCCTCTGGAATAACCCAGGATCTAACTGTGGAGGTATTTAAATGCTGCCTATTGAAATGAATGGGAGATATGTGTTGTTCAGGAGGGCAAGTACAATATACCTTTTGTGGTTTTGAAGTTGCATATTAGTTCACCATTGGAGGTATATTATCATTTAATGTCTACACAGGTGAAGCAGGTGGTCTTCCTGATTTTGGTCATCTAAGTCAGGACTTCACCAGAAGTTAGGCATTAGATGCCTAGTGTGCCTACCCCTCTTTGTGCAGATAAGTAGAATGCTATTTCACTTTATGCCATTTTTGGCATGTATGTAGTTTGTGATCATATCCCATGTGAACTGTGGATGCACAACCATCCACATAACTGCTGAGCACATACGGTAAGCTGAATGATGGCCAGGCAGTTACACATTTCCATACACACATACCTGTGTGTAAGTCCCAAAAATTCTGCCCTGGCAAAAATCTGGAGGAGGGCTCTTTCACTTCTAGCCCAATACTCTAGTGGCTAAGGCACTATCACAAGACATGAGGGTCCCAGATTGCAATACCTCCTCTTCCTGAGGGAATACAAGACTACATCAATGTCTTGATGATGCCAGCAAAGGGCATTGCTGAGTGTATTTTATAAAGTTCATAGGCCTACCCTTAAACTGAACCAGATGGACATAATTGGACAACAGTAATTGAGGAAAAAGTGCTGCTTGAGTTGGTGGATTTGGAACACAAAGCTAAATGCTGGATAAATGACTTAAGTCTCTTAAGTCATTTAGAATGACTTGTGGCCACATTATATACTATATCCTAACAATAATTTACCTAGTTTCTTCCCCACATATTACTCTTTCTTTGTTCCATTATGGGATTGTGCCAATAGCAGTTTGAATGGGTTTTTGAGTTTTCTGTGCATGTGTGTATGTGTAGATGCGCACATCTGTATTTGTGCAGACATGAAAACTAAGCATATGATAAAGTTGATTCAATAAAAGATATCACCAAAAAATCTCACCTAAATGGATTTGATATAATCCTTATGGGCTTTCATTTATTTTACTGCAAGCTAAACATCAACTTTGTCTCCCTAAGGTGCGATGGCTTCTCCCTCATTTTATTTAAAGGTTTCTCTTTTTAGTTACTTATGTATATTGAGTGATGTTGTCTCTGGATAGACATCAGCAGTGCATCCAGATGAATTCAGACATGTCATTTGTGGTGCTCCAGACCTGTCTGCTGTGCCACAAACTCCACATGCTGCACATGTAGGCATTTACCATGCTGCTAATTTGCAGTGTGGTGGGGTTTTTTGGTTGTTTTTTTTTTTAAAGCAGTGGCAGTAGTGTTTGCTGCCTGAAACTAGAGCCTAGCTGGCCAGAGTCATGCTCCAGCTGCCAGTCAGGCTCCCCACACCCAGATCACTGCTGTTGGAGCCTTTTGAGCCCCCCAGTAAAGCTGCTGGGACCAGACCAGGTCAGAGTCTTTTAAAGTCTTTGTTCACTGCTAGTCAATAATAGTTTTTAGTGGTACTTGGGTAATGCTGTGGTCTTCCAGATTATTGCTGACAGGCAATAAAATTGCAATTAATTTGCAATAAAAGTGCAATTGGATGGTCTCCAATATTACTGTAAATACATGGGGAAACCACTTATATTGTTGCCATAATGCTAACTATGATTGTTAATTATTTATACCCATTTATTTATAACTAGAAGACTACTTTAAATGGATCTTTTAATTAGCTACTGTATATACATAGTTGTCACGAAAACTGCTATAAAACATTATTATTATCAATCCAGTTTTTGTTAAATAACTCATACGAATGCTGACATTGTATTTTTCTATTTTTTTCATCAGTATCATAGAAAATTAGGTTTGGAAGGGAACTCAGGAGATAATCTAATCCAAACCCCTGCTTCAAGCAGAATCATCCCCAATTAGATCATTCCAGCCAGGGGTTTATTGAGCTATGCCTTAAAAACCTCCAAGGATGGAGATTCCACCACCTCTTTAGGTAACATGGGCAACGTGTCCCAGTGCTTCATCACCTTCCTAGTGATAACCTTTTCCTAATATCCAACCTAAACGTCCGTTGTTGCAACTTGAGACCATTTCTTCTTGTTCTGTCATCTGTCACCACTGAGAACAGTCTAGCTCTATCTTCTTTAGAACCTCCCTTCAGGTAGTTAAAATCTACTATCAAATCTCCACTCAGTCTTCTTTTCTCCAAACTAAATAAACCCAGTTCCCTAAACCTCTCCTCAGAATTCATGTGACCCAGCCCCTGAATCATTTTTGTCACTCTCTGCTGTACTCTCTCTAACTTGTCCGCATCCTTTTGTAGTATGAATTTTTGCATATTAGTTATTATGTTTAAATGATAATAGCATTGAATGATCAACCTCTATGATTGTATGAATAACTAAAACTCCATTTTGTACTTGTTCCCTCCTTGACATGACTAGATGAACTCCATATGCCCTGTGTACATGAGTGTCTGTGTGAGAAGGTGAATGGTGAAAGAATGGTAAATATTTGCATGAAAACAGAATAAGATTTAGCTGATTGTGTAAGCAACAAGGCACCAATGTATAAGTTACCAGACAGTAAACTAATGAAGCTAATTAACGAATGGCTGACAAACTCGTCTGCAGTCAAGTTCAAAGAAGATAGTGAGAAAAAGGAATTCTGCATATCTTTCCTGCCATTTGAACTACACAATGCTTCAAGGACATAATGCTTCAAGGGAAAGATACCAACTACACAATGACTGGAATTACCTCATCGAAGATACACTAGAATGACCTAAAGACTGATCATGGAAAAACCCCAATGCTGAACAAAGACTTGAAATCCCTATATAAGTGGGATGCAGACAAGCCAAGATGGGGAATCCACTCTCTGCAACCTCATGGGGCACAGGCATGCATGCCTGTATACCTCCACTCATATCCTCAATAAGCCTGGACCCAGCCATCCAGTGCTAATATTGAGTAACATCTGCTGGTAACTATAACATCTTACTGGAGTGGTTTTGTCTGTATGCCTGTGTATGCCTGTTTGTATGTAAGCTTGTGTATGTCTGTTTGTATGACTGGTGTGTCCAAGCTTATGTATCTGCTTCATGTAACCAATAAACACAGCATTTTGCCTTATCCCCCTTTTTAAGGTCTTGCTCTTAATTTGAGCTATTGGCAATTTTAGGTAACACTTTCTATAGTGGACAGCCCAAAACTGGGCACAGTACTCCAGATGTGGCTTCACCAGCACAGAATAGAGGGGAAGAATTGTTTCCCTTGATCTGCTGGCAACACTCCTACTAATGCAGCTCAGTAGGTTGTTAGCCTTCTTGGCAACAAGGGCACACTGCTGACTTATATCCAGCTTATTGTCCACTGTAACATCCAGGTCCTTTTCCACAGAGCTGCTGCTTAGCCAGTCAGTCGCTAGGCTGTAGTGGTGCTTAGGATTGTTCTGTCCTAAGGGCAGAACTTTGCACTTGTCCTTGTTGAACCCAATGAGATTTCTTTTGGCCCAATCCTCCAATTCATCTAGGTCACTCTGAATCCTAGCTCTACCCTCCAGTGTATCTACTACACCCCCCAGCTTGGTTTTATCCATGAATTTGCTCAGAGTACAATCTATCCCATCTTCCAGATCTTTAATCAAGATATTGAACAAAACCAGCCCCAGTACTGACCCCTGGGGCACTCCACTTGATACCAGTTGCCAACTAGAAATTGCGCAATTGATTACTACCCATTGAGCCTGACAATCCAGCCAGCCTTCTAGCCACCTTACAGTTCATTCATCCAAGCCATATATCCTCAGCTTGCTTGCACGAATGCCGTGGGGGACAGAATCAAAAGCCTTGCTAAAGTCAAGGTATATCATGCCCACTGACTTCCCTGCATCCACAGAACCAATCATCTTTCAAGCAGGTTGGTTAGGCATGAGTTGCCCTTAGTGAACCCACACTGACTGTTCCTGATCACTATATACATATACATATACATATACTTTTAATCGCAGAAAAATATGGATTTTGGGTTACTTTTTTAAATTAAAAAATTGGGGATTTTTTTTTAATCAGAGAAAGCCTGGATCCCTGCTGGTCACTTTCTTCTTCTCCAAGAGCTTATAAATGAATTCCTTGAAGCCATGCTCCATGATTTTTTTCTAGGTGGTCTGTAATTCCCGGGATCCTTTTCTTTCCTTTCTATATTTGCCCTTTTCCAATAATAGAATTATAGAAAATGAGGGTTCGAAGGGACCTCTGGAGGTCATCTAGTCCAACCCTCTGCTCAAAGCAGGACCATCCTGGACTAGATCATCCCAGCCAGTCATCCAGGACCTCCCCCAATCACCACAGGTTTTCAAAGACAATGGCCAGCATCTCTGCAATCACATCAGCCAACTCTGTCAGTACCCTTGGATGCATTGCACCTGGCCCCATGGAGTATTCATGTTTAAACCTCATATAATCTGGATATTAAACAGAGTGTATCAGTAAAAAAAGGTTGTTAAAAAGGATGAAATTTATGCACAAAAATTAAAATGAGTGCGGTGTATCCTTGTTTTACAACCTTGGGAATACCTTGCTATGCATAAGTATTCAAAAACGCACTGTAGAGCATTGGGATATTCAAAGACATGGATCAAAATGTTAGGAAAATTAGCAACAGCTTTCTCAAAAAATGAAAGTATAATCAATGCTCATATTCAAAAGATTATATACATCAAACTTTCCAATAGTAATATTTCCTGTACACTCAAGCAACACAAGTACTACACATTCAAATTGCTTTACTCAACCATGATAGAGAGACATAATGTGTGAAGCAACCAATGGAAATTAGAGGCAAGTTCTGTATTGCCTGGAGGCATCTCATAGTAACGCAGAGTAAACGGACAACACAAGAAAGAGAATATTCTCTTAAACAGCTCCATTCTCAGTATTGCATGGAAACCAAGGAAAAGCTTTTGGACAAGAACAAAAACTTGAAGGGGAAAGGCAGTAGGGTGGTCATATAATCTTGCTCCTAGTCAAGGCATTCCTTTTCATAGTGCAAAAAACTCTGTTCTGTTACCTGCTAAAGTCTGGAAATCCTCACATTTTTGATCAGGTGATCCATCACTACCAATCATAAAAAAAGAATTACCCCGTGTCCTTTCTTTTTCGTAAAGTCATGCACCACATTAACTAGAATCATGTGACAATTTAACTGTACTTTCAAATGAAGAGTATTTAAGGTATGTATATAAATATTAACAACAATGGTAACAATGCAAACTTGTAGAATAAGAAGCTGTAGTATATTTTCAAACATAAGAAATATTCCATAAGTGGATCAGATGGCTAGTAAAAAGGTCAATCTGCTTTCCTTAACTGGTTTTGCAGCCTAAACATTATAGTTGTAGCTGACAGCATTCCAAACAGCAGGAGGGGCACATAACATCACATAAATAGAAACCTGTTCAGAACAGCAGTTTAAGAGCTCAAAAAATGACCTAGCTAAAAAAAAATTTCAATATATGATAGAATCCTAGAATCATAGAATGGTGGTTATTACAGGTACAAAAAAACCCCACAACCAAAACAAAAAACATGCTTACCAGAAGAAGCAGTGCGTCATTCTCCCATTGTATTCGGCCTTGGTGAGTAGCTGCAGCTGGAGTACTGTTTCCAGTTTTGGGCCCCACAATTCAAAAAGGATGTGGAGAAGCTTGAAAGCATCCAGAGAAGAGCTACACGCATGATCAGAGGTCAGGAAAACAGACCTCACAACGACAGGCTGAGAGCTATGGGGCTCTTCAGCCTGGAAAAGCGCAGGCTCAGGGGTGATCTGATGGCCACCTATAAGTTTATCAGAGGTGGCCGCCAGTATCTGGGAGAACATTTGTTCACCAGAGTGTCCCAAGGGATGACAAGGTTGAACGGTTATAAACTACTGCAAGACCATATCAGGCTGGACAAAAGAAAGAATTTCTTTACTGTCTGAGCCCCCAAGGTCTGGAATAGCCTGCCATCGAAGATGGTTCAATCACCTACACTGAACACCTTCAGGAGAAATTTGGATGCTTATCTTGCTGGGATCCTATGACCCCAGCTGATTTCCTGTCCCTGGGGCAGGGAGCTAGACTCTATGATCTTCCATGGTCCCTTCCAGCCCTAATGTCTATGAAATCTCTTAAATCTATGAAATCTATTTTCATCCACCCACCTCTGTAACCTATCTAGATCTCGTTGGATTCTGTTCCTCCCCTCCAGTGTGCCCACTTCTCCCCACATATTTGTGTCATCAGTGAATTTGGACAGCGTGCATTCCATGCCCACCTCCAAGTCACTGATAAAGATGTTGAATACCACAGGCCCGAGGACCAATTCCTGGGGAACTCCACTGCCCACATCCCTCCAGGTCAAAAATGACCCATCCACCACCCAATTTGTCACCCATCTGACTGTGTAGGCATCAATGCCACAGTCGCCTAGTATTTTTATGAGTATTCCACATCCTACTTTCTGCAGCAAGAGAAAAAAAGTGTTTCCCTCTTTTTTACAGGAGCCTTTTGGGTATTTAAAATTTGCTTCCATGCCCCCTCTTAACCTGAACACAACTAACTGCTTCAACGTCTTATCATATGACACATCTTCTTCTAAACCCTCTATCTTTTTGTTGCCCATCCCTTCACTGGCTCTAACTTCTCCATGTCCTTTTTTAAATGTGGAGTCCAAAATTGCACACAATACTCTAGATGAGGTCTTACCAGTGCTGAGTAAAGAGGTACAATCATTTCCCATATCTTGCTTCCATTGATGCAGCTCACAACTGCATTTGCATTTTGTTGCAGCTACATGATACAGCATACTCATATTGAGTCTGATCTACCAAGACTCCCAGATCTTTTTTCTGTAGTGCTGCTATCCATCCAGGTGTCACCAACTTTTATTCGTATTCCACCAACTTTTATTTGCATTTTTTATTTTTCCTCCCAAATTTAAAAGGTCTGTTACTGTTTCTTGTTTGAGAATCAGAGAAACTTTAGTTTATTTAGTTGGGAAGTGAATTGAAATCTCATATTAAAAACATGGAGAATTAGAAAGTGAATGGAGAAAAGGCTGGGTGACATCATCATCAAAAAACAACCAAGGAGACTACTACCTTATTGTATAACAATACCACACAAATAAAAAGGACTGATGCAACTGAAGCGTTCTTTCCTATACCAATTGAGCTATTGCCTTCAGAAAAGTAGTTATCAGAATGATTATTATACTTTTGGGAGAGTCATATAAAACTATCATAGCCAGGTCCAGAAGTAGATCTCAAAGAAGGTGGTGCTGAAACAAAGCCTAAGACTACTGAGTTGTGTCAAGTTTCTCCCTAAGTTGAAGCAAGTCATGTTTTCATTGGATATGTTAGGGTAAAATGAGTGTTTTGTCTGCAAAAATTGTTATCTTTAGTTCTGTTTCCCCTGACCCTAATACTTACCTAAGAAAAATGTAAGCCTTTGAGTTCTAGACTCCAAAAATAATGTTATGATTTTTTCTTGATGCTCACTGTGATGTTGCTCATTTTGTAGAACTATAACTTATTTGTGAGCTACAATTCTCACTTTATGTTCTTCTGAATCATTTGGTATTTCCACTCACAGACCAAATATCAAGTTAGATTCTTCATTAGATTCATCTGGCTTACTGTATTCTCACAAAAAATAGTATGTGGAGAGAAAGGTACAAAAAAGAGCAGTCATCTATCATAGTTGAAACCCTAGTGAATAAGACACAAATGCTGTTTATTATTAATGCATATTAACCTCAGAATAAAAGTTGCGATGTAATTAATTAAAGTTCATGTGAAGCCTCATTGATCATATATGTCTCCACATAAGCTAGTGAAGCTTCTTGTTGCACCAACATTAGAAAAGTCTGAAAGTATTTAGAGCTTGGTCATATTACCCTTGATAATAAACCTTCAGAACACACTCAAGATATCATGACCATAATGACACCTCAGTTGTAAATTCAGCTTTTATGTTTGGCTCAATTATTCACTTCAGCTGAGGCTAAGCACAGCAACTAGGATGCTAGCCTACAGGAATAGATGGGTTTTCCCTTTGCCACAGAGATTTCCTTGGGTGAAACAAAGCCATTATCATGGTTGCAGGCAGAGAAATTTAGTTATACCTCTGAGGCCCTGAGGATGCTGTACCTTATAGCATAGAAGCCCAAATAAAAAGAAACAGAAATGTTTTTACAGCAACTGTCTCTCTGTGCTGATTGTGGCATTGCAGATCAATTTCACCAAGCCAAGTGCAAAATATTTGTGGAATATTACCAAATAATAATTCCACCTTTTGATATAAATGATTACAGCTAATACCAAACAATAAAGAACCACTCCCACCAGAACACCTATCAGTGGCCAAGTAAATTGAAAAAAAAATGTTGGTATGTAGTATTAAATACATGTTCAGTAATGAAAAGAACTAGAACACATCTGTAACCTAGTGTAATATTTTTTCTCTGCTTATGTGTCTTTTTGATGGGTTATTTGTTATGGAGTAATTTCATAGTGGGTGTTAAAGAAACCAAAATGGGAAGGCAAACAGGAGCCATGAAAAGGAACTCCTTGGCCACAACCTCGATGACAGCCTTTTTTGGCCAATGTTGAGAAGACACTGAAAAGACACTTATCTGTTAAAAGATCGGCCTTTCAGGAATGGCGATAAAAATATTGTCTGTTGACACTGACTGAGACACAGGGCATCCAGCAACCAAGCTGTAAGGTCATCCCAGAGGGAAAGAAAGCACCAAAGCTCCAATGTCTTGAAGACAATAGGTAACATAGTGTATATATATATTCTCTTCAAGACATTTCTAAAAGTCTGATCTATATCTATATCTATATTTTTATCTATAGATTCCTATTATTTTAGATCCATTTCTTTAAGTACTATGCACCTCTTAGAAAAAATAAGAGAAAAATTCAAGTTTGTTTTAGAGAAAGTTAGTTTTGTGTCAGTGAATGCTATTAATGTTCACAGGCTGAGGAATGAAAACTGTTGTAAATGCTTAGCCCATTGCCCTTTCAAAGTAATATGGTTTGTAACCCTGAGAGTATAACCATGTGTCAGAGAGTGGTTTTATAGAGTTGATCTCACCTCAGAGAGAAGGGAACACTTTTAAGTTGTGCACTTAGGGGACTGGAAAAGTCTCTCAGAAGGCACAATGATTTTGTGATAAATGTACATATTGCCTCCCAACAACTTTAGGCTATTACTGGCCTAAACCACTTCAATATAGTGTAGTTCAGCACAGATCTATAAATAATGAGATATCAATATGTGATATGCCAATTAATTTGCAGAACCAAGTTAGGTTTATCTGTCCAGGTGACAATAAACTCTTTCATTCAGGTAGAGCCAGGCTAAAGTGCTTTCTATAAAAAGGTTAGGTAAAGGACTTTACTCTTGTACTGAAAGGTTACAGTAGACTAGTTAGCAGTTGCTACAATACAAATTTGCAAACTTAGATGCATGTTTCACTGGGTACAAAGTAAAAATGCAATCTAAAGACTTGGGTCAAAATATAAAATGTAGAAATCAGGATTTTTATATTTGTTTATTCAGTAGAAAAAATCATAATGAAAGCTTATTATTTCAATGCAAAGACAGCTTTCTGATATATCTTAATATTTACCATTCATTCTATTTAATGAAAGTGATCCCTTAGGTGCTGTCGGGACTCATGTGATGAGCTGAGTTGGGTGTAACAATCTACTTTGTCACTAAAAGCTACAAAATAATGGCTATAGTCTAATATAGGCATGTGTTTGTGTGTCAGATCAATATATTATATTTTTATTATATCTATGTATAGCTAAGGAAAGAAAAGCTCAAATAAAATATTGAACAATTCAATTTTAAGTGCAGTAATTTTTTTGTGATTATATTCTCTTGTGTGTGTTGTCAGACTATTATCTTCTTTGCATGCATGAGAAGAGCTCTAGGATTTATGTTTTCTCATTAAATATATATAAAAAGATCTGGTCAAAAATTTCAGAGCTGAAATAAATAAAAGCAACCCTTTTTTATTCCCTTCTTACATGTAAGAGCCAAATAATGTGGAAAATGATTTTTTTATTTTGTCAAGAATCAGACTTTCAGTCCCTTTCTAAGAAGAAAGAGATATAAATTGTTAGATAGTTACTATTTTTATTATCCTCAATTATATTATTTAGATACGAAGGCAGGGCTGTTCAACTCATGGTCTACATACCACATGTAGCAGATAAGGGGTTAAACTGCAGTCCCCAGGCTCCTGCCTGGCCATCACTGCCCACATTGCCCTGGCTGCCCCAGAGGTTAGGGCAGGGAGACAGAAGGGGGAGTTGAGGGTTAGCTGAGGTGCCTGGTACAATGAGGAAGCAAAAAGGATATCAGGTGCATGGTGCATGAGTGAAGGGTCATAAGTTTGTAGTGGGGGATCCAGTGGCATGTGGTGCAGCATGGGGGAGGGCATTCATAGGGTATGCAGCCCAGAAGAGGTGTTTACCCTATTGCAGTCCATAGGGTAACCACTTCCATGTTGGACAGCCCTGAGCTAAGGTACTGTCTCTAATTACATAAGCCCCAAATATTCCAAGTTGACACTACTCAGAACAATAGTATGGCTAAGTACAGACATTCAAAAAGCCTGTGGTGAAAGCACTCTATCATGCTTGACTTGAAGTGCTATAAGTTAGAGCACATTTGAACCAAACAGACATTCACTATTCAGCAGGGGGAGCAGGGGAGGCTCACCCTGCCAGACACCAGCAGGTAGGGGGAGCTTTTGCATGCCAGAGACTCCTGAGCAGATTTATCCCTGATAGGCTGCCTTCTGCAGGGAACATTCCCACATCCTGCTGCTCTGCCAGTGACAGGAATCAGAGAATCACAGAGAAGCAGGGTTAGAAGGGACATCCGCACTGGGCTTGGGGCACCCAGTGACCAGGATCCAGGCAGGGGAGCCCCTCTGCTGAGTGCCGGAGGCAGCAACCTGGGCATCAGCATCTCCCTAGAGCTGTGATGGGGGCTGGGGCACCTGTCCTGCTAGGATCTGCCACAGGTGCAGGGCAGGATTATTTGGGGCCAGGCTGGACATAGATATAGACATGGACACTCCCCCACTCCATCCCTCCCGCCAAGATCTGCACACCACCAAACTCCAGTGGCATCAGAAGAAGCAGTGGCTCTGCTCCCCAATCCACCATACCATAACCCTGTTTGGGACCAGGCTGAAGACCCACACACATATGCACATAGTCATGCACAAACACACCATGCACACACATGCACAAGCCTCACACTCTGCCAAATGCAGCAGCATTTTTCCTCAGCCTGTTATGCCATGGCAGGTAGGCCAAGGTAGAGACTAGGCTGGAAACCCACACACATATGGACACACACACACACACACACACACACACACACATGCATGTGAACATACACAGCACTCCCCAAAACCCCACTCCCTGCAGAAAGCGAGCCAGAGTGGCAGCACAGGGTTGCTTTTTTGATGCACCAGCAACACTGGTGGGTGAGGGGTGGAAAAGGATACCCCTGGTTGGAACGAGGACACAGGGCTGGGATCAGAGGCTGTCACTTGTTGGCTTAGAATATGGTATTTAAAGGTTTGTTTTTTGGGAATTGGTTATGGGGGGGGTATGTGTGTGTGTGTGTGTGTATTTATATATCTATAAAATATATATATATTAGAATGGTTCAAGTTGGGCAGCAGGGGTTCACTGATTTTTAAAAACCTGGGTCTCACATAGACAGTTTCATACAGCATTTGCAGCAGCCAGGATGTCTAACATAACAAGGTCAATGGTTACACACATGGCCTAGGAAGTCAGAGGCATGTACCATACAGTTCCATAACATGAGATAAAGTGGCACCAGCTAACAAGGCCCCAGAGTAGGGAGGCCTGAGTCCCAGTTTTGGGGGAACAGACCAAATTAGGAGAAGGCCCGGAAAAACCAAATTAATATGTGGGTATATGATGAGCTACATGGACAGTATGACAACCACACAGAGAGACCAACCAATGGCAGGCACAGATCAAGAGTCATCAGGAGTCATCAAGAGGGAAGCAGAATATAAAAGCAGAGACTTGAGAGTAACAAAGTGTCCCACCCAGGTCCCTCCTCCTCCTCTTCCCTGTCCTCCTCCCTGAGAAGGTCCCTGAGAGGGGTCCCCATCCCCACCCCTGGGAGGGGTCCCCAAGGCCACCATGGACAGAGGGCACATCACCAACCCGTCTCATCCACCCTACAGGATTGGGGGTGCAGGCTTTGGCACCCCACCTCCAGGCTGCTGACATGCTAACATCTGACACCTAAGAGAGAACCTTTAGAGAGAAGCTTGTGTCCTGGCCAGATGTACTTTGACTCTGATGACAGCCCTAGGATTGGTAGCTATAGAATTGCTTAATTGCTTGTATTGTTTCTTTTCTGTTATCACTGTGTATCAATACATTTGCCTGTTATCGAATGGAAAGGTCATGGTCAGTCTGAGGGTGGGTCCCCCCGTCCCCCCGGAACAAGGCATCCGGGTCCTAGATCCAGAGCCAACATTACTGATGTGGGTCAGTGACAGCTGAGGGGGCAGGCCCAGTCTGGCTTTCAAACAGAGCAGATGAGCTCTGCCTGAGGCAAACATGCCACCCTGTGAGGGGCCCTTGGGATGCTGGCAAATGTGACCTAGCTTAACACCTGATGGAATGTGGCACAGACATTCAAAAAACTGTTCTAACCCAAAGCACTTTAGTCTAAAAGCACATCCATCGAGGATTAACTTGGAGTGAAATCCACCATTTTTAAAGTGCTCTATGAGCTGGGAATGTCTGTTTTGTTATTGACATAGAGTGCTTTCTGCAAGCTTATAGGTGTAATATCTGTACCTAGTCTATGACTCTAATTGTCAGAACACCAGAACAATTTCAACCAGAGAGGGATCCTAAGTGAACATCAAAGCTTTGATTCAGCTCAGATAAGTAGCCAGAGGTTTGTATCTTTGTCTGAGCCTCATCCACATCTCTTGGATATTGAAAACTGTGCTAGATATCTCATAGACTTTCAAAAAAGATTTATTTTACTTCTTGCTTCCAGTGGGGTTGGAAATATTACAATAAATATACTTCCTGCAATTTCTTGACACTTCTTTTTCTGTTCCCCAGTTTCAACTACAAGTTACAGAGACCCAACAAAAGAAAAAACAAGAACTGCTGAGTAGTATTCTGGGTCTTACTCATCCAGACAGATGGTGTGAACTTGGAGAAAAGACTTGACTCTTGGGATGATGAACTTAGCAGTTATTGATCTTTACTTCCATAGCCCATGAGTCCCTGTTAGGGGAGCCAGAATTCCAGTGATTCACTGTGGTTGAGGATGGAGAAGCACTGCAGCTTTTCCTTCATGTTATCTTCTATTCAGCAGATGCACAGCTAGTAGTGTTGTCCCTATAGTCCCATCAATATAACAGCAGAGACTATTTTAACATTACACAGCCCTTGCAGCATTGGTTCCTCTTGGTGCAGGTGTTTAAAGTTTGTTTCAAAACCCTATGGGCAGAAACTTTTCATTATTAGAAAAAACTGAAACTTTAGATTCTGTCGAAGTTAAGGCCTTTGCTATTATGCACTTGGGGAAGTTTTGTACTAGCCCTTACAGGTCACCCAGAGGGTTTTTGGCCAGTTTAAATTATTAGTATGATATCATCAACTGAGTTATGTAACTTTAAATAAATTAAAGCAGAGTTTGATCTACTAGTTTTGTGTCCTTTTAAAAACATTTCTATATTGAATTCTATGGTAACTACTTTGGTCTGCAAAACATTTGATCCAAAACATTCAAGTACTTGATTTGGCATCTCAGAAGTTTTAAACATTCTAAATTAAAGGTCAATTAATACGTTTACTGACAAGAATAGTCTACTGTTCCAACTCTGTCCTGTATCACTGACTTCTCTGAAGAGAAATAAATGGCAAAAATTAAAAAAGAACATAAATAAATACATGTAAAAAATTGTCATGTTAAGACTTTGCACCCTCAGTTGAGACATTTGTCTTTGTCCCTTTCATGATTTAACTAGGAAAAACAAAGTGAAAAAAATACTTTCTTTCAAGTTATTTCATTCCTCAGAAATTCCTTTTTTTTTCAGTAAATGAAGTGAAGAAGAAATAAAATTTAAAGTAACTAACTAAAACTGATGGAAAACCTGTGTTAAATTTTTTTCTCTCTTGCTAAATGAATTATCAGAGGCCCAAACTGGACCTCTCTACATCTCGCTTATACTCAGTCTCTCTTTTCCCTCCACCGTTACTTCTGTTCCTTTTGCGTATCATATTTTAATTTATTTTTAGTGTTTAATTTAATTGAAAATAGTCTAAAGTGTTACTGATTTTAGAAAGCCAGCCCTGGTTTTGTTTTGTTTGTTTTCCTGTTCAACAATTCTACATCTTTGTCTAAACCTGTTGGTATCTTTAAAGCTGGGAATTCATAACTAAATTAACTTAAAGCAAAAAGAAAAAATAAATATGAAGAGAAGTTTGCTAGAGCTCATAGTTAGGCCTAGGACTTATAGGGGTGCATATTCTTTTTGGCTAAAATTAAAGTTCTAGGTACTGTTGTGATTGCTTGTTACATTTTTAGACAATTATGATAATCATTGTTATGCTAATGCACTATAGGCCTGTCTACATGTACAATTAATGCTACTGAATATACTCCAGCTAAACTAATCCCAGTACCACCATCTACACGGGCATTAAAATGCAGTAATTTATTGTGCTACTGGATACTACTTGTATGTGTCAGGACTATCTAGCAGTGCACTAAATTTATCTACTGCACCATAATTTCTGCGCACATGTAGAAGGTGACACTTTACTATGCAGCAAATTACTCTGCTGTGCAATAAAGCATCTCTTGTAGATGCATCACACATATATATAATTTTATCATTTATATATTTTACCTATGAAGTCCTTCTCCTTACTTGTAGTCAATTATAAACATTACTTTCATTATGCGTTAGTACTTATGCCAAAGTTCCAGCTGAAATTTGTAGCATGTATTGAAAATGTAGAAAATATATTAATTACAAAATATCTTTACATTTGGCAAAGATGCTAGTACCAATCCTGGATAATACTAATGATTGTACTTCTACTAATGAGATCAGCAAAATTGCCATAAAAAGGTATGTTGTAAATAAACTGAGTATGTATAGGGCTATATTGTAATTTATGTCAAACTTGCTCCATCTTTTAACTTGTAAGAACATGTTATAGACAATAACCTCTGTCTACACCAGTAAAATGTGTGGAGAATGCCAGTGTTCTTCTTTTGTTGTTTACCCCTCTTCTGAGAGGACAAAATTATATTCCTTCATTGTTTTACCTTGTTTAGTAGCCCCAGGTACTTGTCATCCTTTTACAAAGCCACAAATTCCTTGTTATGGTCATAACAATTGATCTTCTATTTATGTTTTGAGATTTGCAAAAGTTCACTACCACTGAAAGTCAGTTCTATCGTAACACCTAATTCCTTCATGAGGCCTTAACAATCTCAGCTTCTATTGATTTGCAACAATGATGTTGTATTCTTTAAGCTGTATGATTTATGCTCCCATGACATATATATAATCATTTTAATAACTCTGATAATGTGCAGAGCTGAACTACAAATAAAATATGTCATCACCAGGACCTAATCTATGAATGTTAATGCTGTTTAAGTATCCCTCAAGGCATAAGGTTTTTAAACTTTTAAACCTGAGATTTTCATAAGTCTTAATATTTTATCTTCTGTGCTGCCCTAGAACTTTTTACACCAACTAGCATGTTGTTGTGGAGCTCCGTACTTTGGTATTTTCCAGGCAGAATGGTTCCAGTGGGGTTCATCAGGGAAAGCCATTAGTGCACTTACTTGTGTAAAACTTGCATGATGCTATAAATCTTTCAGCAAGTGGCTTTGGAAGATGTTTTTGTGAAGGTTATGTGTGTAAGGCAAGGTACATTACATGAGCCTTCAACATGAGCATTCAACATTACACTTTTTGACATTTAATAAAATAGGGATCGCAAAAAGCTACATCCTCAGAGGCCTTGTTATGCCAACACCAACTTGAAGTGAGTACCCCCAGAATGGTTTCCATTTTTAAACTGAGAAAGAATCTGTTTTACTTTTCTAAATTATTTAACACAACTGGTTCCTTAAGATATTTTGGTGTTATCTCTCCAAATAATACCAAGCAACCCCATACTGTGCTAAATATAGGAAAGGACATAAGGACATATCTTAATTGGAAATGACTATACATGTAAATGTTCAGACATTTGGAAATGTAGTAAATCAACTATGGCAATTTAGATCCTAAATCCTTGAGGTTTTTTTTTATGTTCTTTCTAGTCTATACTGTTTTCAGACATTCCTTACGTTAAAGTGCTAAGAATATCTTGTTTCAGGGGAAAGTACTTTTACTCTTGGCTGATCCTCCAATAGGCACAAAAAGGTGGAGTGTGGGAAAAGGTAAATCACAGTTCACCATATTAAAATTGTTAATTTAAAATATTGTTTTATAGATTCAGGTAGGAGGGGAACTCAAAGGGTGGCAAGATTTTTTTACTGTGACCTGATTTATTAGTTGAATCAGAGTTTTGACTATCATTGATATACAAATAAAGTAGATAGCTGTTTGTACAAGCTCATCCACTTTATGTATGCTGTATCCTTAGCCTCTCTTTAAAGTGTAAATCAGTATTGGAGTTTTTCCCTCTTCTCACCTCTTAAAAGGAACAACAGTAAAACAACGGAACCAGTTAATCAGAGAATCAATGACTGTAGTCACATCACATAGTCCAAGAGATAAAACAGGAAGGAGGAAACATTCCACAATTTATTGTAAAATGGATAGGTGGGAGGGGACTTCAAGTTTCTTAACCCCTAAACCAGAATCAGGCAATTTTAATAGTATAGGATTGCAAAAGCAGAAAAGACAAGATTTTTAGTGTTATGAGCTGAAGTGATTGTTTGTCTTGGAAGGCAAGCAGCATTCATTTTTAGTTTCCTTATCGTTATTTATTTACTTAATGCCACAAATGTTATCTTAATTTTCTCACAGTCAATGACATCCTGAAAGGACTGAAACGTGCAGAGTACAAGGAAGCCTTGTATGAATCTAAACATAACCAATTCATCCTAAAAGTAATGTTGAACTCAGGTGTTGCCTAGCATTCTCGGCCAATGCAGAAGTATGATTAAAGCTTTCTGAAAACTTGTTTATATCTCTCTGTCATCAATGGAATTGGAAAACACTCACTAAATAATTTCTGGGGGGGGTGTCTCTTAGCTATTTTAGCTCTTGTGTAACGTGACTGTAATATGTAAGTCATTTTATCATTTAATCTCCTTTGTAAAATGACTGATGCAGAACTTTATAAGCCTGGCCTACATTTCACTACTTTGAAATACTCTTTTATTTCTGGAACATTAATTAAACCACAGACTAAAATAAGAAATAGGGTAAAGGGCTAGGAAGGGAAACAAAAAAACAAACCTAAGACACTATTAAGGGAAACAAAAGCATATTGTTTTGTGATCCACTTAATAGGCATATTTATTTACTTATTCCTAGGACAAAAAGACATATAATTTCAGAATAAAAGTGCACAGACCTGCAAGTAACACACAAGAGCAATAAATAGAATCTCAACTCATTAGAACAGTTAAAATGTATCTAGAATTTGTCTAGGTCTTAAACCCTTTTCCTGACTGGATAAACATGTCTAATGGGATCACTTTTACTGTGGTCAAAATCAAAAAAGGCATGCAACCACTTTTGGGACTGTAATATCAGGACCCTCATGGACAATCCTAATGGTGAACACTCAGAGTCCCACACCACAATCACTACTCGAGAATTCAGGTGACATAACTGCCCAAAGCAAGACCTGACAAGCAGGAAATCAGAAGCAACTGTACCTTCTTCTGGAAGGGTAAACAAGAAGGAGAACACTGGCTTTACGGAGTTGGTTTTGTCATCAAAAATTAACTCATAAACCAACTCAGCAAGTTCCCTATTAGAATTAATGAGCGCCTCATGATGCTCTGTCTTAAAATGGCAACGAGCCAATATGCCACTGTCATCAGCAGGGATCCTGGTTTTCTTTGATAAAAAAATTAAAATCCCCCATTTTCAGATTTAAGAAAGTAACCCAAAATCCGCATTTTCCCATGATCAAAATGAAACAACACTCTATATGAAGCACCTCTCTCTTTCTCTCTCTGTATATATATCTACATCTATAGATATAGATATATATATATACACACACATCATTGATATAATTGATATTTTGATCATGGAACAATGTGGATTTTGGATTACTTTTTAAAATCTGAAAATGGGGGATTTTTTTTTTTAATCAGAGAAAATCAGGAACCCTGGTCAGCACATATGCCCCGACTCTTGATGCTGCCAATGACACTAAGGAAGAATTCTACATATGCCATCCTTGGCCAAGTCCTTTCTGGTGTTCCAGAGAGAGACAGACTTATTATTTGCAGCAATTTCAACACCAGAAGGTGTTGGAAGGGACTAAAACATCTGGAGCATAACCATAAGCAAGAAAAAAGTGGGGGAGATAAACTCCAATAGCATCCTCCTTTGACCAAATGGGTGGAACACAAACTCACTGTCACCAATACCCAGTTCTGTCAGAAAAATGGGCAAAAGACACCATGGCAACACCTGAAATCCAATCATTGGCACTTGACTGACTATCTTATTGTTCATGCCTGGGATCACAAAGATGTCTCCATCACCTGAGCTATACTAGGAGCTGACAACTGCTTGACTGATCACTGACTCATTTACTCAGTTATGTCAAGGATGTCCTCAAGACCAGCTTGAAAAAACACAACACTGATATCAACATATAGGACCACCCCAACTCAGGACCACTGTAAATGGACGAAGAGTCTCCTGCAAGGATCTCAGTATGTTGAAAATTTATGACAACAGGAGGGAGAAAAATTGTAGTGGCACAAACAGCACCTCATGGTCCAAACCAAGAACCAAGAGCCACCCACCCCACATGGAAACATGTGCCTGAGCTGTAACAGAGTCTGTTTATCCCTGTGAGTGGATGTACTCAAGCTGGATCGGTCACCTGGATTGTGTGCCCCAACTTTTTGAGTGCCAGCTCTTGGGACTGGGTAGTTTGGCCCTTAGCACTCCACACTCATTGGATATGCCCTCCTACTCACCCACCATGCCTTGATTCTATAAGAAAGTCGGAGGGTCCTGGATCAGATGGGTTAATCCCTCAGAGTGGTTCATGTTGATGGTCCTTGGGACTCCTCCTCCCCTTAATACACCATCCACATGCCAACCAGATCTACAGTCCATGCTTGTCTGTCCCATACTCCAAGTGGTTGTTGGGATGTGATACCTTGTCACAGGTGATTTTAGCTCATCTCAAATCAACCCCAATGGGATGTGTCAGCAGGCTGCAGGGTATTCCTGTGATGCTTCATGTTGACAGGAATGAAATCTTTAACTGGTACATGCGTTAGCTCACAGTTGGGTTCAATTCCAATTCAATAGTAGTCCCAAAGGGTGCCTTGTTAATATAAAGGCACAGTCCTGGACTCCTGTAATGGCTACAATTAATGTTGTCTTCCCAGGATCTTCCAAACAGTGGGCTGGCCCAGTCCAGTCCACATACAAAATAAAGTTAAACTCAAAATAAAAAGAGAAGCTCTCCCTGTAACTAATTCCAGAGCATCAACTCCCTGGGTACCTCACCCTTGTTGTCTTCACTTCAGTAACTGTTGTGCCATTCTGTACTTGTATTGCTGCCACAGCCTCCTCAGGACCCTCACCAGGGGGAAGCTCCTCCTTCTCCCTCCCAGAACTGAAGGTCAAAAAACTGGAAGCTCCTCCAAGCCTACAGGCTTATGAGCAGGGATCCTGGTTTTCTATGATTAAAAAAATCCCCAATTTTGGGGTAAAAAAAGCAACTCCAAATCCACATTTTTCTGTGATTAAAATGAACTGCCTGTAATACAAAAATGTATTTATAGCAGTGTATTTTGATCACAGAAAAATGTAGATTTGGGGTTACTTTTTTAACCCAAAAATTGGCAATTTTTTATCAGAAAAAAACAGGATTCCTGATCGTGAGTGGGTCTCCCACAACTCACTTTGGCCCTGTTCGAACTCATCTATGGCCAGGCTATGTCCCCTGTCACCTGTGTCTCCCAGGCTCCTCTCCATGTTTGGTTTGGGACATGCACTTATGATCTCATCAGGGCTGCACTGGCCAATTTGCAGCCAGCACAAGCTAATAAACTAGAGTTACCACTGCATCCAAGGCTCTACCATCTGCACCGGTGACAGCCCTGCTAGTAAATATTTAGTTGGGGCATGGGAAGAGAGGCTCATGTCCAGCTCCCGCCTCTCATTTGGGTCGTCTCCCGGAGGCTCCACACCCCGCTCCCACATCTCCCGAGACACTCCTCACTATGACAGTCCCAGATATGCCTTGTCACCTGTCTTTGGAACTACAGATAAAACAATCATGGAAGACAATTATCCTTGACTATGAGGGATTGCTGCTATTGCTGATGTCATACATGCTTTCAAAAACCAGAGTCTTGAATGCTTCCAAACTAAGGCACAGACATTACCATCAGATCCTTACCTGTTGGTTTTGGAGGTCTTTGCCTCTCTTGAACCAGCATTGGAGATATCACAGAAAGACTGCTTAGACTCTAGCCCTCCAACTACAGTCTCATGTTATTCATCTAGGTGAACACTGCCAGGGGCAACCTTGAACAGATCAAAGTGACTACATACTCTGGGTGCAAGCATGAAAAGTATAGTATCCCAAGTAAGAAAGGCCCAGGTAAGGTCTGCAGATGAACACACAGTTGCATAGATGGTGTTATATGAAATGCCTTTGGAATAATAAAAAAGGGTTTGTTTGTTTTTCAAATCACTTGCTACTGCATTTTATTCTGGGTTTATTAATGATGGCATCTATGAGTTAAAAATTATTTAGCTGAATGTGACTTGTTGTGCTGGGCCTGCAATATATTGTATATTAGTCATTATGTATAGCACTGTCTCATTAAATGTGGTTAGGAAGTGTGCCTCTTTAGGCACCATGTTTTACTTTCAGAATTAGTTTCTATGAAGAACAATAAAATTAAAAGCCATATGAGCTGTGTGGTGCTCTCTCTGCAAAAAAAAACAGAGAGAGAGCTTTTCATGGATATGAATGAATTCACATCAGCAGGGCTGGATGAGCTTCATCTCATGGTGCTGAAGAAACTGGCAGAGGAGATCTTAGAACCATTGGCAGTGATCTTTATGATTTTGTATGACACAGGCCAGGTACCAGAGGACTGGAAAAGGGCCAACATAATTCCCCTCTTTAAAAAAGTAAAAAAGGAGGACCCAGGGAATTACAGACCAGATAGCCTCACCTTGGTACTTGGGAAGTTACTGGAGAATATCCTAAGGAAAGCCATTTGCAACCACCAGGAGGAGGAAAGGCTGATTGCAAGAAAACAATATGAATTTATGAAAAAAAACCGAAACCAAAACAAGTAATGTCAAACACACTTGATTTCCTTTCTTGACAAAGTAACTATTTGGGTGGATGAAAGGAATGC
>NW_005842310.1:1252059-1268177 GCF_000455745.1 Alligator sinensis
GTGTATCCAGACTTCAATAAGGCTTTTGTCAAGATCTCATATGACCTTCTCATAAATAAATTGGAGAAATGTACTCTAGAGAAAAACAATGATTAGGTGGATATATAACTGGGTCAATAGCTGCAAGCAAAGGGTAATTATTAACAGGTCCATGTCAGAATGGCATAAGGCTTTGAGTGGAGAACCACAGAGGTCTGTCCTGGGTCCAGTGATGTTGAACATGTTTATTAATGATTTGGATGCTGGCATTGAAAACTTCTTGAGCAAGTTTGTGCATGACATGGAACTAAACTTAGACTGGACATTAGGAAGAACTTCTTCACAGTTAGAGTGGCCAAGGTCTGGAATGGGCTCCCAAGGGAGGTGGTGCTCTCCCCTACCCTGGGGGTCTTCAAGAGGAGGTTGGATATGCATCTAGCTGGGGTCATCTAGACCCAGCACTCTTTTCTGCCTATGCAGGGGGTCGGACTCGATGATCTATTGAGGTCCCTTCCGGCCCTAACATCTATGAATCTATAAACATGTTGGACTGGGAGAGCAAATCAGAAGGGTCTGAACAGATTGGAAAGTAGGGCTCAAGCTAATAGGATGAAGTTCAATGTGGACAAATTCAAGGTACCACACCTCGGGAGGAATATCCAAAAATAAATATAAAATGGGTGACACCTGACTGAATGGCAACACTATTGTAAAATACTTTGAACCTTGGTGGATCACAGGCTCAATATGAGTCTGTAGTTTGATGCAGCCACACAAAAGTCAAATGTGGTTTTGGGGTGCATCGATAGAAGCATTAGTTGTAAGACATGGAAGGTGATAGTGTCTTTCTACTCAGCACTAGTTAGGCCTCATCTGGAGTACTGTGTGTAGTTCTGAGCTCCATATTTTAAAAAGTACTTGGAGAAATTAGAGAGGGTGCAGAGGCAGGCAACAAAGATGATCAAGGGTTTGGAAGACAAGTCATATGAAGAGAGGCAGAAGGAGCTAGGCAAGTTCACCTTGCAGAAAAAAAAGTGCTTAAGAAGGGACAGGACAGCAGTCCTCAGATACCTGAAGGCCTGCTATAAAGAAGCAGGAAAGCTGCAGAGAGGAGGACATAGATAATTGTCTTGAAGTAGCAGCAAAGTAAGATTGGATATCCAGAAAAAAACTTCTTGACTGTTAGAGTAGTGAGGCGGTGGAATAGATTGCCCATGGAAGTCATGGACTCTCCATCACTGGAGTTGTTAAAGAAGAAGTTGCACCAGTGGCTACTGGTCAGGGATGATTTAGGCATAGCTATACCTATGTCCCACCATAGCTGTTTCCCATTCTTCTAGGCTTTGCTGATTTTTTCCCCTACCCCAACATTTTCTGTTATAAATGTCAGGGTTTTTTTCAAGTCTTCCTCAGATGCTTTGGGTGTTGGCTAAAGCTAAGGCTAGGGACTTTGACTGGGGTGTGCCAATGCTACTACTGGGACCAAAATCAGAGGTTCCTGGCTAGGGTTTTTACTTATAGCCATATTTGGGGTTAGGAAGAAAATTTACCCAATGGTCAGATTGGTACAGACTGTGGGGGTTTATGCCTTCTTCTGTAGCAAGGGCTGTGACTGTCTACCAAGAATGTCTTGAGCATGTATTGGAAGCATTTCATAGAAGCAGGACATTGGCTGCCATGAGTCCCCTGATTTACCTGCCAGGTTAGGATGTTAGGTTTCTGTTGTTTCAGGGTTGATGGTAGTCTTATGCAAAATTCGGATTATGGGTTTTATGGGATGGTTTGAATAGGGGTGATCCTGCCTCAGGCAGAGAGCTGAACAAGATAACCTCTGGAGGTCCCCTCCAGTCCTGCTTCTCTATGATTCTATGATTGGAGGAGACTGAAGTGCCAGAAACTAATGATTCCGGATGACCCTGTGATACAGAGCAACACCACTTTATCCTGACCATGTTATCCTAAGAAGGTGAGAAAACCTGTGATGGACCTCGACCTCTAAATTGTCTTGTTGATGTGCTGTAAGGAGGAGTTGAATATTTCCTTTTGTTTTCATTGTTGTTGTTGTTTTTGTGTTATTATTTTAAAATGTAATATTTTTAAGTTTGGGGAGAAGAATGTGATATATTGTACATCGCTAGTACAAAGTTACTAGCGATGTTGCTGTGTGGTGCTTTCTCTGCTAGTCTAATCTCTCCACCACTGCCAATGCTTTCTACCACACATACTTAGAACTAGAACATTTAGCAGCAGACAAGTAGTTAATGATAGTAAGATTATTATTTTTTAATTTAGAACCAATAGCTTGGTCCACCAGTGACTGGTACTGAGATGAAAGCTCCCTGAACTTAAGTATCTTAAAATGTTAGACACAGAGGTTACTTTTCCAGATGCTAATTATGCAATGCTGAAATCATAACTTCACCCTGGGGTAGTGTTTTAAGAAGTAGAATTA
The DNA here is from genome assembly GCF_000455745.1 of Alligator sinensis. NCBI lineage: Eukaryota > Metazoa > Chordata > Crocodylia > Alligatoridae > Alligator > Alligator sinensis. Next base: position 1,254,491 of record NW_005842310.1, read on the forward strand.
TTCAGAAGAGACAGGGCCCACCTGATGCTACAAAATAATTGTGTAACTGGGCTGGCTAGACAACAATCTTCTCAATGAGTTGAAAATCAAAAAGGAATCCTACAAAAGAGAGGAAACATGGTCATATTACTAGGGAAGAGTATAATCGTATCATGTGAAGGCCATGGAGTGATTTGATATGCTACTGGCAAGGAATGTAAAAGAATAAATAAGTAGTAAAATAATAATTTAAAAATGCATATCATAAGTAAGAGAAAGAATAAATAAATTGTACATCCCTTACAGAATGCAGAAGATAATCTAGTTCAATTTGATATAGAGAAGTTTACTGTATTTAATGTCTTTTTACTTCAGGCTTCACAAATTTTATTTGTGAAGCATGAAGCTGAGTGCAAATTATGATGAATGCAGTTAGCAGAAAATATAGGAAAGGAGAAAAACCAGATGATGAGTGCAGTTGGGAGCAAATACAAGAAAGGAGAAAAACAGTCTATGGTAGTGGAAGAACAGGTTAAGAATTATTAAAATAAGCTAGATGTTTTCAGGTAGGCTTTTAGATTAGAGAAGACTGAGGGGGGTGTTGATACTGTCTACAAATACTAAAGGAGACTATAAAGAAAATAGAGGTTTCCTTTTCCTCTGTAGCTGTAGGAAGCAGGACTAGGAGCAAGAATCTCAAACTGCAACAGAGGCAATTTAGGTTAGAGATTAAGAAGAATTTGCTGACTATGAGGCTGGTCAAGTATTGGAATAGGCTACCTAGAGAGGTATTGTTCCAATACTTGCCCACCCTAGGCTACATAGAGTGGTTGTGGCATTTTCACTGGAAATGTTCAAAAACAAATTTGGATGATTGGCTGGGATGGTTTAGTCAAATCTGAAGTTGGGGCTGGACTAGAACATCTCCTTAGGGCCCTTCCAAAGCTATTTTCCAATGAAAGGGAGCAGACCTTTGTGTCAGTCCAGAACAGAACCCAGTGGAAATTTGTGGATATAATCTGTCTCAATAAGTGTATTCTCTAAAATGTTACTTACCTCTCACTAGTCATATCTACACTTAGATGTGCCATTCTTAAACAGAATAGGCAAGTGAATCTAGTATCTTTGCAAACAGAAATGTATTTCATACTGTCTTTATGAAATTTAATTGTATTGATCTACAGTACATGTTGACAGATAGAATGACTTTAATATTAACTTAAAAATATTTTAAATAACTTTATCCAGGACCAAATCTTCAACAAAAAAACAATAGCTTTTATATGCTGTGCATTAATGTGGCTTAATTAAAATCCCCGTCCATTCTCTTAATATATGCATGTAGTTTTTTGGGGACATAAATAATGTTTTTGACCATCTGTCAGCTCATTAATTCAATACTGTGATAGCTTGATAACATTCTATTTTTGAGGACCTAATTATTTCTGCAATTTAAACTCAGTTCTTAAGGCACCATCTCACTAAGGTGAAGCTAATTTTTACGATGTTAAAACATAAAATAAATAGATAGCCAATAATACATCCATGAAGTTTGTTAGGATTGTAAATCCATGTGAATGCTTGTTTAGAGTCTTGTGTGTCTAGTGTTTACAGGATACAATGAGAAATGAATAGATTAAAAACAGATCCTGGGGCAATATCTAAGAAAAAAATGCTATCATTTCCAAAGGTCAGTTAAATAAATTATTCTTAACAGGATTAATTCTGTCAGCACATGCAGCAACATTGTCAACAACGTTGCAAAATCAAACTCACATATTAATGTTTTACTTTCATTTGAGTTACCAAACCATTAAAAGGTATTCATAGTGATTAAGCCTAAAACCCTAATATTATTATTACTAATAATAATTTATTATTATCATTGTTATTGTTGTTTTTCTGTTGTTGTTTTTATTATTATTACATAAATTGAATTTATGCCTAAGATTTTTTTTTCAGTCTTAACACTGCCATTGACATAGTAGTGACAGTGGGAATACTTAGCTGCTTACAATGCTACATCAATATTTACTAAAAGGAGAATGCATGGATGTGTATGAGTGGAGGTGCAGAACTGAGCTGTTTATAACGAATAGGAATAGAAAATAAAATATTTTACCTTCTTTTACAATTCTTTAGTTATCCACTTGGATGGGGTGGGGTTCCTAGGGACAGCTGTGATGTCTTTAGGGCCTTGTGCCAGCTTTGCCCTGCATACGCCTTCTAGTCTCTCCTGCCATGTCCTGTTGATTGAAATAATACGTTTGGAGGCTGGCCATGAGTTTGTGTGGTCACAGTCCTGCTGACCCCCACTAGATCCTGCTGCCCTTGGATCCCTTGCTGGAACTTACTCAAAGTCCATGCCTCTCAAGACACCCTGAGCCTTATGGGCTAGATGTGTGGCTCCAAAACCACCCCTTTACCATGCCCCATGCCTCGCAGGTGGTATTCAAACATTGTCCCTCTGAGGTCTTAGTCTAGCTTGGCCTCTTGCTGTCACTGGGCCCTTGGCCCCTGTCTGCATGCTCTCACTGTTGCTGGGCTCTCTGAAGCCCTGTTGCTGTGTCCTTTGGTGCTGGTGCTCTACATGGTAGTGCGCCTCAATGAGGGTTCCTCCTCCCCAATAGCCTCAGCCTGGTCCACTGGATTCAACTAACAAAGTAAATACAAGTCCCTGGGATATAACATAACATAACAGCAACCATAACATTGGAGGTCACACTTTGCCCTTTTAAGGAGGTGAACTTCTCCCTTAACAATGTGTGCCTCCTAGCCCTAGATAATTTAGGAGCTCCTAAAGTTCATTAGTCTCATCAGCAGCAGAACAGGCACTCAGGCATCTCTGTAGAACTTTTCTGCTCAAACTCCACTCCGCCTGGGAACTGCCAGAGCACTAATGGCCTTCAGTCCCAGCCCTGGGGCTTATTTGTGCTGAGGCCCCTTCTTTCTGACCATCAGCTGACCGGGTACAGGTGCTACCTAATTTCCTCATTAGCCTGCTGCCACAGCTATATACAGAGGGGATATTGGCCATCCCAGCTCTCATCCACTCCTCATTCACTCACTTTCTCCAGCCCTGTCAGGGGCTGTCTGATTCAGATTCTCATGTCACAGGCACTCACTGTACCAACCCATCAGGGCAACCCCAAACCCCACTCCTGGATTCTGGCCCCAGAACCGGCCCCCTCCAACCCTGGAGAACCAGAAAAGCTCATCCCTCCAAAATGCTTCTCATGAAAGGGAAGCATGGGGGAGGGGCGGATAAGAGCCTTGCTGCCCCAGCCACATCTCATCCTAGCAGTGGTGGGACCCAGGTGCCAGTTCCACAGGGACCTAGCCCTGAAACACTTTTCCTATAAGGGAAGAATGGGGAAAGGGAGGATTGCAAGAGCACTGGTGACATTCCCCAGAGTGCTTAGTTCCTGCCCACTTTGGGAATGGGCCCAGTCACTGCAGGAACTGGGATCCTCAGACCCTGGTTGAGGAACAGAGCAATTGCCCATCAGAAAAGGGACCCTATTCCCTGGCAAACTTCCTATCAAGCATAGCACAGCCAGGACCCATGGTTTCCACTGTACCAAATGGAGAGCAGCCATTTGCCACATGGCCCCAGCTGGAGGAAACAACCATACATGGGAGTCACCATTGTTCCCTTGGTGTGTCTGGGTAGTGCTCAGGAGAGTGAGGAGAGGGTCTGAAATGCTACTCTTTACACTTAATTTTTATCACTAAAAGTTGGTACCTCACACAAAGACTGTGTCTCCCTTGTCTTCAGGCTTCACATCTGTTTACAGAAGGCCAGCTAACGGTGGCAGGGTTGGTGGTTTTAGGGTTGTCACCTGAACACATACAAAGCACATGCAAGTCTCTGGTGGAAGTAAAGAAGCTTCTGGTTGTTGGCTACAAAGGACCAACTCATGGGATCATAATAAATTATAGTTTATTGGACAGGATGTGAAGTTACCAGTAAAATCATAAATGCAAACTTTGACTTATGTGTGGTACTGGTCACCCTAGCACATTCACACACACACACACACACACTCATTCAAACCCATGTAGTAGAGTGTATAATAGCTGCTGTAATGATTGTGAGAGCACTGGTATCAGTATATCTACCTATCTGAGGCCCTGGAGTCTGCTGTTGATGGTCAGCTTTATTCAAGGCGATGTTTTCTCCAGAAGCGGGTCACCTGCTTGTCCTTCTGTCTCAGTAGGTCAGGTGCTAGATGAGAGGGTGCCACTGAGGGTCACACTTCACTGCCTTTTATCCCTTTCTGGCAGACTTGTGTGATCCCCCAGCATCATCTTGGCTACCCAATCCAGAGGTTGCTGTCCCATGTGGGTCTTGCATAGCACCTGACAGCTGTTAGTCACAGGGGTCTCTGCCTGTTGGTACCTGAAATTTTGGGAGTCCACTCTTGACTTACTGATTTAATGGCTGAATTGTCATGGCTTACAGGTATAGTCCATAGGGTAAGTGCTCAGTTGCAAGAATCAGTTCTTTAGCTTGATTAGCTTAAAATGGAGTTCCTTTGGCTAGGCTATTGTCTACTGATGATCATAATTCACTCACATTCACTCAATAGATGTTATCACTTTACAGTTACAATTTGAATGCAGTTTTAACAATGGTCCTGGGTGTAACTTCATTCTACAGGGAGTAAATTCCCTAAGAGTTTAAAAGTATAAAATATAAAATACAAACTGCCACGGTAAAGATGAGGCGTGAAATATGAAAATGCACTGTGAGTAACATATAAAAATACAACGTGTGGTAGTGAGGATCAAAGGCTACTGGGGACAGTGAGTGAGTTAGGCTAGCAAAGGATATATTTACAGTCTTTGCAATAGATATTTTAGTTCTTTTGTTTTCTTTAGTGACCCTGAGCTTAATTGATATGTAGATGTAGTTTCTAGGTTTCTTCTACAGAAAGTCACTTCAGCTTTCTAGCTTGCTCTGAGCTCATGAAAAGAGTGTGCTAGGTCTCTGTCAATACTGAGAAGGAAAAGAAATGCACAAAATTGTGGGGAGGGGTTTGCAGGCAAGAAGGGCCTTCTGTTATATCAATGTCCAGAAGGGAAATGTACAAAGGGGGCTTTCTGCTACATGGTCACAGACTCTGCACTTAGGGCATGCACTTCAGACTTCTGATACCAGGGACTGTGGGCATTTATAGACATGCTGTGGAAGGTGGGGGGTGCACTTTAATTAGCACGGCTCCAGAAGCTGGGCTAATCAACATGCCTAGAATGCCTCATGTATCAGTGTCCTCATGCTGAAAAATGGCAGCAGGAGTGCTTTAACTAATGCTTGTCGAACCAGCTTTAGTTAAAGGACTTCATCATCATTTTTCAGCACGGGGACATTGATACACATGATGCTGGAGTCTGCTGGAGCATAGTAATTACCGATCTCCAGAAGACTTGATTTACCATGTCTACTCCAATGTGCTGTAATTACATAAATCATAAATTACTTTACTTTACAATTACAATAAATTATAATTACTACAATATTCTTAAATACATTTGTTAATATAAATTATTCTCAGTATAGTCAGTGAATCATTCTTGATGTGTAACTCTTTAGAACACTAAATGTATATTTAATGTGTAATTACAGCGTGTTGGAGCAGCCTCCCTGCACTGTGAGACCAGCTCAAGGAATGACTTGGGACATGTAGTAGGGTAACGGACAGGCTGTGGGGTGCTTACACCCAGGCTGCTGAGTCATATTCCAGGTGGCCACCCAAAATTTGGAGAAGAAAACCCATGCAGCAGTGGAGCTGAGAAAATCACAACACCAGGACAGGGAATTTACATAGTGTCCTGGACTGCTTGAGGTCCCTGACCAACCCCACTACTGGCTCGTGCAGATCCCATGGCTCTCCCTGACAGGAAACAGGCTGTTACCCATTCCCCCATGGCATGCTGTGCCCTGCTCCAGGGACTCTTTCCAGGGGTGACATGAATGAGGGTCTCAAAGGGGGACTGCAGAATGGTGGCTGTGGGAGAATGCTCCCCACCATGCAGTGACTTGGAGGTGCTGAGGAGTGATGGGGAGCTGTGACAGGAGATGTCACATATGGGAGCCTCTGACCCATGGTCCAAGGAGGCAGAAAGGCATCTAGAAGGACCCATTCTTGGGAACAGAAGGGAATGAGGGGAGAGGCACCAGGCTGTCTGAGACCTGATGCCAAGGCTATCAGAGACATTGCCCTCCATCCAAATGCAACTCATTACAGCCAACGGCTGGTAGTCACCCCATATGCACTACCCCCAAGCAGTTCCAGGCCAGTCCTGAAGGGGAGCAGGAGCATAATGGGAATGGGGAAAAGAGCACAGACTGCCAGCCTGCTGGGACAGGCTATCACTGGGACAGCTTCTGGAAGCAGAGGCTGCTAGCCCCAGCTCATCCACTCATCAGCCAGGAGGATTGGGAGGGGGAGCTCTTCTGCTCCCTGTGGTCCCACACCTGGCCTGGGTCCTGCTTGGGAAGAGTGGTAAAGCTTTAGTGGGGATAGGCAGTCCCCATGCTCCAGCCAACTGCCTGACAAGAGCTGCAGGCATGGGCAAGGGCTGAGGGCCCTTGAAGAGGGAGACATGGCCCTGGGGGTGGGGCAGGGATCCTGGGGGTCCTATATGGAAGAGGCAGGAGTCCAAGGCACTGTGGAAATGTCTCCCACCCTGCAGCCTCCCCCGCCCTGATCCAGCAGACACTTTCTGCCTTGCAGCACTCTTGGAAAGACAGTGGGTCTGGGATCACACAACTGTCCAGCTCCTACATGGAGAAGTCCCTGGTCTTCACTCAGAACCACTGAAAGTAGGGTACCAAGTCAAAAGCCCACTGTCCTCCTCAAGGTTTCATATTTATTGAGTTCAGCCCCTGCAGCAATCCCCTTATTCCCACCCCCGCTTCCAATCCAACCACCCCTTCAAGGTTCTTTCACCCTGTTCTCAAATCCCCAACCCTTCCTCTAGTTTGCTAGTTTGCTAGTTTGTGTTACTTGAGAAGAGGGACCAAGTTGTGTCATGGACAATGTTCAACAGGTTTTATTTATTAAACACATGAAAAGTTTGGCAGCTGCAACATTTTTTTAAGATGACAAGCACATCTCTTCCTCATGCCACATCCCCTGCACCCCAGTGTTTGCCAATGGTGGGGCAGGAGGGGAGTTAGGGAGGAAGTGGGAAAAGGAACAGTATCTGGGCATCCTGGGTTATGGACAGCACTGCCTGTGATGCAGGGACAAAGGAGCCTGCAGCAGGAGACTTATGGCCTGGTGCCAGGGCATGGGCATTCAAAGTCTTCTGGCCCTATTTATCTGGGAGGGCTTCAGTGCATGAGCATGAGGAGGTAGTTGGCCAGAGCTTCACAGATCTCAACAATGTGTCAATGTGTCAGGCCAGGGCCACCAACATAGGTGGGGGGCTTGCGCTTCGCTCTCACCTCTGTGCCATGTGTGTTCATGGTGCCAAGCCCAGTCCACACACCATTTCCACTCAGATTCAGCTTCATAGAAAACGTCCCCTCAGTTTTGCGGATGTTATGGAGGATGCACATGATGACAGCAATGTCCAGTTCTCCTCACCCACCTTGAGATGCACTCTGAGAACCCATCAGCTTACCTTAAGGTGGCTGAAGGCACTGAAGTACTCCTTCCAGTGGTTGAGCTAGCCCACATTAAGGTTCATCATCCAGGGCAGAAGGAGGGAGGCTAGGGCCCAAATGAGGACTGGGAGGATGATGACATTGCCAATGACAAAATCAGGGATCCTGGGAGCATAGTGCCTGTTCTCCATTGGCCCAAGGAGCAGAAAGTTGTGCAAGATGTGGACCTCATCCTCATCAGCTGTGTGCAAGTTGGTGGCCCAGTCCAGGATGCTTACCAGGATCAGGGTGCACTTGCTGGCCATGGGCCATGGGGCAGCTGGCAGGTGGCTCAAGGGCATGAAGGCATATGCCACAGCAAGCCACTGCCAGATCAGGTCTAGGTGGGCAGCCATGATGTCCCACAGCCTCGAGCAAGACTCACACAGGGTAACCAACAGGACCTACTGTAGTTTTTAGGTCGAACTGCTTGGGCAAGGATGCCATAGCAGGGTATGTGCAGGCAGGGGCAGGCTGGGACACAGAGGCATGTGCTGATGGCAGGGGGCTTTGTGGCCTGTGCCTAGCAGCCAATCAGGGGTGCTCAGGAGTCTTTGACAGCCCAGGGAGGCCACAGGGCATGCTGGGAATAATGTGAGAGCCGCCACTTACCACCTGCTGGCCTAAGCCAGTGCAGGCAGGCTCTGAGGTCCCCACTACTGAAAGGCTAATGCCTGTTCTATTCAGGCCTGACCTAACCTTGGGTGCTTAGCATAAAGCTTGAAACTTGGAACGCTATCACGTCAGGCTCTTAAATGCTTGTACTTAGCCTGTGTGAGTCCTGTGTGAGTCCCATCAAGGAGTCCTTGCAAGAATGCAGGATATCAAAATAGATTGTCTAACTACAGCTCAGAAGTGGCAAAAATGCAACACAACAAGATTAATAGCAGGCAAAAACAGACTGGGACATAATCATTCTTTTTCAGGATTAAGCCACTGTTCCTTGATTACCTGACATGCTTTGATATTTGCTTTGAGATTCTCAGATGAAAGGCACTAAATGCTTCTTTTTACCTCAAAGTGCAGAGCCTGGTTTCATTTCATTTAAACTCACTTCACTGGCTCATCAAGATTGTTATTAAAAATCTTCCCACGTTTGCCTCATGTAGGCACAAGGCAATGGTGACATTTTCTAATTGTTTCCTTCATGCTTGTTTTAGCTGGGACATTTGTTTTTCCTGGCTTCCTTTCTGTTTGGAGTGACATTTTATCTACAAACTAAATATTTGTTTTTAATACCTGGAAGATCACTTCTATTCAAAAAGGAATTTTCTCCTGCCCCTCCCTGGATGAAAGGGTACTTTGTATGAAAGCACTTTGGTATGATTTGTATTACGGGGGGAAAAAATATTTTTTTTTCTTTTCAAATCACTTGCTATTGCATTTTATTCTGTATTTAGTAATGGTGGTGTATGTAAGTTGAAAGTTCTTTAACTGATTCCTGAGATTTGAATGCGACTTACTGTACATAGCCATATATTTAATGCATTCTACCACAAGTGCTTAGTACAGTCAGCATCAGACAAGTAGTTAATGATAGTAAAATTATTATTTTTTAAATTCAAAACTAACAGCCTGGTCCAGCAGGTACTGATACAGTGATGAAATCTCCTTGCACTTACCCATATAATTTAGGCATAGATGATACAGTTCCAGACAGTAATGATGCATAGCTGGAGGAATCAACCTTAGCATGGCATAGCTGATACTTAAAAAAGAAAGAAAGAAATTCTGTGTCAGCAACACGGAAGTCCTTGACTTCAGGAAAGCCAACTTTGACAATCTCAGGATGCTTGTCAGTGAGGCCCTAAGGGACCATGACCACAGGGAGAGGGGAGTTCAAGAAGAGTGGTTGCTCCTCAAGGGAGCGATCCTCAATGCACAAACTAAGTCTATTCCATCTCGGAGGAAAGGCAGCAAGAGGGCACAGCAGCCCCCCTGGCTCTCCAGGGACCTAGCAGACCTCCTGAGGCTAAAAAGAAAGGCCTACAAAGGATGGAGGATGGGAGTCACCTTCAAGGAGGATTACTCTGCACTGGTCCGGTCCTGTAGGGAGCATACCAGGAAAGCCAAGGCTGCAACTGAACTCCAACTAGCTTTGAGCATCAAGGACAATAAAAAGTCCTTTTTCAGATATGTGGGGAGCCGGAGGAAAAGCAGGGGCAACATTGGACCCCCGCTGGGGCAACTGACAACTGACGCCCAGAAAAAAGCCAATCTATTAAATAGGTACTTTGCGTCGGTCTTTCATCAGTCCCATGGGACGCCCATGCCCGCTACGGGACAGGGAAGTCCGGGTGAGGGTGATCCCCTGCCCTCCATTAATGTTGACTTTGTGAAGGAACATCTTGAGAAGCTGGATACCTTCAAGTCAGCCGGCCCTGACAATCTTCACCCCAGGGTACTCAAGGAGCTGGCGAGCATCATAGCCCAGCCTCTAGCACGGATCTTTGAAAACTCTTGGCGCTCTGGTGTAGTGCCCAAAGACTGGAAGAAGGCCAATGTGGTGCCTATCTTCAAGAAAGGGAGGAAAGTGGATCCGGCTAACTATAGGCCCATCAGCCTGACTTCTATCCCGGGGAAGATCTTAGAAAAGTTTATTAAAGAGGCCATCCTTAATGGACTGGCCGACGCCAACATCTTAAGGGATAGCCAGCACGGGTTTGTTGCGGGTAGGTCTTGCTTGACCAATCTCATTTCCTTCTACAACCAGGTGACCTATCACCTGGACAAGGGAGAAGAGATTGATGTCATATATCTTGACTTCAAAAAAGCCTTCGATCTGGTGTCCCATGATCGCCTCTGGGAGAAACTGGCCAATTGTCGCCTTGGGTCCTCCACGATCCACTGGCTGGAAAATTGGCTCCGGGGTCGGACCCAGAGGGTAGTAATCGATGGAAGTCACTCATCGTGGTGTCCTGTGACCAGTGGGGTCCCCCAAGGCTCTGTCCTTGGACCCATACTGTTCAACATCTTCATTAATGATGTGGACACTGGAGTCAGAAGCGATCAGAACTGGCCAAGTTCGAAAACGGTGGCTTGCATCCATAGATGCTTCTCACGCAAATCCCGGGACGTCATTCTCCCCCTGTACTCGGCCTTAGCGAGGCCGCAGCTGGAGGACTGCATCCAGTTTTGGGCTACGCAATTCAAAAAGGATGTGGAAAAGCTTGAGAGAGTCCAGAGAAGAGCCACGCGCATGATCAGAGGTCAGGGAAGCAGACCCTACGATGACAGGCTGAGAGCCCGGGGGCTCTTTAGCCTGAAAAAGCGCAGGCTCAGGGGTGATCTGATGGCCACCTACAAGTTTATCAGGGGTGACCACCAGCATCTGGGGGAACGTTTGTTCACCAGAGCGCCCCAAGGGATGACGAGGTCGAATGGTCACAAACTACTACAAGACCGTTTCAGGCTGGACATAAGGAAGAATTTCTTTACTGTCCGAGCCCCCAAGGTCTGGAACAGCCTGCCACCGGAGGTGGTTCAAGCGCCTTCATTGAACACCTTCAAGAGCAAACTGGATGCTTATCTTGCTGGGATCCTATGACCCCAGCTGACTTCCTGCCCTTTGGGCGGGGGGCTGGACTCGATGATCTTCCAAGGTCCCTTCCAGCCCTAATGTCTATGAAATCTATGAAACCCTGGACCCGGTGGCGTAGAGGGCTGGACTCGATGATCTTCCGAGGTTCCTTCCAGCCCTAATGTCTATGAAATCTATGAAATGATTAATTGGTGCATTTGCTCTGGGCTACTAAAGGATTTGTAGAATAAGTCGGTTTTCATGGGGACCTAAAGAATGAGATAAGCTTTTCATTGCATGAGGACTAAGAGATTACCAAGGATTCTGGTTTTCTCTGATAAAAAAACAAAAGAAAAGAAAAGAAAAGAACAACTTTCTGATTAAAAAAGTAACCCAAAATCCACATTTTTCCATGATTAAAATGAACCACTGATGCCACTCTCTCTCTCTCTCTCTCTCTCTCTCTATATATATATATATATAGAGAGAGAGAGAGAGAGAGAGTGGCATTTCATTTTAATCATGGGAAAATGTGGGTTTTAGGTTACTTTTTATAATCTGAAAATTGGGGATTTTTATCAGTGAAAACCAGGATCCCTGGTCACCACTACAGTACATGAACAAAACACAAACATTCACATTTTTATTTTCACAAAACCTGTGTGAGGTAGGTGGTATTATCCTAATAGATAAAGATTAATTTTGGTGTTCTCTTCTATTTCATGCATTACATGGTACCAGCTTCTATTAAGAAGCATGGAAGAGGTTCTACAGGCAACTCCTTCACTTGTTGCATATCCCTGACTTGCTACCAGGATTAGGTATTTAACTGTATTGGCAACAAATCAGGCAGAAAGCAGGGAAGGGTGACATCTTTTAAACTAATTCAGAGAGGCATATGATTTCATAAGCAACAGTTTATTTAATCAGATCCTATGAAGATACATCTGATGAAACAAACTGCTTGTTATGAAAACTTATATATTAGAAGGTGACACTCCACCCAACCTTGGTACAAGAATGCAGTTCTATTTTTGGCAATAAGTGAGGCATGGAGCCATAGGGGGGTGGGAAATCATATATACACAGGGACAAAATTAAAGTAGCACACTCAACATTAGTTTTGACATCTTAACTTTTGAGTTCTTGCTGTTGTAACCTGGATGTCCTCTTAACATTTTTGAATATAAGATAACAAATGTACATACCTCACCCCAACCCCCACACACAGAAATATAATGCTCTTCTAAAATAAAATAAAAAAGTTGCCAAGTTTTCAAAAGTTAGAATAAAAGCTCTCTATGTGTATACACTATGCTGTTGTCTCTGATTGTGTAATCCTACACTACTGATTCTACACTGACCCTGGCTCATTCAGGGATTATCATAAAAGGAATAATCATAAAATTGCTGAGAAAGACAGTATAAAAATATGAATAGAACACAACACACTATGGGACAAAAACAAACGGAAATCTAAGGAAGCTTGACCTGTTGTCCTTAACACATTCTTATACCTCCTCAAGGCCGTATTTTATTCTCATTCAAGAATTTACATTAAGGCACTTGTTTTGCTTGCCAGGCTCATATAATGGGACATTCACAAAAGAAGAGTCAGTTTTCTTTTGTGCAAGTCCACATTTTTGGTTGGAGATTACTTTATTCTGCAATATAAAGTAGGATTTGGACAACCTTGAGAGTTAGTTAAATAGTAAAATAAGTGATGAGCATTCAATCAGAATATGATTCAATAAACTGCTGTTTTCATGGATTAAAAAAAAAATTAAAGTACTCTTTCAGTTTTTTAATGCTTTTGGCTAAGAGGGAAAACTATTGACTGTTAACTCTTTGACCTCATAGATGAAGACCCTAGTTGAGTGCACACTTAGCCTTATTGTGCAATAAATGGCGATTGTAGAAGTTTTGCAGGAGGCTAAGCTGAATAGCTTTCATAATGGTGAGGATAGAATGATGTTTTGTTCTATTTCACTCCAGTTGTCCTTTCTGTGCATTCATTTGTAGTATCTACATCCTATAACAACACTGGGAATAATTGGAATAGCAACAAGACATATGAATGCTGCTCTTCCTTCTTCCCAAAGCTCTGTCTAGTTCAGTTTGTGTGAATACGTTTTAATTGTTGTTGCCTAGCAATGTAGAGAATGTATTTGGGGGAAGCAGGCAACCAGTTGTAAACTGGATGGACCCGGGCCCATCTCAGCTTGTAAAAGCCAGACAGCAGGGATTTGGCCTAGCATCAGTGGGTGCTGTCATTGTCTCCTTTTGCAAGGTCAGAGTGCCAGATGTTTTAAAATCTACAATTGTGTGGCCCCTATCCAACCCCCACCATCAAAACTCCTCTTGATGCTGAATCCCCAGCTAACTATCACCCTGTATAACTCCCCATTTTGCGGGGAAGGTCATTGAAGACCCTTCTTCTTGATCTTTGCCAAGAGACTGAGGAGAAAAACTGTACTATCTTTATCATATTAAATCCTTCAGTGGTCTTTGATACAGTTGATCACTCTTTC
>NW_005842310.1:1268208-1277318 GCF_000455745.1 Alligator sinensis
AACAGGAAGGTCCCAGAGAGTAGTGATAAGTGCGTGGTTGTCAACCACTTAGGACCTTCCCTGTCAGGTGCATCGAGGTTCAATCTTGTTGCCATTTCTGTCCAATGTGTATAGGAGATAACTGAATGAGACTATGCAGAGATTTGGAATGAGGTGCCACTGGCATGCTTATGACATCCAGCTCTATCCCTCATTTTCATCCAACATAGGAGCTGCAGCTTTCATCCTTGCCCAGGATCTAAACCTCTTTTTGAGTGGCAACATATCAATCAAAGAAATAAATAAACACATAAATGAATAAATGTATTTTTCATGCAGAAACTGTCACCTTATATGCAATTATTGAGGTAGTCAATTAATAAAGAGAAGGGTTTCCTATATATTTCTTGAACTTTTAAAAAAAAGTTTCACCCTAGAACTCATCCTGCCCTTTTGTGTTTGCATGCAATAAACTTTTTGGTGGATCAATTTTTATGTTAAAATGTTTATGCAAAATGAATTGAAAAGATATGTGAGACTTCATATCTGAAATATGTTTGTGCAGGTATTTGTTTCACTGGTGCTGGCATGTGCATCATATCAAAGGAGATATCTAATACAGCAAAACCACTTAGTCATGATCACTATTTATTTAAAGAGATTCACTGAGAGGCTGGTAACCTCACTCCAGAAGAGAAATCCCATATTCTATGGTAAATGCCTTTTACAATGCTTTGGACTTGGGTTCTCACATATGTGTGGCAGACTGGACTCTGTAGAATTCATATAATAAATATTTATGAAAATTGTGATTTAACAAAGGTATTTTGCCATCAGATAAAGAGGCTATGTTCACTGAACAAATTATTAAATGTGACTTATTTTGACCCTCTACCTAGGGGCTGCTTTATAAAGCACTTTGCCATCTCCCTTCAGACTATTTTTTCTGAAGTCAATAAAAAGTGGTTTAGCAAAGATAAGATTTAAAAGCAAAGAATTAAATAGCCATTTATTTTAAATGGGAGGTGTTTCTTTCTTACACAATTTGTGTTAATGAATGCAATGTTTATTAGCTGTGACTTATTCTTGTGTATGTCCAAGTCCTATAAAAGGTGAATACAGTAAATCTAATCTGACAGCACTTGTGATTTAATTATACTATGATAGACATTTCAGTTTTCATTTATATAGAAAATGTAACAGACAGTATTTTAGTTTCTCTTTTTTCCCTTAATCGAAAGCTTTATTTGTTAAAATGAAACCAAATAATTAAACACTTGTGTTCCTTTTCATTAACTTGGTTTCCTGAACTTGATCTCTATTCAACTGCACAGAAATGCTGCACTACATCAAGCCAGTGACCTTACTGATGAAGCAGCATCTTGTCCCTTCCTGTGATCCCTGGGAAATGATTTAGAGAAAGGTGAAATCCATACAACATGAATTGTGGAGAAACTTTCCTGTTTATAAAGGAAGTTGCATCCTAAAACTGTCAATTAAAGATAGACTGATTCCTTGAAACATGAGGGATTCATGTTTCAAGGAATTATTCCTTAGAAAATGAATTCCAGTCAGAAAAAGTTATTTCTTTATTTTTTATATTTAAAATTATTCTCCTTCACCCCCTTACATTATGAGAAAGGTAAATCAAAGAGATGACTTATTTTCTTTATAGTGTTTGTTATTTTTGCTTTTCTTATTGAATTCCTCCTTATTTGTCTCCTCTCAAAACAATCCATTCACTTATGGTTTTACACTTCCTTGACCCTGAAGAGCTATACCTTCACCATACATAATATTCTTATGTGTACTTGGTATGTTCCTTATTTAATATGAAGGGTAATTTTTCCAGTTATTTCTCCTTTTGCCTCCATGTTGGTTTTTTTTGTGTGTATTTCATTGGAATTAGTGATTTTCTTACTCCTTTAATTTTACTCATTGAAGTCTTTTCAAGTTCTGACACCCAAGGCTAAATCCAAAAAAGGGACTTAGGTGTCTGGTTAACCATGTAGGTACTTAAGCCCAACCTGTAGGAACCAAAATAGTGACTGATTTGCTCTGCTGCTGTTACCCTTACAGGCAAGTGAGTTATAGGTAATCTTTTTGGTTTTCCACTCCTCCTTGGGCTCAACTTGGCCCACTTGATTGGCTCAGGAACCAGGCTTTTATTAGGCTGTGGCTTTGCCCCTTCAGGTCATATGGCTCAGCCTGCTTTCAGGTGTTGCAGCTTAAGTCCTGAGCTGCAGCCACTACCTTCTTCCCTGATGCTCATTAACCCCTTGTGGGTTTCCTTGTCTGCATGGAGCTCTACAGCTGGCCTCTACCCAGCCACCTACTTAATTGCAGACCTTTGATGCTGGCTCCCCACCTCTCAAGTAGCAGGAGTTAGGGGCCCCTGCTATAGTGGGTTTATATGCTTAGTGTTTATTTTGTTTGGGGGATTGTTTGGGGAGTTTTCTTGTATCATCATTATCTTGTTTTGATTTTGTTTTGTTCTTCTGATGTGGCTTACGTGTTTAATATCAAGAACATTTTCCATTGAGAATTCTGAGCTAAATAGTTGCTCACCTCTGCTACAGAGGGAAATGCTTAATTGTCTTTGAAGGAGAGGGTATTACCCCTTTCTATAGCTGAAGCATTTCTGAAATGTTGGTTTAGGATATCCAGCTTGTTGGCTTCTGGGTCCCAGTTGTGATTCCTTCTAGCATGAATTGCCTACCCACTCCCACAGGAAAAGTCCACTCTCAGAAATACTCCAATGAGGATGCTGCTGTCAAGACCTCCATTTGTAGTGTGCTTGAGACTAACCATTAGTGGTGACCTCAGAGTGTCTTGGCCCATGTACATCCAGGTTTGAAATGTATACATGGAAGCTTGTCATGTACGGTGGGATGTGCTCCATGCTACCTGGCCGGGGCATGCCACCACTGCAGTGTAGACAGGCTCTGAGATTCTTCTGAGAAACCTACCACTCCCCATGCACTTGCCTGGACGCCAAACTCAGAACTGATGATTCTACTGGTCAGCAGGCCACCTAAAAATTTAGGCATTGCAATGTTTTGGTAATGCCTATGTCTCTTTGTGATTTTGGTCCTGGAAACTATTCACTTAATAACATAGTAAAAGAGGTAGCTATCCAGATCAAGTATCTGTCCTTACAGTTCAGGAATTGTATCTGATAATTCAATATTCCTCTAGCATTCTGTAGTGAAGTACTGCTTAATAATTCTTTAAGATGCTGAGAATAGGCTTGCTATAGATTTGCATTAAATAAGCTCATTCTTCTTCTTTTCTGACCTTCTTTGAATGGTTATTCCTTGCGGTATATTTGTCAGTGTCTTCTCTGACTTACTTGTCTGGCAATCTGTCCATCGGCATCCTCATAACATCTGTCATGAATGTCTATCTACACTATTCTCTAAGTCCTTCATTTGTTGCCTTGTCTGTTCACAGTAATTGCCACATTTATCATAGATACTCCTTTTCAAGTAGAAACAATTTTATTCTCTGATGTTGCAGTTAATGTCTTCTTTGTAGTTGTTTGAGTTGTATTTTTTTCTTTCCTTTTTTTTTTTGTTGGAAAGGGGGGGTTTCTATTCAGCAAATATATGTATATAAATGTTTCTAGCAATATTTTACTCTCCCTCTAACAACATTCTCATCTGATTATTCCATAAGGAAAGAGCTGAGTCTACAGTTGAGTCACTCCATCACAACTGTCAGCTCCAGAAAATTTACTGCTTTGAACTTGTATCAGAAGAGTATGAGCTACAAGTTAGAGCTGAAGTTACAAGGTAAATTGTACAGTGAAAATTGTACATGTCTGTAGAGACAAGATAACATATTTTTCTTTTATCTCAGATTTCAGTGTGTTAGGCAGGACATGTCAAGCTTTTGTGCTATCCCAGGACCTTATTGAAATCAAAACTTTAGTTTCTTATATGCAACAAAGCACTAAATCTATATTTTTGAAAGTCCTGTAAATAACAGGGAATATAAATCTTATAGGCGGTTTAACCATTGAATGTATATGAAAAAAAAATGTGTACACAGAAGTGTATGGCCTCTGACAATTGACATTTGCTATCATCATTTATACCCTGCAACACAACTTTTGTACATACTTATACCCTATCCTGAAACAATATCCATGCAGGGTTAAAATGTGAGGAAGGAAGAAGTCACTGAAATACTTAAATGTATCCACAGAATGCTTGCGGGATAGCTACTTCTTGGATAATTGATCACATTTCCATAAATGTATCAAAGCTGAAATGCCCCATATACTGTTTGCTTCTGAATGAACTGTAATGTAAGTTACATTTAGTATTAGATTCCATAAAGCTATAATGTACACTGAAACACAGATGTCTTCTATCACATAGTCAAGTAATATGTCACTCTTGTTATGCATCCTGAAAGCATTGGGTAATGTGATATACTACAGGTCTATTTCAGCTGAATGTGAACTTAACTCTAGGGGGGTGGAGGCCGTGGAAATAACTTCTTAAAATATTTTGGCTTAAGATGACATAATGTGAATCACTTACTACCAAGCAATGTAGTCCTTCAAAATATTATAATTTAAGTGAAGTGAACTGGAAATACATTTTAAGTTCTATCTTATTCTCTGCTCCTGGTATCATCTCGAATTAGAATATCATTATGTGCTGACATGACATCAATATATAATGTTACAACATTATCTCCAATGATACAGAAATATGAATGTCTACATGATACTTAACTAGCATCACCATTAGTTAAGTACCAACTGTTCAGGGGCATTTTGGCCCTTTATAATCTGAACTCCCACAGTTTGATGAGCCGTGAACTAAATTAATATGCACATTCTTACTAGCATGTTTCATGAAGAAGAAAACAAAACCTTTTTGAAATCTAGCTTAGTCTTGCATTCTTATGTAAATTTTCTTTGTTATATTTTGGGCTAGTTTTCTACATAAAGCCTAGAACAGTTACAGGGTTTTTGTTTTTGTTCTTTTCTTTTACCTTGTAATTAATTAACTGTATGAATTCTCAAAGAATAGTCTTTCCTTAGGCTATGGATGTTTAGAATCCCTCTAGCAAAAGGGAGAAAGCATAACCTAAAAATGAGAGAAAAGTAAAGAAAAAGAAAAGATAGGTGAAATGTTTTTTAAAGGACATAAGAGGTGGTTACAATGGGAAGGTTTATATTCCCAAGGCCTCATTCTTCTATGATCTGGGTCAATAGCAAAACAGCCTTTTTTGATTTCTATGGGTTGAAGTTAGGGTTCCTAATTGCTACACTACTTACTTCTACTAGATGTATAGCTAAATATAATACTCATGACATTTAAAAATGGTATATGTTAAAAAAATACTGGAGATTAAACTGGCTGTAGTTGAGCATTGCTTTCTGAAAAACAACCAGACCCTTATTTTGCTTTGTAGTGGTTAGTTTAGTAAGCACTTATTAAACTAACATCCCTGACTTTAGTAAGCACTTATTTTCATGTGTGCAACCTGTGCCATTGACTTCTAAGGAACTACTTTTACAAAAAAGTGCTCAGCACATGTATGAGGGCAGCACAACCTTGCCCAGTTTTAGTACTTTGGGAGATTCTCAGGGAGATCTCAGAACTATAAATATGGAAAGTGCACTTTTTTAATCCCTAGTAGTCTGGCTGCATTAAAAAGCAGTCACAAACTATACCACATGCAGAAACTGCATCCTTTCCCCCCATGGCCATGTCTGGATGAGCACACAGCCATTTGTTTCCCTGGGGAGAAGTAGCAACAGCACACCTTGTGCCACTGCCACTTGTCCCTGGGGAATGACCATGCCACATGCACTCTGGTGTGCAGCAGGTTACTCCAGATGGGGTAAGGGAGGCTGGGGCCAACAATTGTGCTGGTCCCAGTAGTTTTATCTGAGGGCCTCGGGGAGCTGCAGCCATGGTTCCCCTGCAGCTGGAAGCCTGGCTGGCATCCAGAGCATGGCCCCAGACAGACAGACTCTGGTTTTGAGCGGTATGCACTGCTGCCACATGTGCCCCCTGCATTTTTTTGGTGTGGGCTTTTTTTCATCCCAGGATCTCCTGGGGTCGACACCCACATCCCTCACTGCAAGGGGGCAGTGCAGGGCACACCTGCACATGCAGCATCGCAGATGAGTCTGCAGCGCCACACATTGCATGTCTGCACTCATCTGGACATGGCCCATGATTTCTCTCCCAGACAATAAACAATGAAATTCAGTATGAAACTCTTTTAATATTTTATTTAAATTTCCTAAACAGCAATTAAGTTTTTTACAGAACAGCTTATAACCGGGGCCAACAAAAATTGTCTCTGAGTCACTCATCACTGCTTTCACAGAGGTATTATATCTATGATGCATAGCACACAGTAGAAGCATTTTTTTTCCCTTTTAGTTCTGGTTTTATTGATCGCAAAACCCATAAGTGTCCTGGCATCCCATTAGTGACCTTTCAGGCACTGCTTTTATTTTTTAAAAAAGCCCTTTCAAAAATGTTTCACCTCACACACTCTGGGATTCAGTCTTCATGCTACACTCTGTCAGACCTCCTTGTGTCTCACACACCTTGTCTTCTTGTCTTCACCTGATTCAACTGTTCTTTAATGTGTCACAATGTAATGCCCATGATGACAGACTGACAGTCCAGAATTCTGAAAATCCTTTCATTGTATACAGAAGAAACAGAGCACTGAAAGATTATTGGCACTGTTCCCACGTTAATCTCTATATGTAGCTGATGAAAACCACTTTAGGATGCTACACTAGAATTTAGTGTCTGCCGTACCAATCTATGACCTACTTCCCAAGTTGTCTAGTAATGGTGGTGCCAACTGTGGTGCTAGCTTTTTGTGTTGTGGACAATTGCCTGAGACCTCCAATTTATTTCACAAGGGCTGCTGAACAGCAATCAGATAGTAATGACTTTTTGGTGTGTAGTTAATGAGGCAGGGGTTTAGAGGACCCATACCTGATTAAGTGTGCAGGGTGGATGGTGTGCAGTTAATGTAATGTAAAGTAATGATAGAATAAGTAGAATAAAAATAAATAGCTCAGCTGCCTCATGCCCTAAACACTGACTGTGAAATTCAACACTTGTGCAGCATCCCATGCAAATTCTATATAAACATTTAAGTTCCGGTTAAGGCCTCAAAGTATAGCTTAGGTAAACCATAAGAGATGCATTAAACCTGATAAGGAATTCTGCATATGGACTAGTTTTGCTGTGACATCAGGAGTTCCTATGAAAATCTTACATGATAATGAAGATGAAACTTAGTATCAACATACTAGGGTCAGAGTTAAGGTTAGATATACACCCATGATTCAGTATTTCCTTACAACTGAGTGATTCAGTTTGCAGCCTCTTAACATTTTGGGAATCTATGTGAACTGTTCAAATTCCTTTTGATTTCTATGGTTTTCTGTTTGACTTCTACATGATTTTCTTGGTTATAAAATCTTTCACTGTCTATTGTCATATTAGATCACATGATTCTTTTTGTGCTGAAATACTGCTTATTCATGTTGATCACAGGAGCCAAAGGAAAGTTTATTACAAGGGCCAAACCCAACTGGCAGAGGTATAGGGAGTCAACTCTGCACTCAGCCACCCCAGTGCTAATCACAGCAGCATCCTCAGCCATCAGCGTGGTCGTGGCTATTTCTGAGCCACCCTCCTAAGCTCAGAACTGCTGCCCTAGTTGCTGCCTCATTTATGCTAGTGGCATTTAGACTTGTTGAGGAAGTATAGTAGATAAAATAGGCTCTTCTATAAGGAAAGAAGATTGGCACCTAGGTGATTGTTCCTGAAGAAGCAGGAAATCAGCAGGGAACCTGGTTTTCTCTGATTAAAAGAAAAATCCCCAGTTTTTGGTTGAAGGGTGTAATAAGAACCCCAAATCCACATGCTTCCGTGTTCAAAATGAAACACCACTAATATATGTCTATATATTAGTGGTGTTTCACTTTAATCATGGAAAAAATGTGGATTTGGGGTTACTTTTTTCATCCAAAAATTGGGATTTTTTTTTTTGTCAGAGAAAACCAGGTTCCCTGGTAATCAGCAACTGACTAACCCTTATCCTGATGTGGCAATACCAGCTACTGTCAAACACTCTCCCAGTTAACAAACACTTCACATATCCAGCACAAAGAGGGCTGGTTGCTGCAGCCTACAAAAGATTAGGACTAGTTCAGTGGAAAGATAAGAAGACACGAATTGTTTGAAACTAATTTTGAAAGGAGACCTGCTCTTGAAAAAGGGATAGGTTGGCATCAGAGGAAAAATAAGAACACCCACAGTCCTGAAGACATAAGTTGGGAGACAAGATATGTGGACAACATCCATAGGCCGTGGAATGGTGTGGGCCACCCGGGCCATGGCCCGAACAGCTTTTAGCATGTTAATTTAGGTAGCTATGCAGTTAAAAAAATAGCTATACAGTTTTA
Source organism: Alligator sinensis (assembly GCF_000455745.1). NCBI lineage: Eukaryota > Metazoa > Chordata > Crocodylia > Alligatoridae > Alligator > Alligator sinensis. The sequence goes on from NW_005842310.1 coordinate 1,276,658, forward strand.
AATGGAATGACAATTGCGCTTATGTGTGTTATATAAATTAACGTTTCTAAAATTTGGTTGGGTGGCCCACCCCATTCCATGGCCTATGGTCCCATCCCCAGGAACAGCATAGGTCATGGGAATCAGTTGGGTCAGTCTAAGTCTCATAGGGAAACCAAAACATCAGTTAAAACAAAATCCAAAGCCTCAGACAAAAAAGGCAGAATCCAAGATATATGATGTCATATATCTTGACTTCAAAAAAGCCTTCGATCTGGTATCCCATGATTGCCTCTTGGAGAAACTGGCCAATTGTTGCCTTGGGTCCTCCACGATCCACTGGCTGGAAAATTGGCTCTGTGGTCGGACCCAGAGGGTAGTAATTGATGGAAGTCACTCATCGTGGTGTCCTGTGACCAGTGGGGTCCCCCAAGGCTCTGTCCTTGGACCCATACTGTTCAACATCTTCATTAATGATGTGGACACTGGAGTCAGAAGCGGACTGGCCAAGTTCGCCGATGACACCAAACTTTGGGGCAAAGCATCCACACCAGAAGACAGGCGGGTGATCCAGGCTGACCTGGACAGGCTCAGCAAGTGGGCGGACGAGAATCTGATGGTGTTCAACGCCGATAAATGCAAGGTTCTCCACCTTGGGAAAAAAAACCCACAGCATCCTTAT
>NW_005842310.1:1277349-1289627 GCF_000455745.1 Alligator sinensis
TGCATCCATAGATGCTTCTCAAGCAAATCCCGGGACGTCATTCTCCCCCTGTACTCGGCCTTAGTGAGGCCGCAGCTGGAGTACTGTGTCCAGTTTTGGGCTACGCAATTCAAAAAGGATGTGGAAAAGCTTGAGAGAGTCCAGAGAAGAGCCATGCGCATGATCAGAGGTCAGGGAAGCAGACCCTACGATGACAGGCTGAGAGCTCTGGGGCTCTTTATCCTGAAAAAGCGCAGGCTCAGGGGTGATCTGATGGCCACCTACAAGTTTATCAGGGGTGACCACCAGTATCTGGGGGAACGTTTGTTCACCAGAGTGCCCCAAGGGATGACGAGGTCGAATGGTCACAAACTACTTCAAGATCGTTTCAGGCTGGACATAAGGAAGAATTTCTTTACTGTCTGAGCCCCCAAGGTCTGGAACAGCCTGCCACCGGAGGTGATTCAAGCGCCTTCATTGAACACCTTCAAGATGAAACTGGATGCTTATCTTGCTGGGATCCTATGACCCCAGCTGACTTCCTGCCCTTTGGGCAGGGGGCTGGACTCAATGATCTTCCGAGGTCCCTTCCAGCCCTAATGTCTATGAAATCTATGAAATCTATTTTAATTGAGTGCCCAAGTAGTAAATGTGCAGTCCCATAACTGCTGTTTTTGGTACTTAAACACAGTTTGGTATCCTATTTCATGTTCAGTGTGGACATACCAAGTGCTCACACATCTATTAAACATGTGCAGTAGGCTGTGCTCTGGCCACATGGTATGCACTCACAAATTGTGCATAACTGCCAAAACCACCACTTTTGTGGCTGTGTAATTGCCATTTGGGCATATTATGTGCAAGAGGATTCTGCTTTACTTGTGCAGCCCTTCCTCTCTGACTACTACAATCCTGTAGAACAATAAATAATACTTGTTTTAAAGAAGCCATTCTGATTCATACTCAGTCATTCTAACCACAACTTTAAGGGGGAAATCCATAGCTAGGGCCAAACATAAATGTACCTGCTGAGGAACCAAGCAGTATAAAGAGGGGTACTTTAAGCTGGAAAGCTATCTAAAAGTAGAGTGAGTAGGGGATTCAACTTTGAGAGAAGGGTAGACATGAGGCCTGTAATTGGAAGAAGTATGTATGAAAAGAAGTAGTATCTCATTTTACTATCTATTGTCATATTAGATTTGATCATACTTTTTTTTCTCTTAATTAAAATACTGCTTGTTCATGATGATCACACCTGCCAGAAGGACATTCAGTTTGTCCAGAAACAGTTTGGAAGAACCTTAAAATGTTACATTTCCATGCAGAATATTGCATTTTAATTTACTCACATATTTTGGACTGTGTTTTAAATCTTGAAGATAAGTGTGAGACCATAGATGGGTGTATATAATAAATAATAGATAAGCTTAGCGATAGAATAGTGGATATAGTTGTAGAATTACACTGCATTTTTGCTGTGAGAACTCTTTTCTTTTTTTGTTTTTCCACTTAAAAAATTACAGTATGCTACCAAATAATGCAACATCAGAACTAAACGAGATTTGTTCATAAGGAACTGATTTAAGTACTAAACTGGTGATCACAGGGGGTCCTGTTTTAAAGGGATGGATTTTACAGCTGCAGCCTAAGTAATGAGTGTTTTTCTTTAAGGCAGATGTAGTGGCTGTTACTCATTATGTACAAAAAATTGAATATAAATTATGTAAGAAAATATAGATTCATAAACAAGTTTCTACAGTTTCACATTGAACAAATAGAAACGTGGGGAGCAAGTCCGCTCCTTCCCTGTATGAGAGCCCTGAGTCTTCATATGGATCATTTAGCAAATCCTCACTTTGCCCTATTAACCAACACAATGGAATAAAATTTAAATTATACATGCCCCTATGAGAATCAAAGAAATCTGACATCAAGAAAGATAAAGAAGCACAGCAACATTTCACAAAGCCCACAGACAGCTGAACAGCTGTCACAGCAGCCAGCAGTGGAACCAATCAAGAAGTCGAAGAGAGAATGTGCCAAGGGAACAGACACAGGCCCAGATGCCAAAGCTAGAAGAATGCATCTCTTAACATCTGGTTATACCATTCATTCCCCATATGTGGGTATATGTGTTGGCTTGAGGCCTGGTACACATAAGAAAAAATATGAAGTGGAACACATTCAATACTGCCACGAGTAAGCAGGGACTGTGCCAAGTTAGGGTTGAAATTCTGTAAATTTGATGCTTGCTTGTCTATTTGTAATAATCTAAATTGTCCCTACAACAGCTTTTTATCTAACTATAAACAATTTTGGTTGTTATGTTCCAATTTGTTTAAATGAATGTTACCTAAAGCAATTTGTCACAGTTAACCCATCCATACAAGCACTGACTTGGGTCTTGGTTAAACAGGGTTTCACAACTTTCTCAGTTACTGGAATCATGATTGAGAATCCAAAAAAACTTTGCACCTCTTCTTGACTTCCCTATATTCATTCATTACATTCAGCATGAATTAATAATGCTTAAGAGAAATCTTCTCTGCCTGTCTGACCACTCAGTTGCAAGGGGATAGATCCAGAAGGAGACCTATCTGTCACTTTAGATGGCTAAGTTCAGCAATGCTACTGAGATTCTCAAGATCTCTTCTAAGCCACAGGTGCTCAACCCAGGCCTATGGGTCAGATCTACACACAAAGCCATGTAATCCAGGTGGGGCCCACAGGGAAGTGTTGAGAACATTAAGCACCACTCCCCTGCTGCAAAGTTTATGGTCTTGTGGGAGCTCTGAAGCCCAGATAACATGGTCTTGCATGCTAAATTGAGCATGCAGGTTAGTGTAGAGCCTCTTTAAGTGTGCAAAGTGACATCAGGCCCCATCCCAGTGTGCAAGGCCTGGCTGAGGCAGAGGAAAACCTGACTGAGGCAGGTGTGGCTGGGGGCCCATTCTAAAGAACACATGACTGATCTGAGCACCCTATGCAGAACTGAGAGGAAAAAATGAGAGACCTGACTGGGGCACACAGGGCCAGGTAAATGTAGAGCCAACCCAACTGGGACATGCAGGGTTAGGTATGGGCAGCACTGCGCTGATCCTCCTTCCTGGGGCTGGCCAGAGACAGCATGGGACTGAGGTAAGGTGGTGCCAGAGCTGATCAGGCCACACAGGGCCAGGTAAGGGTGGCATAAGCCTGATCAGGGCATGTACAACTGGCCTGGGGTAGTGCGGGCCTAATCAGAGCAGAAGTGGTAAGGGTCTGAGCTAGGCATTCAGGGCTGGGCAGGGGCAGCACAGGCCTGATCCTGGTGCACAAGGCTTAATCCAGCTTGCAGACTGTCTCTGAGCCACTCATCTAGTCCACAGGGCCAAATAACTGGGCAGCGCTATTCTAAGCAATTGCCAAAGAAAGCATGCAGACACTTAAATCTTTGCTAATAAGGTCCCCTTGGCATTTAATTTTCTGCTGGTGGGCAACTGAACTGCTCATGTCCTCACACTACTAAGGTGCCTGGAGACCTAACTCTTATTAGATCCTGGCAGGATTTGCCAACTGGTTCGTTCCCTAGCTATTTTAAGAGCCCAATCCAGTACGCACTATAAGAGCACACATACAGATTGGGCATTACACAAACAAGAAATTTAGGAACAAGATTTTATGGGGATATCTGCATCATTCTACCCAATAGCCCAGTCTTAGAGCTCTTTGCCTGATTTGGATCAGGGACATGCCATGTCACCTACATCCCACAACAGCAGGATTCATTGTGCAGAAAACAAGATTCAAAAACAAGAGGGAGACTGAAAGAAATAAGCTTCATAGTCTGGTGATTGGAAGGTTGTTCTGTGATTAATAAAAAGAAAAGAACCATGCTTAAGTCTCTGGCCCAATTAATCATTTATGAAAACAGAGCAGCTTCAACATAAAAAAATAGAGAGCTTTGTGTCATGGTTAGAGCTTACCTAAAGGGTGGAAGATGTAGATCTGAGTCTCTAGGCAGATCAGAGATTGTAAATAGGTCTTTTCCTCCTGATTAATTTATTGGGACATTGTGGAGCTCTGTGTGTATGTGTGTGTATATATATATGTGTGTGTGTGTGTGTGTGTGTGTGTGTGTGTATATATATATTTAATGACCAGGCCTCACATGGTTATGTGCTGACCACATGTGGGGGTGCAGAGCTAAGAATCTCAAATAGTGCTATTCTCAAATCCAGAGATTTGTGCCTAATTATCTTTATTAGAGTCTTTGGGATTTCCCACCAGCTGGATTAAGCAGCTCCTCACTTGGTTTGTTGTGACTGCAAATCCTATTCTTAGGAGCCTGAGACATGCCACACATTATTTAGGCACCTGAGGCAATTAAAATAGGAATGAGAATTCTATAGGTGTCAGGACACTGAAGATCTGTGTGCTGCAGGTATAAATCTCTTATGTATCTATATGAATATTGCATTTTCTAGAAAAAGCCACAACATTCTTTTTTTCCCCATCTCAGGCCTCAGGAAAAAGAGATTGGGAGAAAAAAAAAAGAGAGAAAATGTTTGTTTGAAAGTTTCTGGATCTTTTTACAATTGTATATCTCTGGATTTATCCCAAAGTACTTAGTATGCAAAAGATAGGCAGACATTTGTTACAAGAAATAATGGCCATCAGCTAGCAGAGAGCAGATTTAGACTGGACATTAGGAAGAACTTCTTTTCAGTTAGAGTGGCCAAAATCTGGAATGGGCTCCCAAGGGAGGTGGTGCTCTCCCCTACCCTGGGGGTCTATAAGAGGAGATTAGATAGGCATCTGGCTGGGGTCATCTGAACCCAGCACACTTTTTTGCCTATGCAGGGGATTGGACTCGATGATCTATTGAGGTCCCTTCTGACCCTAACATCTATTAAACTATTTGATGAAGGACAATTTTAACTTTGTGGAAAACTTCTTTCATGCAGGAAAAGTAACAAAATCAAACAAGAATAAACCAAACAAATATATTTCCTTGTGTGACAGAGCACCCTCTGGGTGCTTGTCACTTTAATGGCTAGAGTAGTGAGTGGGCAGGTGCCTGAATAGGGCAGCCATTTAATGCCTAGCTCTCAGCACTGAAAGGGGCGGTTTGAGATCAGCCAGCAGGGGAGAAATAGCTCCCTGTTGAGCTCCTGCTTGTGGGACATCTCAGAGGTAAGGGTGAGGCTATGGGGAAGGAGGAGGCCTCGTGATTCTGGATATGATCTGAAACTACCTCACCAGCATAGGGAGGCCTGATGGACCTGCCTGTGGTGGGGCAGGCCCACTCAAATGCCAGGACCAAGAACCCGCCTGGTGTAAGACGAGGCAGGACACCTAAACCCCTCCCCCCACCTTTGGGTGGGTTACAGCGAAATTATGGGGGGGGCAGGTAAGCTTAGGAAAATTATCTGAGTCCTATGGAGTACTGGACCCTGGAGGTGGGCCAAGCATGCTCAGGAAGGAACATCTGAGCCCAAGGGTGTAAGACCACAGGCCCTGATGAAAGGGCAGAGTGAAGGTCAGGCACACTTAGGGAGAGAAGCACCTGAACCTGCTGGGGTGGAGGATCCCACCCCAGCAGGGGTGGGGTCCTCCAGTGTAGGGGGCAGATATGTGGCCTGAGAGAGGGGCATAGTGGTGCAGTGAGGAGCCAGGGGCATAGTAGGCCCATAGTTGAGTAATTGCTCAGTCCCATTCAGGTGAGGGCTTGGGGAGATTCCAAGAAACTATGCCAGTGCTGACCAAGAGGTGGAGAGCTAAGCCTGATGACTTCCATGAGCAGGGTGGTATGAGTGTGGCCCCAAAGAGGGCAGTGTGAAAGAGACCAGGTGATTGCCGGTGAAGTGAGACAAGCCCCAGTAAGAGTGGGGTGGTATGTGTGTGGCCTCAAAGGGGGCAATATGACAACGATCCAACTGTGTACCCAGTTTGGCCCAGGCTTGAGTCAGAGTGTCATCACACAGTGTGACATCTGTGAGGTATGGGATATGTATAGGGATGGTAGGAGTGTGTACATATCACTCATGGACATTGGGGTGCACAAAGGGTAGCCTCCCGCCTTATTAAGATCCTAATTACTTAACAACAAGGTATGGCAGGTGAGTAGGTGGGTGGTTTGCCCATGGACAGGAAGTGGGCTGATGTGACCATCGGGCCTGGGAGCTGGCCCCTGTCACACCTTGAAAAGGCCAATAACAATATCCTCAAAAAGTAACTCAACAGCTAGAATGAAAACCTGTAAATTGGTTGAAGCAGAGCCACAAACTGTTAGGGACTGGGGATGGGTATAAGTGAATCCAGGATTTTACAAAGTGGGGTATGAAAGCAGCAACCAGCATTGGAGAGATGGCTGCACCTACCACTCCTAGCCACCCTTCACTTTAGGCCATGCAGACCATGCCATGGGAGCAGGTAAGAATTCCTCTCCTTCTCTCTGCTCCTTGCTCCCTTCCTTTCCTCCTCCATATGCCACTGTCTCAAAGTGTGGGGAGCTTCAGAACCACTCTAGCTCAGTTTCACAGGGGCCAGGGTCAGTCTGGAGTGTCAGGGAACATACAGGGGGACCAGGCATGGAGGGGAAACCCACTTCTGGCATCCTCTTTGCCCAGAACCAGTGCGGTCTGACTGGAGTAAGACAGGAGATCCCCTTGTAATGTATGCATTGTGTAATGTAATGCATTGTGTGCACTGAAAAAGTGATATGAGTGTGACAAAAGGGGAGAAACCATGTGGAGGCCTGATGACTGACCAGAGGCACCTGGAATCAGGAAGAGGAAGTAACAACAAACCCTTCAGAGTCCTGCTGCTGGACTGCAAATCCCAGAAAAACCTTGGGGGCAGCAGCAAGAGGTGGTGACCTTAGAGCCCTGGCTGGCTATCTGCCAGGAAATCTAGAGGCTATGGTGCCTGCTGTGAGATGGACTGAAGGAGAACGGAGCTCTGCACAGCATAGATGAGCCACAGACTGACTGCACATGATCCCCAACCTACAGACCTGCACAAAGCGATTCTGGACTAAAGGCTGGTTCTTGGAGCTGGGCAGGTGTGCGTGGGACCCTATGTGCTGAATGTATGTACCCCAGTGGTACTGACCACTAACTCTTTACTTATCCTCTAAGTGTATATTGTTATACTTTGGATGCCTATGTACTGTATTTGTCCTTTCCCATTGGCCTGTCACCCTAATCCCTCGGACACCCAATATACAGTAAATCCCTCACTGGCTATAGTGATTTTGCCTGACACTGCAGGGGCCAATTGGAAGCACTAAGCAGAGGGTTATGCCTGAAGCCTACAGCTCTCTCCAGCTTAGGTGCTTGACTCATGTCCAGCAGACAAATCCCTTTGTATGCCAAGAATAAAGGGTAGGTAGGTTTCTACCCTTGAGGGTAACCTTCAGGGTAGGTTTTTACCCTTGAAAAAAAATTTAAAAAAATTCTTGAAAGAAAGAGGTCATGCTTTTATTCATTTATTTATTAACAACAAGGTCACTCAAATAAAACGTACTTCTGCCACTACTAACTACATTTTGTATAGTAACAAGTAGTTAAAATATTTACCCAGGAATTTGGAATTCCTCTTCAGCCCAAGGAGTCCCAAAATTCACATCTCCTACCTACTAAATTTGTTTCTGTCTTCTATCCAGTGAGTGTTTAATATAAATGCATAGACAGACCTGGGACTCAAAGCCAGGAATCTGCTGTCCTAGGAGTAGCCTGGAAGAGTAACCCTATGCTACAGAAGCATGCTTAAGCCTATGCTCTCTCTTGCTGAGTCATTAAACCTGTATGCATAGTGACACAATTTCAATGAGAGAAGTGGGTTCATCTCCCCAGACTAGCCAGTGTTAGGGTACTCTTCTGGAAGGTAGGACCCCTGCATTTGAAACCCTTCATAATGAAAAGGGGATTGAACCCAGATTTTCCACGTTCCTGGGGAGTGCTTTAATAACTACAGTAATATATATAAGGTGGGCTATTGCTTGGAAAGAGAGTACCTACTATTCTCTTTTGTGAGTGAACCAGTCCCATCAGTGTGTGCTAGTAATGCAAAAAAAAAAAAAAATCCTGGAAAAAAAAGCAGTACAAAGCAGGGAAAAATGTCACGTGCCAGGACAAATGCAGAGATGGCTGCTTGCCCTCCTATCTCCACATTCTGTGGAGCCCCCATGCTGAGACATGCGGTGCACCAGCCAACCCTCTCCACAGCACATGGACCCAGCACATATTTGTGCAACTACTATTTCTGCTGCTGCAAGCGCATGCCCTATGCTCGTCTGGATACGGCCAGTGAGATTAGTCTACTTAAGGGGTCAGCAGCTGTGGACTTCATGACTTTGGAAAAATAACTTAAGTATGCTGAAAATTTAACCCCAGCCTCCCTAACAGCCCATTAATATTGAGCTACACAGCTAGTACAGTTTGCAGGATGTCTACCTAGAGGCACCAATTCTCACCATGAGCCCTGTGATATTTGCAATTTGCAGGTAGCAAAATCTGGCTGCATTGATGAGTGCTGTTGCTGAGCTGAGCTTTTGTAAATTTTTAATAGTTTTTATGGCTGTAGGCAGCTAGTTTCTCTCAAGTGTTGCTGGAGCAGTGAAAGAGGAGTTCAAACTCCATAAACTCTCAAATCATCTCCTCATAATAGGATGGGAAAGAAAATATTTGAATCTTCACTTACTTCCTGCTTGTGTAAAGGGAAAAGAAAAATAAATGTTACGTGACTATCATAACCTTCAGCTTCTTGACTTTGCTCATCCAACAACATTTTCAAGAAAATTAAATATTTGTCAATAAAAAAAGTTTTATGGCTCACAAAACATCAGGGCACTTTAAATAATAAAATCCAATCCATATTAAACTGCATTTGTCAAAATATACATGAAGTATTTCACTAGCTTTATAATTAATTAAAACATCTGGTATTAAATTGGTATAATCTGCCCCAGTAATTTCAATGAAAGATGGCCTTCTATGCTTATGTCTTCTCAAGCACTGCCACTGAAATCAAGCAGCCTTGTTCAAGAAGAATTTAGTTAGGGTATACTTCACAGTACTCAAAGAATCATGCTAATCATAGCTGCTTTCAAAATTTATAAAGAACATAGAATTTCAATCTGAGTTTTTAGCCACTTGCCATGTCCTCATGTCAGTAGTACATAAATTGTAATACTTTCCACTTACAGTGGTTGTTTTCCTCTTAAGAAAGTATTTATCTTTGAGATTTCTCTAGGTTCTAGAAATATCTATTTCTTTTATATGCTCTCTCTCTTTTCTTTTTGTATAACTGAAGTGACAAGTTCTTAAAAAAAATTCTAGTACTTCTTTACTTTCTGCCATCAAACTGGTAGGATACAGTAAGAATTTGTTCTTTTCTTCTTTTCATCTTCTTCCTACTGTGTCTCTGCACCTCATAGTCTACAGTTCCATTATCTAGTCTAATTTTTTTTGTGAATTAGTACCATAGGCCATGTGTAGACTAAATGAGGGGCATGTGTGCCTGAACTTTTAAGTGGGTTAAATGCTTTTGCACCACTTTAATGGTGTTGGTGTTTGCATGCATTGGCAGCATATTGTGCAGTAATTCCAGCTGCTGTAGAAAATTCAGTGGCATAACGCATCTTAAATGACTTAGGGCACAAAATTCCTCCAAGAAGTTTTAGTTTGCTGTCCTACAGCCATGGAGCAAAGCACAAGGCTCCGTGCAGCTCAGGGCCTCTGCAGAAAGCCCATGCAGGTAGCCTGGCAACAGCCCGGGAAGGCAGATTCCACCCAAGATCTTCCTCCCCGCCTCATGGAACCTGTCTGCCTGAGCTGCACAGGGGCCCAGTGCTTTTCTTCGCAGCTGTGGTGCCCCCCAGGACCACCTGAGCCACGTACCTGAGAGTGGGTGCTGTTTGGGGGGGGTGCACCGCTGCCATGGAGGGAAGCACCAGTTTCCCCCCCACACACACACATAGCCCAGAGACTGCTCTACCTGCCGGCAGCTCGTCCTCCCTTCATTGCTGCTGGAGAGGCAGGTAAGTTCAGGTGTGTGCATGATACAGGGGTTTAAAGGGCCCTAAATTGAAGCGGTGATTTAAAAAACCTACAACTTCAATTTAGGGCCCCTGTATTATATATACATGCCTATATTTAACTGATTCCAAGATTATTTTAATTTAAGATGACCATCCCCCAATAATTAGATTTTATACCTGGAAAATTATAAGTTATAGGTATATAGCTTAATTATTATATGATATAGAACTTCATTATTGGAGGGTTGTTTAAATTTGTCCTCCCTCCACTTCTGTGACAGGGAAATTAGCAGTTGGGTCAGAGGGGGAGGTGAGAGGCCAGAGCCTCTTGCTTCCCTAGCCCTTTCCCTCCCTACTTATCCTCTATACCCCTTTGCCTATGCCTGTCACCCTGCACCTGTCCTCTCTGCTGCCTGCCCTCTACCATGTGCCCCCTCCCCCTGACACCCCTTGGCTGCTGTGCCTGCACACACCACTCTCTATCCCCCACCCCTTACTTCCCTTTGCAACTGTTTTGCTGTGCTTAAGCCTGACTACTGCCATATGCTTCATTGTGAATGCCCCCCTTCCCAGTGCTTATGCCCCTACTATTTATTTACTAGTGCAGCTCTGCTGTAGCCCCAGGACAATCTTCAGGAGTGGTCCCAGCCCAGCCTTGCCCCAACCTGGCCAGGCAGAAGCAATGGCAGCATCTCTAGGCCCATCCAGGAAAGTCTAGAGGGGAACAGAAGGTAAGAAAAGTGGGGCAGACTGTGTGGTGTTTCTTAACTCCCCCTGAGATGCATGCTGCAGGTGTCCTCCATTCTCCCCTCCTGCAGATCTTCCTTGTGCTCTCCCCACACTTTCAGTTTTCCCCTGTGCTCCCACAACTACATGTTGCCTCCCTTGCCAAATAAGCCATGATTGCCTGAAGCAAACAAGAAACTCATCTGCAGCTTCATCCTCAGGCCCAGGGCTGAAGCCACATCTGAGTCACTGCCTAACCTGTCTGGTACTTGAATCTAAGACAAGACTTCCCCCTCCCCCATGTTGATGGGGGGGGGAGTGACCTCGTCTTGGATTTGAGTAAATATGGTAATCTTTATTGTATCTATTCTTGGCATCGACATATTAATTTCTGTGTCAAAGTCACCTACCCTGAGCTTATCCCAGATTTAGAACTAGTTGGTACTATATCTTGGACTATTGGGCTACTGACACAGTCTCTTAAAAGAGAAATTCTACCAGAAAAGAACCCTTGGGGATACTGCCTTTGCTGACAGTTAATAAATAAAACAAGTGACATCAGAAGACCTTCTATCTCTAAGTTCATAATGTTACAATTATCATTATAGCAATTTGTATATAAGGACCCTTGAGGTACAGAAATTCAGGAGGTTATGTAATGAAAACAAATATTAAGATGATTAAATGGATAAAACTGGGGATAGCTCTGTCAGGCCTTCAGTCAGTGCAGATGTAGTTAGGGATGTTCTGGAAGGGCTAGACATTTTTAAATCTGCAGGTCCTGATGCCCTCCACTCAAGGGTGTTGAGGGAGCTGGCAGGGGTCATTGCAGAGCCCTTGGCCCAACTGTATGAGCTTTCATGGTCATCTGGCCAGGTGCCGGGGGATTGGAAACTGACTAATGTGGTCCCAATTTTCAAAAAAGGGAGGAAAGAGGAACCAAGTAACTATAGGCCTGTAAGCCTCATCTTGTGAAGATCTTGGAGAGAATCATCAAGGAGCACATCTGTAGGGGGCCTGCAGGGGAGATCATGCTCAGGGGCAATCAGCATGGGTTCATCTAAGGAAGGTCCTGCCTGACCATCCTGATGGCCTTTTATGACCAAGTAACTAAATCCTTGGATGATGGTGTCACCGTGGACGTAGTCTTTGTAGACTTTAAGAAGGCCTTTGACACTGTCTCTCACCCCATCCTCATCAATAAATTAAGTGACTGTGGCATTGATGCCTATACAGTTGGATGGGTAAAAAATTAGCTGATGAGGCGCACCCAGAGAGTAGTGGTAGACAGGTTGTACTCAACCTGGCAAGATGTGAGTAGTGGGGTACACCAGGGCTCAGTCCTCGGGCCCACACTTGGACCCCCTCAACCAGGTCACTGATAACATCTTCATCAGTGACTTGGATGAGGGGGTGGAAACCACGCTGTCCAAGTTTGCTGATGACACTAAGATATGGGGCAAGGTGGACACACTTGAAGGGAGAGAGAGGCTACAACTAGATTTAGACAGACTACAAAAGTGGGCAGATGAGAATAGGATGGGGTTCA
>NW_005842310.1:1290152-1307138 GCF_000455745.1 Alligator sinensis
ACCTGTCTGGGTTCTGGTGACCCCAGCATTCATTCCTGCCTGTGGCAGGAGGTCAGGCTAGATGATCTGTTCAGTTCTCTCCTGACCCTAGCTACTATGAAACTATGCACTCAGTTTTTGGGGTTTTTTTTTTACTTTTCAAAATTGAATGTCTAGATTTGGGTTCTTAAATCCATATCTAGAAACTTATTGAGTCATCTGCTTTCAGAGTTTCTGAGTACTAACACTTTTACTTTGATACTTAATAAGGATTTAGGATCTTATTTTGACACCATCTATCAAGCTAGAAAGAGAGAGCTCTAGATGCCAAACCTGGGATCTGGTCTTGTAGGAAGCAGGAAATGCAGATTCAAATCTTGTCTGGGTAACAAGGAATTAGACTCTGAGTTTCCTGCGTGTGCATGGAGGGGTGTCCACACAGTTTCCAGATGTATGGATGGGGGGCAGCAAGGGCGGAAGCCTTACCCATGCTGCAAAATCTTAAACAGCAGCTCAATGCTTTTTGTCCTGGTTGTTACTGTTAAAGTGGCAACAGCAGAAGCAGCAGTGAGGGATTGTTCTAGACTTCGTGGAATAGGTATGTTGATGGGATGAAGACTCTGTGGGGATAGGGGGTGATTCCAGTTCCCCTTGGTGCCTAGGGCAGGTGCTTCTCTCACCACCCCTAGTTATGCTACTGATCTAGGTGAGAAGAGGGTTTAGGTACATACCTGCCCATATGGAGTGTAGCACTATTAAGTTTAGGCAGTGATCAGACTTACGACACAATTGGTACCTGAAAACCACGTCTTAAATCAAAACATAACTCAGAACCTATTTTCCCATAGGAACAATGTTATAAATGGGGGATTGGTTCCTTTACAATGCTTAATACAGCTGTGTGTCCATCTGGTATGTCTGGTGTGGTGGAAGGGGAGGGGGAAGGGAATTGGCGAAAGGGCAGATCAAGGCCCACTGCAGTGAGGGAGGGGCTGGGGCTGGGGCAATTTGCTCATCTGGCAGCTCCTGCCACTTGACCAGGAGGACATGGGGTGGGGGGCTATGCCCCCAGATCTGCATGAGGTGGGGTAGGGTGGGTGGGGACAGGGATGCACCAGGCTGTGCTGTGAGTCGGGGCTATGCCCTCCCAATGCTCGCACAGCTGGGATGGGGTGGACATGGGATGGGGCAGTCCCAGACCTGCCTACCCCACCCCAATCCAGGGGCACATATCCACCCATGCTCTCCCTTTGCTCGCCCAGATGGGGCAGGGCGGGAACAGGATGGAGCTGTGGCTCGTCTGGGAGGGGGTGGCTCCTGCCTCTGTGTGCAGCTTGTCTGGAGGTTATGCAGCAGCCCTATCCCATCTCCACCCTGCCCCAGCTGGATGAGCAGTGGGAGGGCATAGCCCCACTCCCAGCACAGCCTGGTGCAGCCCTGGCCCCACCCACCCTGCCCAGATATGCCCCCCTCCCCCATGCTCTCCCAGATGAGCAGTGGGAGCTGCTGGATGAGCCGCCAGATGAACAACTTGCCCCAGCCCCTCCCTCACCTGTGAGGGCCTTGATCTGCCCCACCACCCCGCACCCCTTCCTTTACCCCTCCCCTTCCACCACACCAGACTTACCATCTGGACACAGCTGTATCTAGCATCATAAAGTCTGAAGGTCAATACAGGGTATCAATTTATAAATGCCTTAACTGCCATTTGTTGTAACTTTAAAAGTCATAAGGACTGCCTGTATGTTCAATTGCTGTGTGGACCTTGCACACACAGCTGTACCTAGAATCGAATGTAAAACTGCACACAAACACTTAAAATGGCACCTATATGGCTAGGCTACTGTCATTTAGTTGAGCGAAAAGAAATAAGATTCCTATCAGAGGAACATTCCTATCCATCTGCTTAGTATGCATTTTGAAGCTCTTAAAGAATTAGCAGCTCTTGAAGAATAAGCATCATTATAAGTGTTATCAGATTATCCGTGTTTAACTCCATGGTCTTTATCAAGGTAATTTCCTAATATGAAGCACTTTTGCTCCTCTAAGTCAACTGGTATCATACAACAACAGATTTCCTCTATTATTTCTTTTTAAGAGATATGTGTTTAGAGACACTTAGAAGCAGAAAGGGGAATTGACTTTTATCTCTAATTGAAATAAAGAGGGAAAAGAATACCTACTAACTCTATTTTTGTTCTCTCACAGAGTATTAATTCATAACCCATAGGATCTCTCATCAGCCATAGCTCCCATATTTAATCATATGTCATTCTGGTATCCTAGACACGCACCGCAAAATTATTAGCCTTTCCACTCTAACAGATAAGTCCTTTAGGTAGCAAGTCTCAGTCATTATCTACTTTAACTCTGTGAGATAAAAGTACAACTAACATGCATAAATTGGATTATTTAGACTATTGGTTTCATTTAAGCTGTTGACCACACTAAGAATTGATATATTCTTTACAATCATTAGCTTTTATAAAATGAAAAGTGCCAAAGCATAAAGCAGCTAGGTCTTCTCCTGTTTAGACTTGACAATTTTTAAGTCACACATTATCCTTTTTGTAGTAGAAATTCACTTTGACATGTTTTTGTTCCCCTAATTAGACAATCTCAGGCTATGAAGTCATATCCCAACATAAGCAAAATTGGGTCTGAATGATGATTACATTATTATTACATATGTATATTACTAACTATAGATGCATACTAACATCTATATATATAACCATCTATAACCATATATATAGATGTTACTGGAAGTGGTGTCATTGACTGTGTCATTGTTACAATTGGAGTGGTGTCACTGTTATAATTAGTGTATTATTTTACAGATTAAAAGTAACCCAAAGTCCACATTTTCCATGAAATGCCAATTATATATATATATATATATCTTTCCCAAAAATCCCCAAAATTGGGGATTTTTTTTTAAATCAGAGAAAACCAGGATCCCTTCTAATCACCATCTTCTCCTCCAAATGCTTAGAAATTAATTCCTTGAGGACCTGTTCCATGATTTTTCCAGGGACTGAGGTGAGTCTATCCACTCTGTAGTTCCCCAGATCCTTCTTTCTTTAAGATGGGCACTACATTTTCCCTTTTCCAATCATCCTGGACCTCTCCCTATTGCCACAAATTTGCAAAGATAATGGCCAGGTGGCTTTGTAATCACGTCTGCCAACTCCCTCAGTACCCTTGGGTTCATCATATCTGGCCCCATGGACTTGTACACATCCAGCTTTTATAAATAGTCCCAAAGTTGTTCTTTCGCCACTCTCAGTTGCTTGCCTCCTTCTCAAACTGTGCTCCCAAGTGCAGTAGTCTAGGAGCTGACCTTAACTGTGAAGCCTGAGGTGAATAAGGCATTTAGTACTTCAAGCATTTCCACATCCTCTGTCACCAGGTTGCCTCCCACATTTAGTAAGGGACCTGCAATTTCCCTGATCTTCCTCTTGTTGCTGACACAATTGTGGAAACCTTTCTTGTTACCCTTCATGTCCCTTGCTAGCTGCAACTCCAACTGCACTTTGGCCTTCCTGATTTCATCCCTTCATGCCAGAGCAATACTCTTATTCTTCTTCCTAGCCATTTGTTCAAGTCTTCACTTCTTGTAATCTTCATTTTTGTGTTTTAGGTCACTGAAGAGATCCCTGATAAGCCAAGCTGGTCTTCTGCCATACTTGCTAGTCTTCCTGCACATCAGGATGGTTATTCCTATGCCCTCAGCAAGGTTTCTTTAAAATACAACCAGCTGTCCTGGACCTCCTTTCCCCACTCAGAATTGTGAACTCAATCATAATATGGTTACTGCTGGCCAAGTTACTGCCCAATTCTGGTGGGATTTAATAAGTAGGACCTCCTCTGCCTATTTTGCCTATTGGCATTCTCAGAGTAGGCATTCCCAGAGTATGCCCTACCAGAACATAAAACATTAGGTAAAGTGTTAACTGAATAATTAAGATAGTTATTGTATTTTCTTATATACAACATACATCTTCCCCGCAAAACCAGCCCCTCAAAATTGGAGTTACACTGCTGTTTAAATAGGTAAGTTGTTTTCTTCACCGGAAAAGAAGCATTCTTAGAAATATGGTGCATGTCATGCACTTTTCAAGATGACTACTAGTTGGGTTTGCTCAGAAAATTGAAGGTGTGGAATTTTGTGTTAATCCATAGCTATTGGCCAAGCACTGTATCTTCTATCCAATCAGGAAGTGAGCTCTTGATTGTATCATGATATGTTTTGTGAAATGGAAATAACACTTTATTTACAGGAACTTATATAAAGAATGACTTACAGTAAAGAAGTAACAGCCTTTTCACTGCCCTTCGCAAGGATCTGGGGCCTAGCCTTGTGTGACATAGGGTACATCTACATGTTGCCCTATGGAAACATTGTTACTGCTTCATGCTTTAGTACTTCCTTTTGGAAGTACTAAAGCACAGCACAGTAACCTCCCATACTGCGTTGTATGTGTGGTGCACAGTTATTTTTGGCAGCTACTTCACTGTAGCAGCACACTATAATGGGGGAGCGCACTGCTATGGCAAAGTAGCTGCTGGTCAGGTGTAGACCTGTGGACGCTAAGTTGCCATAGCATATCACTACAGTGACATAGCATCACGTGTAGATGTGCCCATAGAATAATTCCTCCTGGAAACATAGAGTGTCCAGGAGGAATTGTAGAATTACAGAATACAATCTGCCACACCAGGAAGTTCCTGTTGCCACACTTTCTTTGACAATCTGTGTTTCCATAGACATACTCTGTGTCACACAGCTGACCACAACTCTGGAAAGGTTGTTTTTTTTTTTTTCCCCCTACATTATGCTTCAAAGTATGTTTTATTTGGAAGAGTGTTATATGTGACAAAATATGGTACTTCATGATAGGAGATATGGCTTCAGGTTCCTGTTCCAAATCAGGGAGAGTAGTTTGAACCTGTTTTTTTCCACAGCCCAGAAAAATGTTTTTAAACTTGTATTTATTAAGTTTAAAAAAATGAGGGGGCTGTTAAGCCTTATCATCCTCGATTTGCTCTTTATAAGGAATTAATATCTAGCAAAGACATATAATCCCAAAACTATGATTTCTAGCTATGAATTCTAATTAGAAGGAGGCACATCTCAGAGTAAGGAGTCCAGATCCCTGAGTTACAACACTCCTTTAAGCACCTAATAATCCTCTTCCATGATATAGGTACCTAACTCAGGGCTGGGCATTTCAAGAGACAGCAAGATACCTATTACACATTACGGCACTGAGGCTAAGTCCCCTTTCTATTTTGGAGCTAAACTGGAGTTTGGCTTATTATATTGTGTTTTATAAATTCCCTTTGTAGCTATATTTCAGTAATATTTGTATTGTATCCCTGTCATATGTTAGACTTAATGATACAGTTAAATGACTAAGGTGAAGCAATCCGTTTATACATCTTGTAAGACGCATCAGAATTCTTTTTTGAAAGATATTAACAATAGATTACTGTAATTCATGCAAATTATGCAATAGTAATCTTTTAAAAAATATTTGTTTCTATCAATGTCATCACACCACTCACTGAACATCATTTTCCACTCACATAGCTGAGAAACAAATAGTAGCTGAGTAGTAAAAGCATCCTAAAAACCTTATGACATACCAAATATATCTTTAGGTGAATAAACAGCCTTTCAGAAATAGTTTGACATAAGGCAGGACTAAGTGCTCTTTATTATCATGTTTACTTGACCATTTGCACAATAACTATTTGTGTTCATTTGCTTATAACTACCAAACTTCAACCATATGAGTTGACATTTTTCATTCTGGGAATCTGCATCAGGAAGATTTTTTTTTTTTAATTCAGCTGAAAGATCTCAGTCTTGTCTGAAAGCAAAGCTAGAGGAAAATAGCTGTTCTCATATTATAACAAATTCTGATGACCTTTTCCTCGAACAGCATTTAT
Source organism: Alligator sinensis (assembly GCF_000455745.1). NCBI lineage: Eukaryota > Metazoa > Chordata > Crocodylia > Alligatoridae > Alligator > Alligator sinensis. The sequence goes on from NW_005842310.1 coordinate 1,296,090, forward strand.
CAATCTCCATACTTGAAAGAATGGCCTTGTTATTTGGCAGGTTGATGGACTTTGTGCTAGTAATGTAACTTTGCCATCTTTGTAAAAATCCATTAACATGTGGCCAAGTTATAAGCCTTTGAAAAATGCCATTTCCCTCATGTTCACTAAAGAATCTTTTGATTGTATAAGTTAAAAATTTCCTTAAATTTCATGTGGAAAATGCTGAATCATGTGGAGGAAACACTGAGATCACAAAAGGACCTGAAGGGCCAGGTGATACAAGACGCTGACTGCACTGTAGGTGAAAAATACTGCACAGTAGCACATCATAACACAGAAAGTGCTAGTATGTTACTGCACATTATTATTAGGCTACTGATCATTAGCATCACTTAAAATATGTTTATTGAGACTACTGCACTGTAATCTGGTTACCGTGTATTTATTTAGTACTTTTTGTGGTTTAGCCTGGGTTGTGGTGCCCATGATGTGGGGCGAGAGGAGATCTATGGCTTGGTGCCAGTGTGGGGGAACTCAAAGCCCTCCAGCCCAACTCATCCAGCTGAAAGCACTCCAGCCCTACTCATCCAAGGCAACTCCACAGTAAAGTGTGTGGCAGAATGCCATCTCTGTCTCTCCCCAAAAACTCTGCTGTGTGAAAATTTGGTTAACATGGGCTCTGCAGAGGGCAGACATCCCATCTCTTTAGGTAACCTGAATTGGATACATTCCTGAGGGAGGAGGGAAACCTGCTCCCTCTGCCTACATGACTGGCATTACTGGGAGGGGGCTAGAGACCCTGGCAGTCTACATCGCAACCAGTGATGCATTTCAAATTTGTTGGCTGGCAGCCAAAAGGTGCTAGCTTCCATTGGACCAGGTAAATTAGGTCATAAACAAAGCTAGAGGAAAGGTCAGTAGCCATGATGCAAACTCAGAGCTGGACCATCTGAAACTTGCTCTCTGCCTTGAAACTCATGATCAATGAACCGCCTGCCTTCAGAAAGAATCTCCACCTGCCTATGTATGGTACTCGTGAGTAAGCTACCTGAGATGTAACTAGATATATAGCTTGCAGTAACTGAGATGTGTGATCAAAGGCTGCCCAGCCATCCTGTTTCTTCTATGGGATTTCTCTGATATTGTTCTACGCTGTACCCTATTCCAAACCTACTCCTTCTGACCAATAATTTTCTCCTTTGTACCTAGCATGGGTGACTTATTGGGAGAGGGACTAAATTATGCCTCGGCCCCCTTGGTTCAGCTGACTAAGAGAAAACACTGTTTGTGCTTCAGTCTGAGGGAAGCACCCCAAATTCTTGAAGTGGGTCGAGTACCCTCAAGGACAACTAGGCCTGTGTTTCCCAGGGGGCACAGTGCCAGGATCAGGCCAGACCCTGGGTGGTGGTGGTACTACCCCCAGGCTAGTGGGTGTGCTCCAGGAAGGGAGTTGGTTAGACATGAGGCACCCCCAGGGAGGCACTCAGAGCCTGGAAGGTGGTCAGCACAATGAGGTGGGTGGCTCAGCATGGGAGCAGCCCCTACTGGCTTGCAACAAAGTGCAGATGTAGATGCACCCAGTGGGCGCATCCACACATACTCAAACAGGAGTGGCACAAATTTGTGCCCGAGATTTTTGCCTCAGCACACATGCTTGGACATGCACTTTGGTGTGGGGCAAATTGTACCACTTGGGGCAAAATGACCCTGCCCATCTCCTCCTGGATCTTCAGCCAGGGAGAGCTACAGACTGGGACCAGCACCTGTGCGGGCCCCAGCTGTAAAAAAAAAACCTGCCCTGTCCTGGCTCCAGCAATATAAAAACCTGCCCTGGTGAGCAGCTCATGGCTACTTGCCATCAGGAGCTGCAGCTGTCCCATCTGCTGCTTTGTGGTTCTGAGCAGTGCCAACCCTTGCTGTTCTGCTCCCTGTCCCATGCTGTTCCTGGAAAGCCCTCAACTGGGGATCAGAGAGTGAGCCGTGCCCTTTCCTTCCAGGCCAGCCTCCTGGGCCCTTTCCTCTCAGGCCAGCCTCCCCAGCACAGGGGGCTCTAGGGGGGCTGCTCTAAGCCTGGCTCTGGAGGCCTCTCCTACCTGGAGTACTCCCCCACCAGCCACCCCCATCTCTCTCTCACACACCCCTGCTGCCACCTCCCTGCCTTCTCCCAGCATATCACTTCCCCCAAGTGGCTCCTGGGACCAGGAGCCTCTCCAAGCTGTGGTCGTATGTCCCAGCACTGGCATAGGCATGGAAAAGAGCAGATGCCCCTGCAGCCACAGCTCCCACCAGCAGATCCCATTCCATCCCATGTGACCCACTGGGCATGCAGGATGGAGTGGATGTGGCGTTTTGGTTGGGAAGGAGTGTGGGGGTTTGCAGGGTTTGTGGGTGGGTGTAAGGTTTATGGGGGTTAAGTCTGTGAGGTATGGGGCTTGTGTGGGGGGTTGGGCTTTGTGGCTGGGTATGTGGGTGAGGGGTTTGTGGGGGTTGTTTGGGGGTATGGGGTTTATGGGTAAATTTTGGGGGGGTTGTGGGTGTGGAGGGACTGTGGGGGGTCATGTGTGTCCTGTGCAGGGGGCTGTGCACCATGTACCATCTGGGGGGGGGTGTTGTTAGTGAGCTGTGTGGTGCTGGTCAGATGGGGTAAATGGGATCCACACTCTGAGTAATAATACCAGACAGTGGCTCATAGCTGGCTGGCTAGGATAAGGTGGGGGGTGGGGAGGGGGTTGGAAACGGGGACTTTGCTGAATGTTGTCAGTGTTAGCTTAGGGATGGGGTGGCTTTGCACTCAGAAAGATGACACAAGCTCCAGCTGAGGCTAGAGTGCTGCCCTGGGAACCAGGGTGAGCAGGTCGCTGCAAAGTCCTATGGGTTACTGGAAGAATACGACCTAATATGAGTTGCAATGGAATTTGGTGCAGATGTTTCTTATGGCACTCTCACCTTCAGCGTTGAAGACTGATACCATATCCATCCAGGGTTATCTTAGAACAGGATCCATCATTTTTACAGTGCTCTCTGTGCACAGATTGTCTGTTTGGTTATGGCTTTAGAGGGCCTTCTGCATGCTTGTAAGGCAATAAGTGTAACTTCTGTACCTGGCCTAAGTCAGCACTATCTTATTTTGTTCAGTGAATAAATCAGGGTAAAATGGTAATCAAGTCATTAAATACTGTCTCCGTATCCATTCACACAAGGGGTCTGAATTACAGATTCACAGAAATTCTTCTTTTATATAATTCCGAAATAATATCCTTTAGTTTGCAAATAATATTATTTTAATATTGTGTGTGTAAGTGTGCTTGTGTGTAATTTATGTTCAAGGTTCTCAATTTGAAGTGCTTGGCATGCAAAAACTGTTTAACATCTATTAAAATATCTCATATAAAACATGGATGATTTTCTTTCTTTTGATGGTTATAGGTTCTTGGTATGCCACAGAGGGAAAACTTGCAAGAATACATCGTGTATCAGCTTCAAACTTTAATATTCACTTTGATGTGATAAATTCTAAATAATTGATTACTATTTTGAACTCTATGAATATGGCTTCAATTAATTTTCTCAACAGTTTCTATTAATATAATCACAGATACAATATTTCTTTTTTAAATAGGTAGGCTCAAACTCTTTTACCCATCATATAAATATTAATGTTTTCATTCTTTCATAAACGATTTTGTAACAATTAACTGTGAGTTATTTATTTGAAAACTGAAGGAAAATAATTCTAATAAAAGAGCCTGAGAAAATAATTAGAAGCTAATGTAAGTCATGTGAAGAGTAGCTATTGCCCTTCTCACTTCACCCCTGTTAGGGTATCACAATGGTGCATTGGCTGGGAATCAACAGCCTGACAGCAAAGCTCTGTAGTTCTTCTCCCCCTGCCCCCACCCCACACCCTCCCGTGGGAATTATCTTTAGGGGAAAGTTGTGTGGCAGAGCACTTTTGGGTGCCTGCCACTCTAAGGGCCAGAGCAGGCAGCAGGGTAGCTGACAGGTGTAGGCCAGTCTTGATGAGGCAGTCACATGACCATAGGAGGGCATCATGATAGAAAGATGGGGCTGAACAGCCTCTATTTTGTCTCAGGCCCTCAGGGGAGCCAGAAGTTTGCTGGCTGGAGCCGTGAAAAGAAAACCACCCAGCTGGAGCTGCTGTTCACAACATCCTTGGAGGTAAGGGCAGACACTATGGGGATGGCAGAAGGCTCTTGGTCCTGGGTATGACTGAAAACTGCACCCTGCTGAGGAAGGATGACTGCCCATGATGGAGTAGCTCCCCAGAAATGCCAGGCCAGTTGCCTCCCCAGTAAGCCTTATAACCCTATCCCCCCACATCCTGGGAGGTCACCCCATTGTAGGGATAGGTACTGGGTCCAGGCACACATAGCAAGAGGCACCTGATCTCCATGGGGTGCAAGACCCTGGAGGCCCAGTGAGAGGGGTCAGTAGAGTGGCTCCAGTGAGGGGGCAGAAGATGTGTGGTGGCCTGAACAGGGTAGGGTGCACAGTGATAGCCTGAAGGACTGCATGTAAAGGAGTGTAGAGTAGGGTTGCAGGGGCAACCTGAAGGGCTGCACCAGGAGTGTGTTGAGTAGGGCTGTAGAGGTTGCCCGAAGGGCAGCACACAGGCTAACCCCCACAAGTGTCATAACATTAGTGAAGGCCCTAGTGAGAGGACACAGGTGGAAGGCCCTAGTAGGAGGTTATAAGTTGAAACCCCAGGAAGGGGACAGTTTGGCCAAGGTAAGTCATTAGAATTGTTTAGGAGGAATCATTATGGCAAGAATAAAAAAACAAATAATCCTCCCCCCCCCCTCCCCCCAAAAAATACTTGTAACTGTATAACGCCTTTTTTGGAGCTAGACTAGAAAGCCAAGTGGTACTCCACTTCAGTTATTCCTTATGATCCCCTTCATTCCTCCAGGTGGCCCTACATTCCAGTGCTTCTGTCAGTCCTTCCATAAAAGATAAGAGAAAAATCAAGGACATTCTAGAAAAGTAAAAGCATTTAGGAAGAAATGATGGTGTGTACTGGCTGACTATAGGCCCACCAGTCTGATATCAATACTAGGTAAAATAATGAAACGTGTGATGTGGTACTTATTAATAAAGAATAGAAGGACAGAAAGATATTTGATCTAATTTCCATAATCCACATTTATTAGATTTATTAATCTTTTCCAATGAGATTGCTCATTTAGTTGAGGAAGATGAGTGTTCATGTAATTTATTTATATTTCCACTGGGCATTTTACTGGGTACATAAAACATTTTGATTAAGGGGATGATCCAAAAAAGGGCCTACATGCTTGAAGTGGGATTTGGGAAGATTTTAGACACCTAAATCCAAAGCTAATATGTTGAAAACTAATATCTTGTGCTGCCACCTAAACCTAGTCTAGGAGGGATCCTAATCATTAGACTTCAGAGTCAGATCTCCTCCTCCCCAACTTCCTTAATTTTATGCTTCCTACATAAGGCATTCATTAGTCTTAAAAACAAGAAATAGACTGGGGATCAAATCCCAGAGCAGTGGTTACAGTCATTCAGTTATGGAGGCAAATCTTCTCTGGGTCATATTAAATAGGTTTATAGAAAAGGTATGAATCAGAGACAAGGGGACCATTTCAAGACATCTTTCAATTTGGAAGGAACTTCTTCCAGAGTTTGTTGAGATCTCCCTGTAAGTTTCCCAACACACATCAGTGTGGTGTGGGTAAAAGTTACATAATTGTATGGGCCTAGATCCTGTTCTGCTTTCAAGACATCCGAGTTCAATTAAGGTAGCTTTTGCATATCTAAAGGAAGAATTCTATTTTCCTTTGTATGGCTAAATGGCAGTTTTCTAGCTCTGTACTAGGCTTTTTTGACACTTATCCCTGCATTGTTGATCAATAAGCATGCACTTGTACACTGAGCATTGCTCAGTTGGCTACACACTGGCGAGGCATGTATTCTGCACCTGAGCATAACTTCAGGAAAACCTGCTAGAAGGGATTTGAACATGTATTTTTCCTGATCATGCAGCATAGTATTCTAACCACCATGCCACAGGTTAGGTATTAACTAAATCCCATAGTGCTGTTTCTGAAACTGAGCCACTGCCCTTTTACTTTAATAGTCATTGGATAAAATTGATGGAAAGCACTGCAGTGGGAAAGTTTCTGCCCCTTGGGAGAGAGAGTCCAGGCTAGAGACCAATCCCAATCCAGTCAGGGCAGTACCTATATCACTAAGTCAAACAACTTCTAGCCCTACATGTTCCCTCCCCCGAGTGCCTAGGGTGCTAACTTCAAAAGTAGCATAACACTACTGAATGAGCAAGGGCCCATAACCATGCTTCAGTCAGCAGTTATTAAAATATATAACAGCCTTCCTCTTACAGTAGCTTACATGTACTTAAACACCCTGATTGGACACCTATGTAGCTATGAATTTGCCCAGCCAATACAGTATTGCTGTCATTGCATGCAGAGGTAATGCGATTGCAAGTTACTGAAAACTCATTAATATATCTAATTTTTAACATACCTTTATTGTCACATTAAACACATGTCACAGAAGGGCCAGGAAAGACCCACCCACCTTTTGCCCAACGGATGCTAAGATACTTGACCAAGAAGTAAAAGACTTGGATTTTAAGCCTTTGCCTTACAGGCTTTCCAGCATATACTTCCCAGGAGAGGATCCAAATTCCAGGCTATGGGATGAACAGGGCTGAGAACGTTCTAAATATGTTCTGTTAAAGTTGTTCTACTCAACAGTTCAGAGTGAAAGAATCTGAGTGGCAGAAAAAAAAAAGTGAAATTCACTGTGATTCTATGGCCTGGAGCAGAAGGAGCCCTATGTAATGCTTTCAATGAAGTTTATGTATGTTAGCACGAAGTAGCCATTAGATAAAATGCATAAAGAGCATAAGGATCAGGGCCTAGAAAAGGAGAGCAGTACACCTCTGTGTTTGGAAAAGAATCAGTCCTCTGAGGTGAAATATGTATTTCTTTGGCTAAATGGCCATATAGGCTTAGGCTTCTAATAGGCATAAGATGTTCTGGGCCATAATTTCTAGTACAGGAAAATTATCTTCAATTGTAGTGGCAATGTGGGAAGAGGTAGATAGCTAGCTAGAATTGCAATGCATTATCTTGCCCTGATAATCCACATCTCAGGACTTGAATTTCAACTAAATCCAAATGCTCTACTATATGGAGTCAAGGTGCCAACCTAAGCTAGCTTATCAGTCATGCTGGGAGTCTTTGCTGCACAACCTTTGGTCCCAGACATAAATAACATGAGTGATTCATTCTATATAACCCCTCCATTTCACCCTATCCAGTCCTGCCTCCAGAAATCTTGCAGAAATAGGGTTTGCTGAACATCTAAACCCTCCTTTTTCTCATATACAAGTGTTACAAAGCTCATTTTTTGTTTCTCAATAAGCTCACACTTGCACAGTAGGTTAATTTACTGAAACATTTTTTGCTGCTTAATGTCAACTAAAATATGCACATTCGTATGCACACACACACTATTCCCAGTATATAAAGTCCCTTAAAACATCAGATAATGGAATCTACAGGCTCTAAGTGAAGCCTGTAAGAACATAATAGGTTTAATCAAGCTAAGGTAATTATATTGTTTCTTACATTTTATGTTTCTCAGTCCGGTGTTGATCACCTATTGCAGGTCAGTTTCTCACAGTGCAGTAAGAATCATCTCACGGTTCCATAGGTAGGAGGTAGTTCATGTATTTGTGTGTGTGTGCGTGTTTTCGTTTTATTCCCTCTGAAGAATCAAGTATTGGTCACTGTCAAAGGCCAGATATGTGACTAAATGCTCCAGTAGTTTGATTTTGTATGGTGATCCTTATCTCCCTAAAGGAAGATACTTAGTATTCAGCTAGCATATGTGCCTGACTAAGCCTAAATAAATAAAGTTTTGACTGGAAGAACAAATTATCTTGTACATCATAATTCCATAGAAATTCTTTGCAAAATAATGTTTGTTACTGTACTCATTTTAAGTGATTGGCACATTCATTGTAGTGAAAAGTACCCACATTTTTGCAAACTGCTGTTTTATGCCTCTTTGACACATACTTTGTTATTTACCTTCCCTGCTGTTGGCTATGATAAAATAAGATTAATCTCCTGTCAGTGTCATGTCAGCAGCTTTACAGCTTTCATACATGTTGAAAGTGTGCCAAATAATTTCCCTCATTTTTTTCACACTCCTCCTACTTTAGTAGTGTAGATGTACTTTATGTTAAATAAAAAGGATGTTGAGCTTTTATGTTCTTATATCAAATGACAGACTGTAGCACTAATGACCTGAACTCCCAGAGAAAAACAATTGCTTGCTTATTTGTGGTGAATGTTTTTTTTATATTGTAAATAGTTTAGGTTAAAACAATTGGGGAGGGAAAAAAAAGAGGTGGTATTTTTAAGTACATTCAGAGAGCAGGAAAACCATCAGCTATCCAGTTCTCCATAGACACTATTTCTCTTCAGATATAAAAGATTTTTCATCTGTGTACCTGGATGGTAAGGTCACAGGGCCCAATTCTAAAAAATAACTAAATAAATAAACAAAAATTTATGAATGAAGTTCTTCTGAAGCAAGAAAATACTTGCTAAAAAGTACTGTGGAAGTAGAGCAGCAGATCTATTTGAGCAGCAAAGTGCAAAGAAGAACATTCACATTCTCAGGGCCTTGTTACACATTTCACTTTGAGCTGCTCAAATGTTGAGCAAAGTTAGTGCTAGCTCGAGTTTGGAGCAGTCACATCTTAAAGCTAAAAGCCTTCTCTGACCATCCCCCACCTCCATAGCTGTGACTTCCCCTAGAGAACTGGCAAGCAGAGCCTGACTAGGAGCTACAAATTTCATTTGCCACTACCGGGTTGATGAACCAGGGCAGGCTTCTATCCCTGTTGGGGGGGTGGGGGGTGAGGGTGAGAGATGGGTTCAGGAACATGAAACTGGGAGGTAGAGACTTAATGCTATGGGGGGCGGTAACAAAATGGGAGGTGTAAAGGAAATGGGGGTTGGGAAAATGAAGTCACCCACTGAAGAATAAAATAAAAATAAGTAAAAAAGACAAAAAAATAAATTTAAAATAACTAAAGTGGAAGTAAATTAAATAAAGTCTCCTGTTTTAATAAACTGGAATTTGGGACTTAGGGGTGAGGGTGCCAGTCATGCTCCTGGGCATTGACGATGTGTAGGGGGTGAGATTGGCTATGCATCCTCTGGAAGAGCCAGCTGCAAAAGTAGAAGTGCCAGTGAAACTGCACTTCTGGTTTTGTTGCTGGCTCAATGATCGGCCACTGGGAATGCCCCCCCCCCCCAACCCTGTTGGTGATCTTGTGTCCCCACAGACTCAGGAGACACCAGTCACCCATGCTTCTGGGGTGGCTCAAAGGTGGGAATGGTGAAGGAAGGTACTTTTGGAGAAGCTATTGCCCCTGCTTAAGGAAGAAAGCCCCAGATCATGGGGACCCAATCTGTCTCCCTAACTTGTTCACCCCGCCAAGCCTCTAGACCCCACTCCTGGACCTGTCTATGCCCTGTGACATGGTCAACTAGAATATGCCCTGTAGGCTGTTTCCATGGTGTTGCACCCCTGGAAGTAGGAAGATCACATCCCCAGGGGAAGGAGGGAGAGTTGGTTTGGTGCCAAAACCACACCATGAGCAGCAGGGGCATCTACACACCTATCAAATGCTCCAGAAGCTTCAGCAGCTCATGTATTCAGCATCCCTGCACTTCAAAATGCTGGCAGAGTGCTTTAAATAGATCCCATCATATAAGCTTTAGTTAAACTGCTCCTACCACCATTTTGAAGCATGGGGTAATGAATACAGGAGCTGCTGCAGGTGCTTTAATTACAGTGGCTGCCAAGAGCCACCCTAGTTAAAGCCCCCCTCACCCTACCCCAGAGCATATGTAAAGATACCCTAGAGTTCAGGGGGTGAAAAGTTTGTCCACATAGAACAGAAGGGTGAAAGAGGGGACATTGCATTCAGTGATGCTGAAGGATTGAAAGTTGGGTGGCTTATCTGTCAGAAGTGGCCACACATTAATGTAACACGAGCTTCATAGGCAGTGAGTACATGGGGCCCTGAGGTCCCTGGCCTCCCTTGGAAGAGGGCTGTCAGGGCCCAAACCTGAGGAAAATTAGGTGATATTTTTTTTCCTTTAAAAAAGAGAAAAATGCAGGAAACAATGGGTTTCTACTTGCAGGCTGGCAGAGTTCCAGCTGACAAGAGACTGCTTGGGCCTGGGAGGAGCTAGGAGGGCAATCAGAGGCAGGGACACCATGTGCATGCTCATGCATGACAGGAGACACTGTGAGCATGCTCATGCACATGGTAGCCAAGCAGCAATGGAGAGCAGCTCCCACCTCCAGGTAAGTGTAGAGGGAGAGGGGTGGAGGGGGCACAGGGAACATATTAGGGCAGTGTGGAAGGGAACAGGTCATGTGTTGGGTGGCACAGGTGATGCATAGGGGGTGGGGGAGCACAGGTGACATGGTGGAGAAAGGAGGGGGAGCTAAGGTGATGTGGTGGGGAGATGGTGGGGCATATGCCCCCCAAGGTTTTGCACCTATAACAGGATGTGGGGCACAGGGCTGAATCTGGGCTGGAACAGCTCCAGAGAGGAGCTACCTTTGCAGCCCAGTGGGCAGGATCCAGTATGGGAGGGAGCACTGCTTTGCCATAGCCACTGAAGTGAGGTGTGGCAGTGGTGGTGGTATGGAGTTATATGCTCACTACTGGCAGGCATGCAGGGGTCCCCTCACTTTGGAAGCTATGGTGGTGTGGTGTCCCTCCCCCCAACACCAGGTCTCATCCACTGGGTCACACAAGTGGCTTCTGCCCTGAGCTGGTCTGCCCTGGCTGCAGGTGTGTGCACCCCACTCCCCTCTGTGGATACAGAAAGCTCAGAAGACATGTGCCTCTCCCTCCCCCATCATGTCACCTGTGTCCCCTCCAACCCCACCCCCCTAATCACTGCCCATGCCCACACTCCGCCTACCCCAAACACCCACCCTGTTCCCTAA
>NW_005842310.1:1307170-1322393 GCF_000455745.1 Alligator sinensis
CCCCCCCCACCCCCAGCAAAAATAGAAGTCAGTGCCTATGATGAGCTTGGTAACATAGATCAGAGATAAACCTTCCCTGGGGTGGCATATCTTTAAGCTGCCTAAAGTGTGCTTAAAACTAATTCCCAGTGTTAATATTTTGGCAGTCCAGGGTTTAAGAGCTACAGGAGCTGGCTAAAATTACTGTGTAACATGAGTGAAAGGCAACAAATTGATGGACTGATAGTTTGGCTTCTTTTAAGAAACAGCAGCTATAATTCAGTATAACAATTCAGCCATGGATTCATAATTTACATCTACAGAGTAAAGTAGGCCTGATTGCTGTTAATGATAAGTTACCATTATTCTAATAAGAAACTCAAAGATGAATTGTTCAGAGCTGATTAAGGATGTAAGTTGACCTGATTGTATCCACTGGAGTCTTCACAAATTCTGACTTCACATTACTTATTGAAAGAACTGTGACTCAGTATAAATACTGTTTTATAAATGGTATTGTTGATATTAATTACATACAAATAAAAACAAGAAACCCTAAGAATAAACCAACGAGAAAGCTTTTATTTTTTGAAACCATCTGTCAACATATAGAATTTTAACATTCATTCATCCATCAGCAGATTTAAAAATAATTTGGACAACCCATGACTAATTTGTGCTTTTATTAGCAAGGCATCTTTACAGCAACTTCTGTATTTAAGAATTGGACATGGATTGAACACCTTCTCTTTTAATTATTTTATTGTGGAAGAAATTACTTTAAAACTTATCAGGATAGAACCTATTTAAAATGAACAACAATTAACATCTATATAATTTCTACACTCCAAAAGAAGTGCTTCACACATACATAGAGTGCCAAAGTTATGTAAATAATATCAAAGTCTCTAAAGCCTTAATTTATGTAGTAGACAATTACATTAATGGCAGTATCAGCACCGAAAGTTTAAAAAAATGCTGTAAGGGAATTAGCTAGGAGGGTTTGTTTTTTTTTGTTGAAATATTAGAAGTTTTAGAAACACAGGTCTTACACATTTTTCAAATTAATGTCATTATCTTTTTTTCATCGAGAGACTGAAATATCTATTCAAGTCACAGCTACAGCTTTCAAGAGCAGTAAGATAATCTAGAGAAAGAAGGTATGAAGATGAATCTGTGAAATGTTCCACCACTTATTGCCCACTGATAATAAAAAGCATGCATTAATCACTGTTAAAGTCCTCTGTGCTTCAGGTCAGTCTTATTTTTCCCATAAAGATAAGTAATGTTGTGCGGGCCGCCTCCCAATCCCATCCTCGTCGCCATGTGCGGGCCGGGTGTGATCCGGGCCCTTTTTGTGCTCTGCTCAGGCTGTGGCCAGCAGCCCGGGCACGCGGGGTCGAAGAGAACGGGCGACACACTAGAATTAGGCACGGACTCGTAATGGTAGATATAAAGATTGTTTACTTACACCGAAGATGGTTGCAGTGCAGGCTGGAAAACTTGCTTGAGTTGCGGTTACAGACAAAACAACATGAACAATCACGTGGAGTTTGCTAGGCTCCACGGAAACAGAGCTCCGGATGCCCTGGACAAGCACGCCACCAAAATAGAAACTTTGTAGATACATCTTATAAAGAATTATCGCTCGAAGACGGAAAGAGGTGGGCAATGGATCAGGTCGCCAAACTCCTCTGAATTTCACACAGGGTTTCTATTACCCTGCCGTGTACCCAGAGTCCCCATGAGATGGATGTGGAGTCCTCTTTGGCTTGGGCGGAAACCGCTCAAGCCTCTTATACGGCTAGCAGGCCAATCGTTAGCTGCCACGTGGGAATAATTTAGAACTAGCCAATAGCGGGGAACAAATTTGCATGCGGGTGGCGGGAACTCCTTTGCACCGTGCATTTCCCTTGCAACTTGAGCAATGCACCCTGCAAAGGAAGCTACAAATTGGCGGGAAATTCTCCCTTGCACCGGGGTTCTCCTCTGCTGCAGAAAACTCCACCATGCAACGAAGCTGCAATTTAGCGGGTATAATTCTAGTGCTGAAGCACACACAAAATCATACCTTTGGGTTATGACAAATGTGTTTTTACTGTTGACAAAAATGCTATGAAAATTCATGGACTGAACTGTATCAATTGGAAACATTGAACTTAAGCAACCCAATCATGATATAGTGAAATAGTGAAGGGGGCATTAATAATTTATAAGTTTATAAGATCTACCATACAGATACCATAAGATAAAGGAAATCTACCCAACTAGGAAATGCCTAGGAAGAAGTGGGGCTTCTGGCATGGATCCTTGCTCCCGGTGAGGTAGATGTTCCTCCATTGGACTGCCCCATATCCATTTTATCCAGTAACTTTATCCTCAGTCTATTTGTGTGATACACTCACCTATGTGGTTGTCCAGTGTGGTGATATTGCCTCATCAGTGCCCACAAATGATACTTAGACAAATAAAGAACTGACATTTAGATGATCACAGCAAAACTGAATGCAATTCCATGTTATTTTTTGTACAATATGACATTTTATTTCAACATTATTATGTGCTATTATATAATGGGTGTATGTGTATAGATATATAATTATACATAATTATTTTATATAACTTTATTGTGTAAAATAAATATCATATTATGGATAATTAGTAGTAGGATGTGTACATACTCAATACATATTCTCAGCTTTCCTGATTTTTTCATGAGTCTTGTAGCATTTTGTGTTTTTCTTAAAACTCTACTTTTGGAGGTTATTTTGTATAATCACTGTTTTTATTTAAAAATAAAATCAATTTCTAGTCTTTATGGTTGCAGAGAAAATCTCAAATATGCTTTCTCAATGTATTCCAGTTTTTCCAGAAGCAAATTAAAATTAGTTTTGTAATAATTATACATGCATACACACCCAATTTTAAGTCAATGACATTATATTTTAATCTTTGTTGTCGGCGATATTGAAACTGTATTGTACTTTTCCCAGAAAACTGTAGTCTGTTACTCTAAACATGGGCTTTTTCTTTGTTTTGGGGGACACTGAATGTTAGACCCCAGCCATGCTCCTGCTGCTGCCACCACCACTGCACTCCCGCCATTGCAAGCACAGCCATGGCCCTCCCCCAGCCACCGGGGGCACTGTGTTCATGAATGCAGACAGCATTGATGAACACAGTGCCTTATTCATGGATTTCACCATTCGCGGGGATCTTGAGAATGTATCCCCCATGAATGGCAAGAGTCTCCTATAGAAGCAAACAGGCTGGTCTGCATGATCTGTGTCTTACTCCCAACCTTCTATGTCAGGTTCTTGTTTATCAGGCAGGAATGAATTTGAGCCACTGCATTTTATCCTCATTTACTTGTCCTTGAAAACCATCACTTCCATTCTCTACTTCTTTTGCTTCTCTTTTTAATCTTATGTGCATTTAATGTATGAAAATGACCAACTTTGTAATATAAGGGATATCTACCTCAACTGGGGTTTCCAAAAAATGATTCTTTAGTGTATGAAAGAATACTTGAAGGATAAGTAAAAATATGCAGAGACATAGAATCATAGAAAATCATGGAATAATACAGAACTAGGGCTGGAAATGACCTCCAGAGATCATCTTGGCCAAATGCCTGCCAAACACAGGCTCATCCCTAATCAAACCATCCCATACAAACCATAATCTAAACTCTGTATAAGACTACCATGAGCTCTGACACTACAGTTCTAACCCCCAGCCTGTCCCAGAAAAATCAGGGGAACCACAGAGCCAATGTTCTGCTTCTGCAAAATGTTGTCAATATATCCTGAAAAGATCCCAGGTAGAAGGCCACATCCCCTACTACAAAAGAAGGCAAAACCACTACAGTCTGTAGCAATCTGACTATGGGTTAAAATTCCTTCCTGACCCTAAATACAGCCCTAAATTGGTCTGAGCCTGAGCAGAGGGGTAAGACCCTCTCACGAGGATACTTTGGCTTTGGTCCCAGATGGAGAATTGGCTCACCCCAATCAAAGTCCACAGCCTTGGCTGTAGCCAACACCCAGTGCCTCTGGAGAAGGCTTAAAAACATCCTGATATGTACCAGAAAGCTCCAACCCCTATGGCAGGGTGGTGTGGGACTGCTCCTGGAAAAGCTAAGACTCTTAAGGGGTGCCACTCAGGCACCCTCTCTAATTCAGTGCCCAGGACTGGTGCCCCTTTTACACCCACATTAGTTAAACTATTGGAAATATCCATGTGTTAACATAAATTTGTCACAGATACATACTATATATAAAACTAAAGTTTTCTCTCACCCCTGCAACTCTACTGATTTTTTTGGCATTGAATCAGCTAAAACTCATGCAAAATTTGGTTTTCAAAATATTAGAGCAAGGATCAAAAGAAGGATCAATGACACTTTATGGCCTGAGCTCTATTTCTGGTTTACTTACCAACATTCAACATTTTATTAAAGATCACAGAAAAACTGAGGAAAAAGGTTTTATACTCTGCTGTATACTCTGCAGAGAGTCTTTGGAAAACTATAGAATTAACAGTTACCAAATAATTTCAACACTTTTTCTTCTCCCTATTTTTTACTCTCTTATTTATTTATCTGGTAAAGAAAATATTCAGTTTAGGCATTAATCAAATAATATATTATGTGGTCATCTTTAAAATAGACTTAATAGAACTTTGTGGCTGCTTCTACACATGCAGCCATGTGTGCTTGTCACAGCTCAAATAGCAGCAGCACAAATTTGTACTGGAGATTTGTGCTTCTGTGCACAGACTTGAACATGCACTTTGATGTGGGGCAAATTGTGCCACTTGGGGCAAACTGACCCTGCCCACCTCCTCCCAGATCTGCAGCTGGAAGAGATGAAGGTTGTGCTTGCCCCAGCAGTATGAAAAACTGCCCTGGTGAGCAGCTCAGAGCTACTTGCCCTCAGGAGCCTCTAAGATCTGATCAGTTGATTTATGGGGACACTAGCCCCTTGTGCCAGCTGGACTGCTTCAGCAGCCCTGACCTATAGTGGCCCCTGCACCCTCTGGCGGTGAGGGTGGCAGTGAGGGGTGCTGCCTGGCTGTGACCTGCTGCAACCTGCAACAGCATACGGCCTCTTGGACCTGCAACCTCATATCTACACACCTGCCAGACCTGCAGCCTCGTGTCTACACACCTGCCTGGACTGTACCATGGGCACTGCAATAAAGCTTCCTGCACCTCTGAGCCAGATGGTATTGGACCGTGGCTGCACGGTTGGCCTTCATCTAAGCCAGATGCTATTGGACCGTGGCTGCACAGTTGGCCTTCATGTATCACTGCTGCCATGAGTACCTCCATCCTGTCATCTGGGCATCTATTACCTGAAAGATGCACTCATTGTGGTGACCCAATTTGAACTGTCAAGGCATGTCCTCCTGGCCCCAAATATTCAGGAGGTCAGCCACCTCATTTGCCCTCCAGCTGAGTCCCTGGTACCAGCCCTAGGCAGGCTCCTCTGCTGGGGTCCCACTACTTGTCTCACTAGCAGGAATCCTGGTGTTCCCTGTTTAAGAGTTGCAAATTCTCTGATAAAAAATCCCAAATTCACTCATTAAAAGACCCAAAAATCTGTGTTCTTCCATAATTAAAATGAAATGCCACACAGAATAGAGGTCAGGCAATGTTTTAATGATATAATTATAATTATCATTGGTGTTTGCTTTTGGTTTTTTAACATAGAAAAATTAGAGCTCTCCCTGACCCCTTTGCTAACCAGGATGTTGGGACAGATGTCCATGCAGTCAAAGCTCCCACCAGCAGGTCCCATCTTGTCTCGTGGCTGGGTACTCAGGGTGTGTAATGTGGGAGGAATGTGGGTTTGCAGGAGCGGGGTTGTAAAGGTGTGTGGGGTTTGTGGGTATGGGGGGATATGGGGTTTGTAGGTTGGTGTCTGGAGGGTGTGGGTATGACAGGGGATGTAGGGTTTGTGGAGGGTGTTTGAGTGGGGGCTGTCACATGTCTGCCTCTCACCCCCTTGTGGTGCACAGCCCCTGGTGCTGGCAGCAGTAGCCAGCCAGACCATTGGGGCTCTCATGGTCCACTGCAGACATAGCCCCGCAGCAGACAAGTGCTGCCTGAGACCCAGGGGCTGCACATGGCTAGCAGAGCCAGCCTGGTCTGGCCCACTGGTATGTGCCTTCCAACACAACCAGGATGGCTCCCCCCTCCCCCCCACCCCATGATTCCCAGGTGCAGTGCTGAGAACCAGGAAGCTGGGAGAAGCCATTCTGGTTGTCTTCAAAGATGCATGCCAGCAGGCCAGGCCAGGCTAGCTCTGTTCACCATGTGCAGCCCCTGGGTCTCAGGCTGCACCCCTCCACTGGGGGCTGGGCCTGTAGCAGGCAATGAGCACCCTGACAGCCCGATGGGTACTGCTACCAGTGCCAGGGGCTGTGCAGGGGGGTGGGCATATGGCAGCTTCCCCTCAAGCCACCCCACAACCCCCAGCAAACCCCACATTTTCCCCATACCCCCCACATACCCACATCCCCCCACACCCTGCACATACCCAACCACAAACCCCATACCCACAATCCCCTCAAGAAACTCCACAGTCGCCTCCACTCCCACGTGCCTGATTACTGGGGACAGAGCCTGGGTCTAAGCTGTTGCTGCAGCCTTGCCCAACTTGTATTTGCTTCACCATGCTGATGTAGTGTACTGAAACAGCAGAGGCATTGGGCAGCCATAGAGATGCTCTGGTGGTTGATAGATAATCTCCTTGGAGGACCCACCTCTGGTTGCTTTAGGGCATACTCCCAGAGTGTACCCTGTGCTTTTTCCCAAGGTGTGTTGTTTTTTGTTTTGTGTTTTTTTATACCAGGATTTCCCAGTATCAAATTTAGATTCCATGCTGCATGAACATTTTTTCATTTGTGGCATGTCTCCTGTGGCATCTCAAACTTCTTTGAGACAGCAACAGGCACATGCTCACTCATCTGGCTGTGGTCTGTAGGTTTTATCACACCCTTCACTTTGTCCTCTTTTTACTCTTCCATCTCAAAAGAACCAAGATCTCTTTACACATTTGACCAAATATATTCCCCTATCTAGACTAGACAAAATTTCACCAGTTTCTGAGAAGACCAGATGACTCTCCTAAAATAGCCAGCAGAAGACCTTGATGTGGGACATCTGTTCCTCTATCTCTGTTACAGGCAAAGATCATTCCTAATAATACATTTATCTTTCATATGGCTATGTAAAATATTGCCACTTAGTTGCCTGTGTCTCATAACATATTTAATGCAATAACTTGCACATGCATTTATTATAACTTCTTTTCAGGATCTCAGAACTTTAAAGGATTTTCACACATAAATTTGCAAAGTTAACAATTTTTGTAACCCATGTAGACTGAAAATTCTTCTATGAGTTTATAGAAAGTATGTTAATTGAACTACATTTATTGCCCCAAATTTTATTCTTGTCTTAGTTTGAAGGAAGTTATTAATCAAAATGGCAGCACATCTTAAGTGTCTACTTTCATTAATACCAAACATGTGAGGAAAAAAAAACCTCACAGAAGAAATAGATGCCATTTTGGCAGAAACATAAATCTATGAATAAAAGAAGTGACACATCCTAAGAGTCAGAGAATTCTGCTCTGTAACACAAGTTGCTGAAATTTAACTTGAATGGTAAGCCTCAAAAAACAAGTGAAATGGTAAACACAATTCATTTTTAAGGTAGTTTTTAAGGAAGAGATAATTCATATTTGGAATTTTCCCAAAGTCTTAAGTGCAAATTACAACTAATACTAACTGAAAAGGGAAAATGGATTTTCTATACTGAAACTTTCAACAGCAGAAAGCATGACCTTTCATTTATAGTCGATAAAAGTCGGCATAACAAACAACACTATCTCTAAGGAAGAAAGATTTTTTTTTTTTTCCCTGAAGAAACAATACACAACAAACTAGGTTTGAAGATGAAGATGTATTGTTGAAACCAATTACACTGAAGGGAAACATAAATAAAGTCTCTGAGTTTCTGTCAGATTTCGACATGTTCCTGGGACAGAAGGTAGCAAACATGATTGGTATGAGATCACAGTATAAGCTGTTTTATGCAGGAATTAAAAAAAAATCCTGAATACTAGACATGAAATCTTTTTTTCTTTTTCTCTTTTTTAAAAATGTTTTCACCTGTGTTGTCTAGCACACAGAAATGAAAAAGGAAAATATGACTCAAATGTATATTGTATAAACTAGAAAGCCAAAACCTGACTGGAGTTTCTTAGGTAAAAAACTACAGTAAATACATCAGCGATCCTGGACATTTTGTTTGCTTCATATATATGTTGTATTCACTTTCAATTCAGAAAAAAAAAATTAAAGACATGACATTTCAATATCTATTGTTCAGCCAAAGTAAAACCCACTTTGAAGCCCACTGATAACATTTCCCAAGCTAGAACTATGTCAATAAATGATATTTTAAATTGGTCTAAATGCTTTTTTTTTCCCTTAGAAAATTGAAGAAATGTGAAAATGTGAAAAAAAAATGATAGAAAAAGATAAAATATTTCATTTGACCCTTGTCACAAAACAATTATTTTCTTTCTTTCCTTTTTGCCATCCAGCCATCCAATTTGGGACATTTTACATACCTCTTTAATACAATTGGCAAACAAAGAACTAGAGTCACAATTGAACCTTGGTGACATTTGGCCAACTAGTTAATGGGCATTGCTCCCCATTATAAAGTATTCACCTATAGCTAGCCATTATAAATTATTCACCTGTGATGGGTACATATTTCCTCTCTCCTGATTCAGAGAAAGGGTTTGAACCTTGTTCTTATGTCTCTGAGGAGAGTGTCTTAACTACAGGGTGAGTTGAAATAAAGGTAAGGGAAAGGTGATATGCAAGTTTCAAGGTGTATTTAAAAAAAATCTTTTTATTTAATTTTATTATTTTATTATTTTATTTAAATTTTATTTATTTATTTGCAAAATGCAACAAATGACATATGCCAACCTCAGTAGGATTTTCTTGTTTGTTTGTTTGTTTTAAATTGGTCAATTAATTTTTTGTTTCTAATTAAACCATCCAAAAGTTTCAGAAGCTTTTTTCAAGGAGTATGTATGTATATATGTATGTATGTATATATATTTGAGGGGGGAGGGCAGCCTGGGGAGGGGGAAATAACACCAAAATTCTAGTTCTCATTCTATTTATCAGCCAGTGAATGTAAGACTATAATGCTTGTAAAAGGATTCACATTCCTGGTTTCACTTAAATATAGCTTGGGTACTGAACATTCCCCATATGAAGGTTCCCTAGTCAGATGCCCAGCAAGTTGTAATGTGTTATATGTGGTGGGCCAGTAGGGGGTGCTCCTGTGCTGAGCCACCCGTCTCACTGCTCCTAACCACCTTCCAGGCTCCAAGTGCCTCCGTGGAGGCATCTCACCAGACCCCTTTCCTGGAGCACACCACTAGCCTGGGGGTAGAGCTGCCACCACCCAGGGATGGGCTTGATTCTGGCACTGCACCCCCTAGGAAACACAGACCTAGTAGCTCTCATGAGTACCAGACTCACTTCAAGAACTTGGGATGCTTTCCTCAGTCAGAAGCACAAGTAGTGGTCTCCCTTAGTCAGCCAAACCAAGGGGACCCCAAGGCATAATATATACCCACTCCCAATAAGTCTCCCATGCTAGGTACAAAGGAGAATTTTATTGGTTACAAGGAGCAGGATTGGAATAGGGAACAGATTTGAGTAATATCAGAAATTCCATACAGCAAACAGGGTGGTCGGAGTAGCTTTTGATCCCGTATCTGAGTTACTGCAAGCTGTATATCTAGTTAGATCTCAGGTAGCTTACTCACAAGTATCATTCAGAGGCAGGTGGAGATTCTCTCTGGAGGCAGGCAGTTCATTGATCATGAGTTTTGAGAGAGAGAGCAAGTTTCAGATGGTTCAGCTCTTCTCTCTCTCTCTTCTTCCTCATGGCTGCTGCCCCTTCCTCCTGGGTAGTCCTTAACTTATATAGCCCTTATGACCTCTTTTACCTGGTCTAATGGAGGCCAGCACCTGTTGGCTGTCAGCCAACCAATTTGAAATGCATCACTGGTTGCTGGGCAGACTGGCAGTCTCTAGCCTACCAGGGAGCCCAAGCCCCTCACCCAGGTATGTGATGCCAGTCACATAGGCAGAGGGAGCAGGTTTCCCCCCTCCCTCAGAAATGTATCCACCTCAGGTTACCTAAAGAGATAGGGTAAGGTGTGTACCCTCTGCAGGGCCCATCCTAACCAAATTGTCACAGAGCAGAGTTTTTGGGGAGAAACAGAGGTGGCCTTCTGCCACATCATACATCCAATATCTAAATTGAGTCCATGACTTTCTGTACCTAGGAGGCTGATTAGGCCTGATCCTGAATGGGAATTTATGAACCACTTTTCACAGTGGGGCCTATTAACTTCACTTCATCAGCCTCCTAGGTAGTAGGTGTGCAGGCCGGGAGCGGTCCGAGGCTTTTGGGGGCGCGCGGCGGGCTGTGGCCGGGAGTCCGCAACGGTAGGGCGGGTACTTTTGCACGATGGACTAGAATTAGGCACGGACTCGTAGCGGTTAATTAAAGATTGTTTTACTTACACCGTAGGTGGTCGCGGTGCAGGCAGGAAAAACTTTCTTGATTTGCAGTTACAGACAAACACAAGCGGAGTTTGCTAGGCTCCACCGAAGACACATGAGCGGAGTTTGCTAGGCTCCGCAAACAAACACGACAGAGCTCTGGATACCCTTGACGAGCGCGCAAAAAAACGTAGATACTTCTTAAGAAGAATTTAACGAACGAGACGGGAAGAGGCTGGTGGTTGATCAGGCCGCCGAACTCCTCTGAGACACACACAAAGTTTCTATTACTCTGCCGCGTGCTCAGAGTCCCCACGAGATGGTTGTGGAGTCCTCTACAATTTGGGTGGAAACTGCTCAAACCTCTTATACGACTAGCAAGCCAATCGCTAGCCGCCACATGGGAATAATTTAGAAACAGCCAATAGTGGGAAACAAATTTACATACGGGTGGCGGGAACTCCTTTGCACCAGGGTTTTCTCTCTGCAGCTGAGAATTGCACCGTGCAAAGAAAGCTCCATGTGGCAGGAAATAATTCTGCAGTGCCGAGGCACACACACAATCATTGGGTCATGACAGTAGGTACAGAAACTCATGGACTCAATATAGACATTGGATTTATGACACACTACAACCTACTGGATATCTGACTCCCTGCTTACCTCAGTACTTTTGCCTGAGCTGCTACATCCCTCTTCCTCCCCAACCCCAGCCTGTCCTTCACCCCCTGATGCCTCCATTTCCATTTTTACTGAGTGGCTTTCTTGCCTGCATTGCATGCCAGCCTCTGGCTTCTTTACTATTCCTTCCATCCAGGAACAGCACACACGCCAACTGCAGGTGCTTCCTCAGCCTGACAAAGGGTTTTTCAACCTGAAATCTGGCATCCTAGGAAGCTAAGCTGAGCTCACCTGGAGTCTCACAACTCCACTGAAACCAGCAAGCCTTCGGCCTGTCAAAGATGTGATGGGTCTCAGCTTTTCCCAGCCAGGACTGTGTGTGCATGTAGTAGCTGGAGGTTATGGCACCTTCTACCCTCCTTTCAGCAGCGGAACCCTCAGTTCTGGCATTTCCTGGGGCTGCCGTGCTGCCAGCAGTCCCACCAGGCCTCCCAGACCCTGGCAGACTGCAGTTTTACTAGTCATGCCCAGGACCTGGGGTCTCTTCCTTCCACAAAGCCCCAGCCTATACCTCCAAGTTCATCCTGGCATAAGAGCTCAGCAGGGACATGTTCTTCCCCTGATGGTTGGTGAAGCAGTGAGTGCCCCCTCCAGCTGTGAGAGCAGGGCACTAACTGGTGTAAAAAGTTAAAATGGAAAAAGGGGAAGATGCAGTGAGGAGGGTGACACTCAGTCTGTCTGCAGGTGGAGCTTGGGGAGCCACAGCAGCAGGAGGTTCACCTTCAAGAACACCACTTGCTCCACCAAACCAGGATCAAAATAGGTGTGGTGGAGTGTCACAACATCCCCAGTAATGCTGAACACCCTCTTGCTCAGAACACTGATCAGTGGACAGGACAAGTGTTCCCAGGCAACCGTAGCCAGCTCTTGCCACATCTGGCTGAGGTTTGCCCAGTAGGCCAAGGGGTCACAGTCCAGTGGCTCCATATCCTCAGTGAGATAGGTAGCCATGAAAGCCTCAGCACTACCTGCCCAAGGCTGGGGTCTGGTGCGTCTGGACCCAAGCATTGAAGCCATGCCCTTGACCCACATTTGCAGTGGCTGGTATGGAGAACACTGGCTGGTGCTGGTGCTGGGAGTGCCGGCATGGGAAAGTGGATCCCTCTCTTCCACATCCTCTTTCCTCTGCCCTTCTGCCTCCATGACTCTGCTGACCAGTACCTGCATCCAGTGATCGAGGGTTTTGGTGCTGCCAGTGTACATGCTCCCCTTCACCCTCAGGTAACACATGCCTGCCAGCATGTGGAGTGTACTGGGCTACACGGAATCTAGCCATCTCCTGATGCCCTTCTTCAGTCACCTCACCAGTGCCTTCATATCTGGTGACAGCAGCTTGTCCCAGCCAGGAACATTGATCCCCTGGAAATTCTCAATTTTGTTCTCACGTTCCCTCACTATCAGGATCACCTAGCTAAGGAGGACATTGCCAGTGCTGAGGGTCTTGGTGACCTCAAGGAAGGGCTTGAGGACCACCAAGATCTGGGAGATGGTATCCTACTCAGATCTGTTATGGGAACCACTGATCCCAACCTCTCTAAGCAAGGCCCTATCATGGATGGCCTTCTGCTGCTCCACCAGCCTTTCCAGCATCAGGTATGTGGAGTTTCACCGAGTCTCCACATCCTGCATGGTTTTGTGCTGCAGGATGCTCAGCTCTGCCTGTTTCTCCCACAGCATCTTGCCCTGCTTGATGCTGCCATGGAAGTAGCCCACTACCTTCCTACATTTGGAAATGAGTTGGGTGGTAGTGATGGCACCATCACCGGCAGCCCTGTGCCTCTGACAAGGCATCCCTGACTATGAAGTACAGCTTGCGTGCCACACAGCGGATGTCAACAAAGTAGGTATCATGGACAGCTTTGACTATATTGGCCCCATTGTCAGTGACCATGAAACCATAGGTGAGCTTCACCTGCCCAATGAGACACCCTTGTACCATGAATTTCCTGGCCACCATGATCTCCCTTGTCGTGTGGGACACATCCATCACCACACCTTGAAGGAGAGCCCACCAATGGTCTGACTGCTTGCACCAGTGCCCTGTGAGAGAGAGGTAGGTGTGATCTCCACCCTGGCTGTTCCAGATGTCAGAGGTAAAGTACAAAGCTACCTGTGGCCCTGCCTTGTGTAGCTCCTCCCTCAAATACTCCCTGCATGCCTCATAAAGGGAGGGCATCACCATCCTGCTAAAGGTGGTGTCTGCAGGCACTTGGTAGTATGGGGCTATGAGTGCCATGAGCTGCCTGAACCCTGGCTGCTCAACTAAGGAGAAGGGCTGGCCATCAACAGCAAGCATCTCCCCAATGCTCTGGGTGATCTTGCTCACCCTTGTAACGTGCCTCACTTTGTCTGCAGCTTTCCCCCACCACTCCAGGGTGGTCTGCCTCTGATTTGGGGGGACAGGGGCTTTGGAGTGAGTGGGGGACTTCCTTTTGGGTACACTACCACTGGTGCCAGACTGAGGAGGAAGAAAGGCAAAGGCGTGCTGCCTCCCACCTCCTTGCTTCCACTGGCAGCAGAAGACTCATGGCTGCCAGGAAAGTGGATGCGTCTATGTTTGGGGAGGGTGGGGTGGGCTTGCAGCTCTAGCTCTCCCCCTACCCCCTACCACCTCTAGCCCCTCTCTCCCCCCTGCCAGAAGACATGGCCCCTGCCTAAATAGCATAATACATACTAATCTTTTCTGTGCTGGAAAATGTGTCTCTGTGTGTAACTAATAATAGATAATATGTCTTTTTCTTCTTCTCTGATATATGACTGTGTCTAACTTCCTCTTCTGTGTTGTGTTTACTGTTCTGTGTTGTATAGTGTACCTAAAATAATATATTTTCTTCTTTTTCTTCTATGACTCTCTGACTTGTGTTGTGTTAATCTGTATCTGGCTTCAGTGTTGTCTGTTGTCTAATTGTGAATATGATTAATAATAATATCTATATATAATCTGATCTCTTCTTCTATGACTCTCTGACTTCTGTTATGTTAATCTGAATCTCTGACTTCTTCTGTGTTGTGTTTACTGTTGTATGTGTATTATGTAACTAAAATAATCTATTCTTTTTCATCTTCTTCTTCTATGACTGAGTGTCTGACTTCTGTGTTGTGTTAATCTGAATTAAAACAATTCAGATTAACACAACACAGAGATGTCAGTCTCACCTCCAACCTTGGCGTCAGTCTCATCTCCATCCTTGGCAAAGTCTTTGAAAAAATTATCAAGGCTCACATTTGCGAGAGCCCGGCAGGACAAATTATGCTGACGGGAAACCAGCACGGGTTTGTAGCAGGCAGATCATGCCTGACTAATCTAGTCTCCTTTTATGACCAGGTTACGAAATGCCTGGACACAGGAGTAGGGGTGGATGTCGTATACTTAGACTTCAGGAAGGCCTTCGATACGGTATCCCACCCCTACTGGTGAACAAGTTAAGAGGCTGTGACTTGGATGACTACACAATCTGGTGGGTGATGAATTGGCTAGAGGGTCGCACCCAGAGAGTCGTGGTGGATGGGTCGGTTTTGACCTGGAAGGGTGTGGGCAGTGGGGTCCCGTAGGGCTCGGTCCTTGGACCGATACTCTTTCATGTCTTCATCAGCGACTTGGACAAGGGAGTGAAATGTACTCTGTCCAAGTTTGCAGATGACACAAAGCTATGGGGAGAAGTGGACATGCCAGAGGGCAGGGAACAGCTGCAAGCAGACCTGGACAGGTTGGACAAGTGGGCAGAAAACAACAGAATGCAATTCAACAAGGAGAAATGCAAAGTGCTGCACCTAGGGAGGAAAAATGTCCAGCACACCTACAGCCTAGGGAATGACCTGCTGGGCGGCACAGAAGCGGAAAGGGATCTGGGAGTCCTAGCGGACTCCAAGATGAACATGAGTCGGCAGTGTGACGAAGCCATCAGAAAAGCCAATGGCACTTTATCGTGCATCAGCAGATGCATGA
>NW_005842310.1:1322439-1361041 GCF_000455745.1 Alligator sinensis
CTTTTCAGCCTCCGCAAGAGAAGGTTGAGAGGCGACCTTGTGGCTGCCTATAAGTTCATCACGGGAGCACAGAAGGGAATTGGTGAGTATTTATTCACCAAGGCGCCCCCGGGGGTTACAAGAAATAATGGCCACAAGCTAGCAGAGAGCAGATTTAGACTGGACATTAGGAAGAACTTCTTCACAGTTAGAGTGGCCAAGGTCTGGAACGGGCTCCCAAGGGAGGTGGTGCTCTCCCCTACCCTGGGGGTCTTCAAGAGGAGGTTAGATAAGCATCTAGCTGGGGTCATCTAGACCCAGGACTCTTTCCTGCCTATGCAGGGGGTCGGACTCGATGATCTATTGAGGTCCCTTCCAACCCTAACATCTATGAATCTATGAATCTCTACCTGACTTCTTTAGTGTTGTTTTTAGTCTGTATGTAACTATAACTAATAATATTAATAACTATATACTATATCTTCTTCTTATATGAATGTGTGACTTCTTCTGTGTTGTAATAATATCCAAATTCTTCTTCTACGATGTATGTGTGTGAGTGTGTATAACGTATGCTTCCCTGCACAGTGATGGATCACACTGCCAGGGAAAACACAGCTTTCTTTTTTTTTAAGTTTTTGAAAAAACCCAAAAACCAAGAACAACTATAAATTGAAAGAAATGGATTGGATAGGGATAAGTAGAGGGGTTCTAGTTAGTAAGCTAACCTATATTCAATCCTTTCCAAGAACAAAAAGTAGGAAGATACTGACTAGGAAGCCAACCCAGTCCAGTACCTTTCAGACACTGTTGGTCAGGCAGAAACAGCTCACAAAAGGCACAGAAAGGCTGCAGACAGAGACTTATATGCTGTTTCTATGTACCAGAGTGCTGTGATTGGAAGGGGACTCAGGGAGAGATCATAGTCACTGGCCAGCTAGAGATGTTAGTCCTTCCCCACCTGCTCCCCCTCCCTCTTCTCAGTTTCTGTTCCCCTGAAAGATGACCTCCGAATCTCTGAATCTTTTTTGTATCAATTTGGAGCCTCTGAATTGATTTTGGCGTGTTTTTTTTTCTTCTCTCAGTTTGTTTAGTTTTTGGAGATTCAGCCAACTGGGCCAAATCTTCTCTGAATTAAATTGTGAACCAAAGCCCATATGTGTGTGTGTGTGTGTGCGCGCGCGCGTGCGTGTGTGTGGCATTTCATTTTAATGACAAAAATGTGGATTCTGGGTTTCTTTTTTAAAACTGAAATTTGGGGATTTATTTTATCAGAGAAACCAGGATCCCTGGTCATAACAAAGTTTCCACTTCCATTGCATTAATCCCAATTTATCCCACTGCTTTAACTAACTTTATTCCTATTAACCACCTTTGCACAAATTAGTGTATCAAGACCCTCACGCTACATTGTTCTCTTTTCTAGAATTTTTTTTCTGGAAAAACAATATATACACACACATACTTCTAGGACACACATTTCAGAATCCAAGAGCAAAGGAGTACACTGTGGAGGAAAGGGAATCCTTTTGGGGGTCGAACCTGATCTAGTCTGCTCCAAAGTCATTTGTGAAGCATGGAAAATAATATATAGCTTTGCCTCCAGTTTCTTCAGTGTCCTCTTCTGCTTTCCTCTGATACCTTCCATGGACCTTAGGGCCATATCATCTGTTTTTTGCCTTCACCAAATTCTATGTTACTACATCTTCACTGCTACTGTTTACTCATGTTACCTAAATTAAAGATAGCATGTACCTGTATTACAATCGAATCTTAAATTTTCATGTAGATATAACATGCACATATATACACATATATATATTCATACACACATACTCATACAAACATATGTATATATATGCATGTGTGTGTATGTATGTGTGTACATACATATATGCACACACACACACACACACACACAACTAAACTGTTAAACCCCAATAATATTAATCTATATTTATCTATATTTATTTATATTTATTATTGGGGTTTAACAGTTTAGTTGTGTGCGTGTGTGCGTGTGCACATATATACACATACACACATCTAAACTGTTAAACCCTTATATATATATATGTTTCATATTTTCATAGTTGGTAGGGTCGGAAGGGACCTGAGGAGATCATCTAGTCCGACCCCCTGCCATGGCAGGAAAGAGTACTGGGGTCAAACGACCCCGGCCAGATGTTTATCCAGACTTTTTTTAAACACCCCCAGGGTAGGAGCCAGCACCACTTCTTTTTAGAAGTTGGTTCCGGGTCTTCGCTGCCCTGACAGTGAAATAGCACCTCCTAATGTCTAGCCTGAAACTACCCTCCGCTAGCTTGTGTCCTTTGTTTCTTGTAACTCCCGGGAGGAGTTGGGGGAACAGGGACTCTCCCAATGCCTGCTGGTCCCCCTTGATTAGTTTGTAGACTGCCACTAGATCCCCTCTCAGCTTTCTCTTTTGAAGGCTGAACAGGTTCAGGTCCCTCAGCCTCTTCTCGTAGGGCCTGCCCTACTGACCCCTGATCATGCGGGTGGCCCTTCTTTGGACCCTCTCCATATTGGACACATCCCTCCTGAAGTGTGGCACCCAGAACCGGACACAGTACTCAAGCTGCAGCCTGATCAGTGTTGCATAGAGGGGGAGGATCACCTCCTTGGACCTGCTTAAGATGCATCTGTGGATGCATGACAAGGTATGGTTGGCCTTCCTGATCACGTCCCCACTTTGTCGGCCCATGTTCATTGTGTCATCAATGATGACTCCGAGATCCTTTTCTGTCTTGACACTGGCAAGAAGGTAGTTCCCCAGCCTGTAGGTGTGCTGCAGGTTCTTCCTCCCCAGGTGCATTACCCTGCACTTGTCAGTGTTGAACCCCATCCTGTTCTCATCGGCCCATCCCTGTAACCTGTCTAGATCTGCTTGCAGCCTATTCCTTCCTTCTAGCGTGTCCACATCTGCAAAATTTGACATCTTAGTGTCATCTGCGAATTTGAACAGGTTGCCCCTGAGCATAACGTCCCCTGCTCTTCCTGGACATGTGTCAGGATAATTCTTTCGAAAAGCTTCCCACAACTGAGGTAAGACTCACGGGCCTATAGTTTCCTGAGTCCTCCTTCCTCTCTTTTTTGAAGCTGGGGACCACATTGGCCCTTTTCCAGTCCTCTGGCCCATCGCCCAAGTACCATGAGTGTTTGTAGAGCTGTGCCAGAGGTCCCGCAATGACCCCTGCTAGTTCCTTCAGCACTCTGGGGTGGAGATCATTAGGACCTGTGGATTTAAATACAGCTAGTCCCTCCAGAAGTTCCCTGACAAGGTCCTCATTAACCCTAGCCCTGGGTATGCCACACAAAGGGCCCTCGGGGGTGCCAGTGGAGGAGATATCTGGGTCCCTTCTCAGAAATATAGAAATACGGAAGCAAAGAAATTGTTGAATATGTCAGCTTTACCGTCAGGTGAGATGACCATATTTCTTAGCATGTCCTGCAGAGGCCCCAAATATTATTGGGGTTTAACAGTTTAGTTGTGTTTGTGTGTGTATTATACACCCATACACATGCATATGTATATATATGCACGTGTGTGTATGTGCGTGTGTATATATATATAACCTGCAATATATATAATCTGAAAATTGGGGATTTTTTTATGAGAGAAAACCAGGATCCCTGGTGATCAGTAATAGAATCACTGTTCATGGATATATTTACATGGAAATTGAACATTTGATTGTAATTCAGGTACATACTATCATACACACACACACACACACACACACACACACACCTAATCAGGGTTATATATCTATATCTATATATCTAGATATAGATATAGATATATAGCTATATAGAGATATCTATCTATCTATCTATCTATCTATCTATCTATCTATATCACTGGAGTTTAACAGTTTAGTTGCATTCTTTTTTAGATTAGGTATGAGATTCCAGTTACTACTTTTGCCATTCAATGGAAATCCATCATTCAGTTTTTGGCCTCAAACACACACAGCTTTCATACTGCATACAAACAATGCAGAGATGGCTAGGAAAATAAAATATACAAAAAATGTACACTCTCCATTATAAAAATGAAAGCAAAAAATGTGTAAACTTATGAGACATTGAAACTAAAGCTGCCATTTCAGTCTTCATTTTGTAGTACATGTAAATTCACTAACACTTATCTCTTTAAGAAATATAAAGGATATAGGATCCAGTTCTGTAGTCATTTAGGTAAAATGCTTGCAGAAGTCACTGGTTCTCTCACTAGCACACCAGTTCCATCACTACCTTGTATTCTCATACTGTCTTTTATGACTACACATGAAGACTGAGATCCTATACCCACTGAATTTAGTGGAAAAACTCAATGACTATACATGTTTAGGATCAAGTTTGAAGTTTCTGGCTCAACCAGCATGTTCCTTTCTATAACTAACAACAATAGAACTTTAATTTTGAAAACATTAAGATAAAATTGTGGATGCAATAGGACATCTAACTTACTTCACTTCTTGGTCATAGTCTTAGAGTTACAGACTATTCCTTCTGTCATAACCCAAGGGTATGGTTTTGTATGTGCTTCAGCACTGCAGAATTATTTCCCGCCACGAGGAGCTTTCTTTGCACGGTGCAATTCTCAGTTGCATGAAGAAAACCCCGGTGCAAAGGAGTTCCTGCCATTCGCATGCAAATTTGTTCCCCACTATTGGCTGTTTCTAAATTATTCCCACGTGGTGGCTAGCGATTGGCTTCCTAGCCATATAAGAGGCTTGAGCGGTTTCCGCCCAAGTTGGAGAACTCCAAGGAGAACCCCGCAAGGGAGGGCTCCACAACCCTCTGGAGGAGGAGAAGGAGGACTTCACATCTTGTGAAGAACTCTAAGCGCTGCGGAGCCTAACAAACCCAGCGTGTGCCTTAAGAAGGATATAGGGGCCTGATCAACCTCTATCCTCTCCCCATCACCGCCTAATCCCTCGACGAACCCTTCCCTGCGCGCTCGTTCCACGGAGCCTAGCAAACTTCGTGTGTGTGTATCCAGAGCTCTGTCCGAGTTATTTCAAGAGGCTCGAGTTTTTCTACGGGTCTTGTTCGTACGAGTTTTGTAACTGCAACTTAAGCGAAGTTTTCTCCTGCCTGCACCGCGACCATCTACGGTGTAAGTAAAATAATCTTTAATCAACCACTATGCGTCCATGCCTAATTCTAGTCCGCCGGCCTGCATTCCCCGACCCACGTGCCAGGGCTGCTGGCCACAGCCTGCTGCGCGCCCCCGAAAGCCTCGGACCACTCCCGGCCCGCACACCTTCCAAACATACACTGCCTATCTACGCTTATAATATGTTTTTAAGGCTAGAATCCTGAAACTATTCACCTACAAGAGCTTATAAACAACAGTTAAGAAAATTATTGGGATTTTTTTTCTAGGAAAAAATGCAGAATAGATTTGTATTTTGTTATTAAAGATCTATATTTTATTCCTATGTGGTCATATAAGCTGTTTTATCCATACACTTTAATAATAAATATTATTACTATCCCACTACTAATCTTATAACTTGTGTTCTTATCCATTAATGGTTTTCTAGGTACTTGTCATAAAATAAGCTAAAAACAGATAAATATAGAAAACATATACACAGCATAAAGTATGATGTATTTGCCTCACAAAATTCTCAGAAATATAAAGTGATAAAACAGTTTACAAGAAGCTATCGCTGCAATCCTCCTAAATTCAGGTGAACAGTATATTAGAAGCCTTGAGTTGAAGAAGTAAAGATATATATAAATGTAGGGTTTTGAAGAATATTCAGCATTAATCTAAGTTTTCTTCCATTTAAGTCAATGGTGAAATACCCAGAAATTCCCAATTATGTTAATGGAAGTGGATTTAAGATAGTTCTGATTGCTTCTGAAACTTGCACCCAGAAAACCAGTTCTTCACAGGTTTTGTTCTCTCTCTCTCTTTTTTTTTTTTGTGGCCAAAGAAATAAATGGGTGTTCAGAAGGTTTGCTATACCTGCAGAATAATTAGCTCATTGTACAGAGCCATGTCCAAGCCATTGGACTTCCCCTAAAGATAAAAGGGTATATTAAAGGATGTGAGCTATTAAAAATGAACCCATTTACCCAACCCCTGTGTAATGGAAACACTTTAGCAGAAAGGTAGAATCATCCCTACACCCACACTTATGTTCAAATCTGAGATTAATTTTATTAATTCTGTGGTAGTACAATGGATGGATGTTTTAGAATTTGATAATAAAGCATACATTAATCTGCTTTCGTTGCTATCACTAGCCATACATAATCACTGCCAGATCAACATGTCATCAAGTATACTTGTTCTTCTTGCATTATTCTCTGCATTTATACCTGGTTCTAATTTTATTAGTTTGCTTAACCCATGCAAGTAGAAATCCCTTTAACAAATTACAGCTATATTTGGATGATATTTAAATATACTGTATCTAATTCCTACATCTTATAGGACATCACAGGCAATGCTAATAAAGAAAGATGGTTTCATAATGTGATATATCATACATAAAGTTAGGACTGTGTTTTTTAAAAGGACAGATAATCTATGTATAATCCTTCCTGAAATTAAATTCTAGTATTATGTGACAGAATCATGTTTGGAATTAGCATAAATCTTGGTATAGGCTAACCAAATAATTAATGCAGTCCTCTGATCCATCTAAATGTTCACACTTATTAGCAAAGATTTAGACATAAAGCAACCACTATCATTCATTTGGTGAGGATTAATTCACCAGACATAATGCAAAGCACAGCAGCAATGTATTGGCATTTCTAAGATTTTAGGACATACATTCAACTAGCTATTTAGAGGTAATGTAGAATGTTAAATTTCCCAAATAAAATTTCATGTTGCAGCTACATTAAATGAAGTTTGGTATTGACTATCTAAGAAATAAAACATGAGGAATCATCTAGTCATCATCTAAGTAATGGTAACCCAATATTCTTTGTAATAATAATCTAAGGGCTTTAATTCCTTACTCTACTTATTTTATTAGCAATTTTGAAGAGATATGCTCAAATTTAACATAATCTTCATGAAAAATATACTACTTACAGTTTCAGAGAAGCTATAGTATGTTACCTGGATAACTCATTCATTTTTTGTATCATAGATTTCATAGGCTTACTAGATTTTTAGGGTTGGAAGGGACTTTAGTAGATCACTGAGTCTAACCCCCTGCCCTGGGCAGGAAAGAGCACTGGGCAGGAAAGGTGCTTGTCTAGTCTCCTCTTAAAAACCTCTACGGTAGGAGACAGCACCACATCCCTTGGAAGCCCATTCCAGATTTTGGCAACCCTTACCATAAAGACATTTTCCTAATATCTAATCTATATCTGCTCTCCATCAGTTTATGGTCATTGTTCCTAGTAATCCCAAGGGGCAGCCTGATAAACATAGTGTCCCTATTCCTTGCTGCCCCCTATCCCCAATAAATTTATAGATGGCCACAAGATCCCCTCTCAGCCTCCTTTTGCAGAGGCTGAAGAGATTCAGGTCTCTCAATCTCTCCTCATAGGATCTTACCTGCAGGCCCTTAACCATACAAGTGGCCTTCCTCTGGACCCTCTCAAGGTTATTCACATTCCTCTAAAAGTGTGGTGCCCAGAAATGGATGCAGTACTCCAGCTGCAGTCTTACCAATGCCACATAGAGGGGAAGTATCACCTCCTTAGATCCATTAGTGATGAACCTTCTAATGCATGAAAGAGTTTGGTTGGCTTTACTTATCACTTTGTTACATTGATGACTCATGTTAATTTTGAGGTCAACTATGACTCCAAGATCCCTTTCTGTTGCTGTGCTGCTTAGAAAGTCATCTCCCAGTCTGTAGGTGTGTTGGTGATTCTTTCTCCCTAGATGCAACACTTTTCACTTATCTTTGTTAAACTGTATCATATTTTGATTTGCCCACTTTTCCAATCTGCCCAAATCCACCTGAATCTACTCCCTGCCTTCCAGTGTGTTTAGTGCCATCCATGAATTTGGACACAATGCTTTCCACGCCCTCATCCATGTCACTGATGAAGATATTGAACAGCACTGGTCCAAGTCTCATTTAGATGATCTTCTGAGGTCCCTTCTGGCCTTAATATCTATGAAATCTATATTAGACTTCTGAAAAAGCAGAAGCAGTTATAATAATACAAATAGGGTAAACTGACCATTCAGGCAAGGCTTCATGACCTTTTATAACCTCTTACTAGTTTCCCATAACAAAGAAATTATAGGATATGCATTTTCCATAGGAAACTTGGGAATTGTTGTTGGGCAGCAATGTGTATGACAAGAAAATTGGAGTAGCATGAGTCATGTAACATGAGACTTGGAGAAAACAAATGCGTGTTTTCAGAAGCCAGATAGCTCTCTAGTTAGGAGACAGGAACATTAAGAAAGCTGGGTTAAAATCTGTGCCTTAGTCATTGATTTCCTAGAGACTTTGAGCAAATGACTTAGATGCAGATCCTAAAAAATAATTAGGTATCTACCTCCCATTTAACCTGAGTGTCAACTTTCCATTCATAAGACTGCAGTAATAGTCCTACCCTGTCACAAAGGGGTGTTTTGAGATACTCAGATACTATGATAATGAGGATTATATACATACCATCTAAAAATGAGATGGGAGAACGCCCTCCCCCACCTCATATATGACTAGTCTGAACAACACTCTGAGGTTTGTGTCATGATTTCATGATTTCTACAGCTTGCTAGTAAATTTTCAGGAAAGCATTTGCTCATAAAAATGTCCTTTTTCCTTTTAAAATCACCAAAAAAATTACAGTATAAGATTACTTTCAACAAGTTATCAACTCAAGAAATTGAGAAAAGTTTTGAAATTGTCACATAAACCTAGTTTAAAAAAAATCAAATTTAGAAATTCTGGTTTCCCTGTTCAAGATTACTTTGAATTTAGAAACGTATATTTACATTATTAAAATAGTTAAAATAAAACAAAGCATATAGAAATTCCCCAAGGAAAAAAAAACATTTAGTGTGTCACTGAATTTTGTTTGAGTCTTATGTTCACAAAAATATATTGAATATTTTTACCTTTGTATCAAGTTAGGATAGAAGAAATGTTTGGAAATCTCTCTCATTTTCCCACCATTAGGGATTTGTATTGTAGATATTAAATTTACATAAGGCATTACACAAAATGCGTTATTTCACTTTGTTGATAAAAATGTTCATTACTAAAGAAAATATCTGCAACAGAAAGAAAAGGGTAGGGTTTTGATATGCTATCCAAGCTGTGAATTGCCATTTACATTACATATTTTTCTTTTGTTTGTCAGTCCTATTTGGCACTTGTTTATTAGTGCTCATAGCAATTAAGAAATTTCAAAACAAGTTTTTAGATAAATCAATCAATATTCAAAATGTCTTTTTGACTCTTTACAATCATGATAAGGAAACATCATTAACACAAATCTACCTTGTTTATACTTTATTTTAGTCATAGGATCATAAATAGGTCTGGAAGGAGCCTTAGGAAATCATCTGGTCCAACCCCAGCTTGATCAAAGCAAGATCACCACCATATAAACTATTCCAGACAAGCATGTGTTTAACCTGCTTAAAAAAATTTCAATGCTTAATCAACCTCATACGAAGACAGTTCTTCCTAATACTCTAACTAAAATTCCCTTGTTGCAATTTAAGCTCATTGCATCTTATCTTGTCCTCTGGAGCTGCAGAAAATTGTCTATCACTATCCTGTTTGTAACCACCCTTCTTGTTAGTCTAGATATTTCCTGGAAGATGAGAGGTTGAAGAACCATCTAAGCAGCCACAATATGATTGAATATGCTCTGGAAAGTGAAACTTTTATTTAAAAATACTTTTCAAGTAGTAATGCTAGAACTAAATGGTATTTTTATTTTCAATACTAGTACTCTCTCTTTATGTATCAGAATATTTTTATAGATAAAACAGTTTATCCTTTCCCCTTCCCTCCCCCCCCCCCCCCCCCCCAGTTTTCCTAGTAGTTCTAAAAAGTTTGTATATCTTCATTTTTCATCAGAATAATTTAGTGGACTCAAATTATAGAATCTTTAGTACTGTAATGATAGACAAGCACTATAACCTACAATCTCAGACCAATTTTTACAAACGTCATACACACTAAGCTTATCCATTGAGTTAGGCATTGAAAAATTTTGGTTTGGTTGTATATTGAGATGTAATAAATCTTTATATTGGCACTTCATAAAGATACATTTTATATACTGTAACTGTAGGGGAATAGTTGTGATGCAGAAGTCATCCAGATTTATAGTCTTATTTCATGGGAAGCACCATGGGCAGAATTTTATTTCCTTGGTATGGTACCTTAATAACACTTATGCCATTTTTAGTAACATTCTACTTCATCTTGCATAAAGGTCTGAATTAGGCTAAGATGTCTAAATTCCTTATGCAGCTTCTTTTTCGTTATATGCAACTCAGTTTTCCCTATTTGATTTCTCAGAAATGATTTGCTACTGCTCCAGAGAGATCTAAATCCATTTTCTTTCCAATATGATTCAGCTTTTCTATGGATGTAAAGAGATGTCAGATAAATCACCATCCGCCATAAAGCTGGCAAGTCAATCATCAATAAAGAAGTCCTCAATTTCAGGAAAGCTGACTTTGACAAGCTCAGGAGGCTTGTCGGTAAGGCCCTAAGAGACCACAACCCAAAGGGGAGGGGAGTTCAGGAAAGATTGGTTGCCTCTAAAGGGAGCGATCCTGGATGCACAAGCTAAGTCTATTCTGTCTCAGAGGAATGGCAGCAAAAGGGCACAGCAGCCTCCTTGGCTCAGCAGGGAACTAGGGGACCTCCTGCATCTAAAAATAAAGACCTACAAGAATGAAGGACATAAGCCACCTCCAAGTAGGAATATTCTGCACTGGTCCGCACCTGCAGGGAGCAAACCAGGAAAGCCAAGGCTGTGACAGAACTCCAACTGGCTACAAGTATCAAGAACAATAAGAAGTCATTTTTTTAGATATGTGGAGAGCCAGAGAAAAAGCAAGGGCAACACTGGACCCCTGCTAAACCAGATGGGACAGCTGACAACCGACACCCAAGAAAAAGCCAATTTTGTTGGTCTTTCACCAGTCCCATGGGATGCACCTGCCCATTATGGGACAGGGAGGCCCAGGTGAGGGAGATTCCTTTCCCCCCACCAATGCTGATCTCATGAAGGAACACCTTGAGAGGCTAGAAACCTCCAAGTCAGCCGGCCCTGACAGTCTACACCCTAGGGTATGAAAGGAGCTGGCAAGCATCATAGCTCAGCCCCTGGCACAGATCTTTGAGAACTCCTGGCGCTCTGGTGAAGTGCCCGAAAATTGGAAGAAGGCCAATGTGGTGCCTATCTTCAAGAAAGGGAGGAAAGTGGATCCATCAAACTACAAGCCCATCAGCCTGAACTTCTTGGGGAAGGTCTTAAAAAAGATTATCAAAGATGCCATTTTTAACAGACTGGCTGATGGCAACATTCTGAGGGATAGCCAGCACGGATTTGTTGTGGGTAGGTCTTGCTTGACCAATCTTATTTCCTTTTATGACCAGGTGACCTATCACTTGGACAAGGGGGAGGGAATTAATGTTGTATATCTTGATTTGGCAGAGCACCTTTGGGCTGCTCACCACATGGAAGGGACTGCAGTAGGCTAGGGCAAAGCCTGCAGGGAAGGCAGCCAAGTGAAGCCCCCAAATATCATTTTCAGGGGGGAGGTGTCTGGCAGATCCACTTGAGGGCTTTCACTGGCTCTGATGGGAGCCTGCTTTGGAGGAGCAGCAGGGGAAGCCTCCCCCAAGAACTATTTTAATCCATCTCCCCTTTTACTTATCATTACCCTTTACTTATCATCAATCTCCCCTTTTATTCGACCTAGGTGAGGCCGCAGCTGGAGTACTGTGTCCAGTTTTGAGGTCCACAATTTAAAAAGGATGTGGAGAAGCTTGAGAGAGTCCAGAGAAGAGCCATGTGCATGATCAGAGGTCAGGAAAACAGACCTTATGATGAGAGGATGAGAGCTATGGGACTCTTCAGTCTGGAAAAGTGCAGGCTCGGGGTGATGTGATAGCTGCCTATAAGTTTATAAGGGGTGCTCACCAGGAAATTATAATCAAGCAAAAAAAACATGGTCAGAGATGGTTCTATTATGCAGGCAGTGTCCACCTTGTGCAGACTGTATAAGACACCCTAATTAAGCCATCCTCTGCCATAGAGTATTTGAACTATCATATCACAGAGCAGTCTCATAAACACTAAGCTGCAGACCAGACAGAACCTCCTAAAGTTATGCATCTGGATGACCAAGAGAGAAATATCAAATGAGTCTATGGTTCAGGAAGGTGGCCACTACTCTTGTAATGGAAATTAAGCCCTTTGTTCTAAAGTTGTTTGTGTTTTGCATAAAAAATCATGAGTAAATAATAATATTAAACATTCAGGGCAGAAAACAGGCTTCTTCAGATAGTGTTCTACCTGCTTGAAACTGCTCTCTCAATACATCTGGTTCAAATGGCCAAATTAGAGTATTTCAAAACCTGTTAGGATACATACAGATGTTCAGGAAGGTTAGGGAAAGGTTAGATCATGTTAAAAATGTCTACCTGATCTAACGTAGATCCCTAGTTAGGTCTATGTAAGTGCAAACCATACAGACATTCAGGAATGTTAGATCAGTCTAAAAATGGATGACCCCGTCTAAGTTAACATTACCTTGGAGCTAGGCTAACTTAGATCAGGTCTAGCAAGACTGATCTAACTGAACTTCTGTTCACTTCCCAGCATAGCCCCAGGGCTGGAGAAGCCTAATTATGAGCCTCAGCCCCAGAGCTATGCTTTTCCTACCCCCACCCAATCACTGAGCTAGTTTTACCTCTCTCCAGTCCCTCACCCCACCCTCAGGACAACCCCTGCTCTGTGGACTAGCCAGTTCCCCCACACCCAAGCCCACCAAACCCCTCATCCTGCAAGCTGCTCTTGATGCCAGTTTTATCAGTTTTCACTTGTGCTGAGAGTTGAAGAAGTAAGGTGAGGTGAGGTGGGAGTGGCAGGTGGGATCAGGGGAATACGTTCACTTGGGGGATTGTTATCTGAGTTTGGGGTTGATTGGGAGACTAAAAATAGCCCCTAGTATGGGGGGAAACAGCCCTTCCATCCCCACAAACCCTCCCATTGACCCTACTAGCTCCTTACTAGCCTATCAAACCCTCCAAGACCTCACCAAGCCTCCTGCAGACTCCACTAGCCTCCCCAATCCCCCACAAGACCCCCCCTGCTAACCCATCCCATCCTAACTTACCTTAGATTGGGTAGTAATTTTTAACTCAATCTAACTTCCCTCTAACCTCCCTGAATTCATCTATGTACCCCTATTGGCAAACCTCACCACAGTATCTCTTTATATAAGAAGGGTCTTTTATAAGACAGATACCTAACAGGAAGGAGTGTTGTGCCTATGGTTACAAAGTTCAAGATAAGTCCTGGTGGTTGGTAATGAAAAATCTCAAGATATTCAACCTTCCTTATAGTAAAAGAAAACCCACATTTCTCACAGAAGCACAACGATCAGCTTTTTCAGCCCATCCTATCCACATTGATTAAAATCTACTGCACCAGATCCTGTCCCTTTTTGCTAAATGCAACCTAGAAAGGTAACATATCTTAGAGTGGCCTTATTCCAAATATACATCAATTTATGATATGTATTTGGCATGAAAAGATTCACTGGGTGAAAATATCCAGTTTCCAATTAGCTTTGGAGGCAATTTGAGCTGTTTCAACCAAAAAAAACCACACAAAAAAACCCCCAAAAAACCCCAAAACCAAGCCAAAGCCTCAGATACTTAATGCGTGCATCTACATGAAATGCTTTGCTGAAGAGTAGAGCAAATTACTGTGCAGTAAGCATAACCATCAACATGTGCAGATGCTTACTGGGAATGTCTATACAAGATGTTTTACTGCACAGTAGAGTTAATTACTGTGCAGTAAGCATCTACTTTTACATGTGAAGACACTTCCTGTGTAGTAATTGGCTCTAATTACAAGTAAACTTGTTACCTTGTAAATACAAGTAGCAAATGGTGAGAGATGGAGTGGGGCTGGGGCTGGTGCTGGGGCTGGGGTTGGGGCTTGGACAGGAGCTGCCCAGCCAGAGTGAAACAAGGCATGGGATGGAGCTGCAGCTCATCT
Source organism: Alligator sinensis (assembly GCF_000455745.1). Classification (NCBI taxonomy): domain Eukaryota; kingdom Metazoa; phylum Chordata; order Crocodylia; family Alligatoridae; genus Alligator; species Alligator sinensis. The sequence goes on from NW_005842310.1 coordinate 1,336,654, forward strand.
GGGAGTGACAGGAAGGGGAGAGGGCTCCCACTGCTGTGTGCACCCCCTCCCCTTCCACCCTTCCTCTTCAAGCTGCTGGGCTGTGCGCCTCACCACCTATGTGCTGCGCTGTGGCTGCATGCATGCACAGGACATTTATCAACCACATTATCGGGCACATCAAACAAAAAAAGGCAATTTCCAATACAGTCATTTTTCTTTATATCAGTGCTAATCCAATATCGGACTGATGTATTGGTGCACCTGTAGTTTTCATCTTTACACTAGTGCCAATGACTACTTTTAATAAATACTTTAATGAATACTTATTTAAACCAGTCAATAAATGAAGATGCAGCTAATACATTTCACAGTATAAAATTGTTAACCTGAGGCTATTTTAGAATTTTTTTAATTAGTTATGAAAAAAAATGGATACAGTAGCTAAGCTAGTCCTTTGAACAAATTAATTTTCAGTAAAAAGATTGGGAAAGAGCCTATTAATTTCAGTGAGCTTTGTATCAAGACCTGTAGAAGATTTAGATTTTGCACAGGGCATTTGGGTGTTTTTCTTTTAGATGACTTTGGCATAATCAGATGGAGGAAATTAGTAAATGGAAAAAATTAAAAATCAATGTAATAATACATGGAATGATTTTACTATGTTATTGATACTACTGATTAACCAGACTAAGGGTGCCATACCTCATGAAAACTTTTCTCACAATATTTCTCTTTACAGAGCTGTATGAAGTTATCTGGGTGGTTGAAGAGCACTAGTTAGAAATATTACCTGAAACTTCATATAACATAGTACTTATACCTTTGTTAATTTTTTTTTAAAATTATGGGATTATTATTTCTCCAAAATTAATAGAATAATTTGCTTTTAACTTCATTTGGAGCAGAATAATGTCTTACACATTTTGACAATAGAAAGTAGCTGTGTTGAATAAATATGGTGAGTAGTTTAAAACAAACACTCTAAACTACATGTCTGTACTAACAGGCTAAAATTAACTTTCCACATGACAAAGGTAATTTTTATTGTCATCCTATACTTTATTATTATCTTTATATACATATTTTTGTTTGTTTATAGTTTGTTTTAAACTAGATATATATGTATATCCTTTTGTAAAGGAAGCAAACTTCGAGCTGCTCTGAGCAAGACGTTGGACTAGATGACTTCCTGAGGTCCCTTCCAACCCTAATTTTCTATGATTTCTACAAGTTCTATGAAATTAAAAGAGAAATATAAAATATCCCAGTAAAATCTGCTTAAAAAAATTATAAAGCAATACAGTATATATACATACACACACACACATATATATGTGGGGCCAAAGCTACCATGGAGCTGAGGATGGCATCCCAAGTTAAGGATAACAAGAAATTGTTTTTTAGATATATAGGGAGTAAAAGGAAGGCTCAGGGAGGAATAGAACCGCTACTAAATGGGCAGAAGCAATTAGTGACGAACAGGGGGAACAAGGCTGAACTCCTCAATGAGTTCTTTGCCTCAGTGTTCCTAAGTGAGGGGCAAGACAAGTCTCTCACTGGGATTGTAGAGAGGCAGCAGCAGGGCGCCAGACTACTATGCATAGACCCTGAGATGGTGCAGAGTCACTTGGAGGAACTGGATGCATTTAAGTCGGCAGGCCCGGATGAGCTCCATCCGAGTGTACTGAAGGCACTGGCTGACGTCATTGCAGAGCCACTGGCGGGAATATTTGAACACTTGTGGCGCACAGGCCAGGTCCCGGAGGACTGGAAAAGGGCCAATGTGGTACCCATTTTCAAGAAGGGGAGAAAGGAGGACCGGGGCAACTATACGCCAATCAGTCTCACCTCCATCCTTGGCAAAGTCTCCGAAAAAACTATCAAGGCTCACATTTGCGAGAGCCCAGCAGGAAAAATTATGCTGAGGGGAAACCAGCAAGTCTCTTTTTATGACCAGGTTACAAAATGTCTGGACTCAGGAGTAGGGGTTGACGCGTATACTTAGACATCAGGAAGGCCTTCAATATGGTATGCCACACCATACTGGTGAACGAGTTAAGAGGTTGTGACTTGGAAGACTACACAGTCCAGTGGGTGGCAAATTGGCTAGAGGGTCGCACCCAGAGAGTCGTAGTGGATGGGTCAGTCTCGACCTGGCAGTGGGGTCCTGCAGGGCTCGGTCCTTGGACCAATACTCTTCAATGTCTTCATCAGCGACTTGGACAAGGGAGTGAAGTGTACTCTGTCCAAGTTTGCGGATGACACAAAATGTGGGGAGAAGTGGACATGCTGGAGTGCAGGGAACAACTACAAGCAGACCTGGACAGGTTGGACAAATGGGCAGAAAACAACAGAATGCAATTCAACAAGGAGAAATACAAAGTACTGCACCTAGGAAGGAAAAATGTCCAGCACACCTACTGCCTAGGAAATAACCTGCTTGGAGGCACGGAAGCAGAAAGGGATCTTGGAGTCCTAGTGGACTCCAAGATGAACATGAGTCGGCAGTGTAACGAAACCATCAGAAAAGCTAATGGCACTTTACCGTGTATCAGCAGATGCATGATGAACAGATCCAAGGAGGGGATACTTCCCCTCTATCGGGCGCTGGTCAGACCGCAGTTGGAATACTGTGTGCAATTTTGGGCGCCACATGTCAAGAGGGATGTGGATAACCTGGAGAGGGTCCAGAGAAGGGCCATTCGTATGGTTAAGGGCTTGCGGGCCAAGCCCTATGAGGAGAGACTAGAGAAACTGGACCTCTTCAGCCTCCGCAAGAGAAGGTTGAGAGGCGACCTTGTGGCTGCCTGTAAGTCCATCACGGGGGCACAGAAGGGAATTGGTGAGGTTTTATTCACCAAGGCGCCCCCGGGGGTTAGGTGAGGTTTTATTCAACAAGGCACCCCCGGGGGTTACAAGAAATAATGGCCACAAGCTAGCAGAGAGCAGATTTAGACTGACCATTAGGAAGAACTTCTTCACAGTTAGAGTGGCCAAGGTCTGGAACGGGCTCCCAAGGGAGGTGGTGCTCTCCCCTACCCTGGGGGTCTTGAGGAGGTTAGATAGGCATCTAGTTGGGGTCATCTAGACCCAGCCCTCTTTCCTGCCTATGCAGGGGGTCGGTGAGGTCCCTTCAGACACTAGCATCTATGAATCTATGAATCTATCTATCTATCTATCTATCTATCTATCTATATATATATATATATATGCACACACACACACACATATCTGCTTTTACGACATCTTACTCTTAAGTCTGAGTCACAACAAACTAGGAGGAAAAGGATACACCCATGTGTTGTATTAACATGTTTTGAACATTCAAGAAAAGACTACACTTATGTGTCTAAGTCCACTTACTAAGTCCCCATAGTCTGATTGGACTTAGCGCACTTACCTAAAATGACCTGCTCATCAAACTATAGACTTGGGTTGGATGACTGACTGCATCCCATATCTCTGTTGAAGCTGGGCTGCCGAACCACCAAGACTAAAAGATTGCTAGAGCCAGAAGGGAGGACTGGTGAAATTGTTTTTCATTGAAGAAGGGTGAAGGGAAAACCTGGGTTATAGTCCCTGTTCTCAGAACTGTTTATGCATTTTACATTAGATAGAAATTTGGATCCCTGTTCCTTACATTTTATATTAGCCATCTTAGTATCCAAGCAGCCTGGACCACCTTTGAGAGGCTTGTAGGTATTCCCATTCCACATATACCATATCTATGTACCTAAGCCTGTCAAGTATGGTCACCTTTCTAGGACAATGTTGGTGAATCTGCATGTCACAAGTGGCAGTTGGTAGCCTCTGTATGTGGCATCTGACAGATTGGGGTGGGGACAGGCAGAACAGCAGCAGGTTAGGCAGGAAGCAGAAAGTGGAGCAGCAGATCAGGCAGGGGGTGGGAGTGGCACTTGGGGAGGGGGTAGATCTAATTTGTGGCATACCTACCTAAAAGGTTGGCCCCCACCGTTCTAGGGCAAGATGCCTAGATATTAAAGACTGTGAAAGACAAGTGTGGGCCTTGGAGAGATCAATTTGTATGTGGCTTATAGTGTTTTACCCTTGCTAAATTATAACATGTAGATCAAGCTGATTGATTCTTGTGTTTCCTGTTCATGCTAAGCTGCCACTTCGTAGTATAGAGCATGCAAAAAGTGTATTATGTTGTAGATTATTTTACCAGGTAAGGGATGGATAATGGACAAGAATTGCGGTGGTGCATTATGTGAAGAGAAGGCTTTGCTAATCCAAGGATAAAAAAAAAAAAAAAAGTCCCAGGTGCTTATCAGCAAATTCAATTACACTAACAAAAATGCCTTATAAATCCAAAGCTAAGAAGAAGTTTATATCATTCAGAGTGTTTCTTATTTGCTTTTTCATGAGTCTTTACCTGAATTTGATGAGATAAGAGTAAAAAGAAGCATCTAGTATTCATAGGTAGGGCACGTATATTAAAAATAATGAAATTGCTCTGTATATAATAGTTTACCTAGCAGATTGTCCCAGCATGTACTCTCATTAGAATGTCTTCTTGAAGCTTAGATGCTTGGTATAAACTGGAGTAGCCAGGTGACAGAGGCTAGATGCAGGGATTTATCATTATGTTAAACTGCATTTCAAAGATTATGAAGGCCAGAGTGGTCTTGTAATATATTTATATTGACATATATGATAGAATTGGTTTTCCAAACAATGGAACTGGCTTATTTTGTATGTCTTCTTTAAACCATCCAATAAAGCATGGACAGTTATTCTGCATTACCAGAAATGTTTGATATGGGCTGAGAAAATATTAGCTGTAGCAGCAAAAGCTTAGAGAAAGCTGAACCTTTTGCGAATTGCTGTGACCCTAACGTGTATGCATTTACACTAATTTCAAGCCAGCTGTGTGAGAAAAGGGTCACAATACCATCTTCTTCTTTTCCCCTGGGTAGATTGCCATTTAAAAACAAAACTGCAGCATTTGCAGAAAGGAAAATAGTTTTGTCTTTCTTTATTGAATTCAAATGCTTGGAAAGTTTAAAATTAACCAGTCTAAAAGAGTGAAAGATATAAAAGAAACATTCTTTCAGAAGTAAGCATGTTTTATTCTCATTTTCAAGGGATCACAGAAACTTCCTTAAGAGAAATAAAACAAGAATGAAAACAAAAACATCAGTAACAAAAACATCAGACAATAATTTTCTAATGCAAGGTATGAGTCTGTCCTTTTAAACTTGGATCTTTAGTAGAATATGTAAAATCAGGTAGCATGAAACAGATCACTGCAAAGGAGTTAATCTTAATTGATATAATCTTCAATTTCTAATCTTATCTTGTTCAGAACGCTACATTGTTGTCTCCATATATTCACACTGCTTTCCTTTCCCCTTGTCTCTAATCTCCCTTGACCTTAAACTAGATTCATAGATGCAAGCAGATCAATTAAGTCTTGAGCGTGTTACCTGTCATTAAAAATAGATAGGGAGTATATGAAGCATGTTTTTGCAACCTGTACCTCTTTTTATACAAAGGGAAGCTGAATAGCTCCTCTGAAGTACAAAGTTCAGCAAAAACCTAAATTGTTGAAAAAATATCATTCAAATAAAGGTGTCAAATATATGGGCCAGGAGCCAGATCCAGCCCACAGAACTGCTCCATCCAGCCTGTGGGGCTCTTAGTGGACCAGGGAATTTTGGGTGGGGGGTGTCCAGCAGGTTTACAGGCTGCTTCAAAATCTGGAGACCCAAAGCCCCATTAGACAGGGCCCTTGGTGGCAGGAGGATAAGTGCTGGCTGTGCATCAGCTGTTTTCTCCACTATTATGACTGCCACCATAGTCTTCTCACACTGAGAGGAAAAGTCACTTGATTTAGTTACATGATGACCTACTGCAAGCACTAAAAACAGACACAAAATGACACCATTAATGCAAGGAAACCCCTATCATACTTCTCAAGATATGCTATGACCCTAGTCCTTCCATTCTCACATCTTGATATGTAACTATACAGGCTCCAAAGTCCAGACAAAAAATGGAACTGCATTTCTACATGGGAAAGGAACAGTGGGCAAGGCAGTTTCATTACCATCCTAAATGAGAGAGAGAGAAAGATGCATCCAAACCCACACTTTTTTGTGAGTTAATCCCCTAGTTCAACAAAAGTTCCCAGCCTTTCTAGCAAAGAGGCACAGTAGTCAGAAATTTCTTATATTAACATATATTCAGCTCTATGAAAAAGATCACAGGCCAATGACTGCTGATGGCCATTTTCAGAAGAGAATTAACTGTCAAGATACTGAAGAGGGCCAGCCTTCCACTGGGAGTCCACCTCATATCAGAACTTCCAACATCACTGACTTCAGTTGGAGTCAAATGATATTAGCAACAGCAATGATTCTAAAAGCTCTTCATACTAGTGCAATGACCAGGGATCCTGGTTTTCTCTGATTTAAAAAAAAAATCCCCAATATTCGGTTAAAAACAAACTAACCCCAAATCCACATTTTTCCGTGATTAAAATGAAACACCACTAAATATATATATAGATATGTATATATTTAGTGGTGTTTCATTTTAATCAGGGAAAAATATTCATTTGGGATTTCTTTTTTTAAACCTAAAATTGGGGATTTTTTTTTTTAAATCAGAGAAAACCTGGATCCCTGGACATGAGTAATTAATGGGTAACAATTAATCCCTTTCAATCCTAATGATAGATTTTTAAGTAAGAGACATTTTTTCCTCCTGATCATAACTTAAAAAAAACCATACTTTGCTGAAAATTTAAATTCAACATTGATCTGGCAGGCAAACAAATTTCAACCCAAAGGAAAATAGGTACAAAGAAAGTCAGATTTCCACAAAGACTACCCAAGGTTCCTGCTCACACTCCATCCAAATGCTACTTTACTCACTGGAAGTGTCTGCAACTCCAAATCCTTACAGCCCAAGGGAGCTAGTCAGTCTTTGCTCGATGTCTTTAGCCCTGAATTCTCAGCAGCATGACAGAAAATGTTCCACCTTTGTGGATCATAGGGATTAACTACACCTTTAGGCGCTTCCCATTTGCTAGGGTCTTGTAAGATCTGGATGGTTTCTAAAGGCGCCCTGCTATATTTCTAAAAACAGGAATTGAACGAGTCCACCAAAGATTCTAGAAACCCTATTTCAGCCTTGCATAAAGGCTGGTCCTGGTAAATCAAACTGTAAGTGGGAACCTGGCTATTTAATCTGGGAAGTAAAAGTGGTAAGACACAGTCCCTTTTTGTACTATTGCCTGAAGAAACTTATATGAATGAACCGTGATTGACTTTAGGTTTTGGCAGTCTTTTGACTTCAGCCTCTAACTTCTAAGGTATATTTTCTAAAGAATCCATAAAAATTCAGGAACACAATTTCCTGTAATATTAAAAGCAATGATGTGGCCACATCTTTCAAATGCTATTTGAAATACTACTTTGTATTTATAGGGGTATTCTACACATGTAATTAATGCAGCTGAATAAAATTCAGTGCAAGTTTATTGCTCCTGGATTCTGTGTTTGCACATGCACTCAGGACCACAGCATGTTGAGCCAGGGTGAAGCAGCCCTGGCTGGCAGGGGGTTATGGGGGTCAGTCTGACATCCTGAACCTGCTCAGTATGCTCTGGGGGGGCTGGATGGGGCAAGAGATTGGTTCAGTGTAGGGCTAGCTGGCAGGCAGCCCCCACACTGAGGCACCCTGTTGCCCCAGCGAGCCCCATAATTGTCTACATGTGTATTGCAGTGGAGTAAGTAGGCAGTGATGTGTTACTGTGGAACTAATTAGTCAACTCCACAGTAAATATCTCATGTAGATATGCCCATTTAATGCCCTTTTTTTCTTTTAGTAAAGGAAGCAAACTTTGAGCTTCTCTGAGCAAGGGGTTTGACTAGATGACCTCCTGAGGTCCCTTCCAACCCTAATTTTCTATGATTTCTATGACATTAAAAGAGAAATATAAAATATCCCAATAATATCCACTAAAAAATATTACAAAACAACACAATATGTTGTGACATGCAAACTAAAAAAATGTATTACAAGAAGGAAGGAAGAAAGAAAGATTACATTCAAGCTTAAGACTTCATAATCTCTTTTTTATGAAATGTTTGCCTGTTGTCAAAGATTCCTCCAGGGGAGCCCTTATTCAAGACTCCCTGGTCCTTTCTAGTTCCTCTGATTATCCTCTGAATCTTGCCCAGATGTGTCTTCTTCAGTGGGGTGAGCCCCTGGTTTTTTCGCATTTCAGACCTGGAAGTTCAGTCCCTGACCTCACTAGTTACTCATGAACTTTGCATGCTTCCTGAGGCTGGGGGGGCATGGCAACTGCCCACAGGCAGCAGCGGTGGCAGTGGTGGGGGTGTGGCAGTGGCAAATGGGGAACTCCCACAGGTGGCTGCAGCAGTGTCAGTGGTGAGGGGGCAAGGGTGGTGAGTGCTGATCACAATCAGCAACCACCCACAGATGCCGCTGGAAGTGTCAGTGGTGGCCAGAGGTGATCAACGACTGCCCACAGATGCTGCGGCTGGGGGTGGGTGGGGGGGGGGGGGGGGGGGGTGAGCGTCAAGCACTGTCAGGTGCTGCCAGCAGTGGCCAATCTCAGGGAGTGCATGTGCACCCACATGCACCCCCTATGCATCGCTAATATTGTTACTCATGGGCATCCGTCAGAGAGCTATCTGAAGGAACTCCTAAGAGAGGGACTTTGATTGTTCAAAAGAGAAAACAGTGCCTGTGATGCTCCAAGCAGCATAGCAGACATCTTCTCTTCAACACAGGCATTTATTGGACCAATGCAGTACAGGAAATAGTCCTTATTCCTTCCAAAGGGTTAAGCAGTCTTTCTATCCCCAGTATAGACTGCATAGTCTCTGAGCCTCCCAAAGTTAGCTCAGGTGTTCTCTTTTCAGTCTCTCTTGCTCTCAGGCAAACTCCTTTCTTTTCAGGCTCTCTCTCCATTATTTTCCTTCTCTAACCTCCCTTCCACCCTATGAACACAACATCTCTTCCAAAGTTTGTTGATTGTAGTCCACGTGGTGTGTCAATTGTGTCAACTGAGTGTTATGTGTTAGTGTTACAGATGTGTCAGTTTTAAGAATTCCTGTGGCCTCAAAACCATCTTCCTCTGGTTTCATATGAAGCAAGACTTGTCAATGACAATAAATAAATACCTGAGTTGAAGGGGGAATGTCACATCCAACATCTACTACAGGGAGAATGCAGAGGTCCTTTTCCCCATAATTCATTATTTAAAGGACAGCGAGCAATCTTTCTCGATAGAGAATGTTTCAAGTCACTAGGTATCAAATTAGGTGTCGTGCAGAGCATTATGGCAAACACCATTTAAGATGTCTGAAAAATTCAGTGACATTTTAAAATCAGGTCTTAGTGTACAAAGGCCCACCACTTTCATTTATATTGAATCCAACCATGGCACTAATATGAATGCAGCCTCATCATGTTGTTTTTGCCTTCTATCCAACAATGGATACCGAGATCAACTGTTGTATAAAATAAGGTGTCTGTAGTAAAATAAAATTGTCATGGTCCTTTCCCATTGTATCCTTCATAAAGCTAAATGATAAAGTACTGTCTATAAATCTAGAATTAATTGAACCACCAGCAGGACTAGCTCTTATGAATCAATCAGCCAGTCAAATCCTCCTGGTGCTTAATTGACTCAAGAAAAACAAAACAAGGTTCATTTCTGTTGAGCTAACTCCAATCCTTGAGAGGGACTACTCAAGGAGAGTCACTAGCTGGCCCATATACTTCTTCCTCTGTCTTGTCACCATGTTCGCATTTAAGTCCAAAACTGGGGACATATTATTGCTTGATTTGTAGCCTTAGTGGGTTCCTCACTGGTACAAGGTTCCCCCACACATTTTCAGGCCAGTAGGTATGCTATAGCCTGAAAGTTTCCTCCACATTTGCACATGTTGTTTGTATCCTTAAAGTATTCCCACTCCTTAGAGTACTGCATGCTAACTTTAATCTTAGCAAGCTCTGTTTGGAAACAGTTAAAAATCTTATTCAGGGGGGCATGGGTATTAGCACTGAGTGTTATGTCGATATTTACAGTCCCACCAGCAAGTGGGAATATTCCATGTTGTATTTGTCTCTCATTGCTGCTTGCTCTTATGCTTAAAAGAACAATTAATTGAGTCTTTTGTTTTATTCAATAAAGATGGTTGCCCTGTTGCTTCATGTGTAGTCTCACTGGGACAAAGAAACCTTTAAAATATACAGAATTATCAAAGCCTCTTCACTGTTGAAGGTTCATTCTGTCCTTGCATATAAGGGCTTTGTTAACTCTTCTTTCCCTTTGTACAGCCTAGTCAAGGAAAGTGAGACCTTGTTACAACAAGAAAACTTTTAAGACAGGAAATATTATAAAAAAACAAAAAAAAACCCCAAAAAACCCCACAGTCTGTCACACCTGTTGCTACAGATATGATCAGTATCTCAGGTAGAAAAGGAAACATTTTACTGTATCTGTAGATCTAATAAAATGCTTCCTCTAAATGTTCACATTCATGGGATGAACCTTCTGATACTTCTTACTCTGAAATATTCTTTAAAATTGATGTCTACTGTCCCATAATTCAAGGGTGTCAAAGATTGGGCCCATGGGTTGGATCTGGTCCCTAGGTTTTGGAACAACTCCATATACTACATGCTGCACACTTTGGCCCCATGCACAGAGCTGGTCTGGCACATGCTGAATGTAATACATGGGGCTGGACCATGGGGATGGACCATGGCTGATCCAGATCAGAGCCACAGACTGTCCCTGCAGAGCGAACCAGCCCTGGACTAGCCAGTATGGGCTGCATGTGGCTCACTGAGTTGAACTGAGTGCACACTATATGTTATGTCCAGGGCTGGACTGCGGGGCTGAACTGGAGCCTACAGACCATCCTTGCAGCATGAGCCCCAGACTGGGGCCAGTGTGTGCTGCCTGAGTGTGTAGGGCTGAATCAGGTGTATGCACTGCATGCAGCACAGGGGACATTCTGAGGTGTCAGTTGTATTGGCACTTTTACACATGCTCTGGTGGTTAAGGGGTGGTGCTTTAATTAGAGCAGCTCCAAGAGCTGCTGTAACTACGGTGCCACAGCATCTTCTGTATCAGTGTCCCCACACTTTAAAATGGTGGCAAAGGCGCCATTTGAGAAGCTTTATTTCAAATGCCAATGCCTCTAATTTGAAGAATAGGGACATGATACATGAGATATGTGAAGCTGCTGGAGCATGGTAATTACCAGGGGGCCCTCAAGACAGAACAGCTTCTAAGCAAGACATATTGTTACACTGATCTCTAAGACCAGTATAACAGAGCAGACGTACCTGTAACTAAGGCCTGGCCCTTACTGGCAAGAAATTCCTGAGAAAATGATCCCTCAGAGATTAAAACAAATGTTTCCAAAGCAAGTTATGCTAGGAAGGAGTGAGCAGGTCTTTATGTAAAACTGCCTTTGCCTTAGAACAAGAAAACAAGCAGCACTGTGTGGGGAGGCCAAGTCTGAGATAAAAGATCTGGGAAGAGGCCTAGCAGCAAATAAGTGGTGGGGGTGGGGAGGGGAGGGAAGAGAGAAAAATGTGGAAAGAAGCAAGCTAAGAAAAGATCCAGAGCACTGGTGTAGATACTAATTTGTTGAGAATGCAGAGGGTGGAGGGCTTACTGATGCAGGTGGAAAATCCAATCCTCATCTAGAAAACTACAGTGCAGACTACTGTGTTCCTTTTCAGTTTGGAGAAGGAAAATCATTGTATGGTCCTGTGTTAGTGGGCATTTGAACACATGCTTCTGTCACAGCTCCAACTTCTGGACACTTTTAAAAGCGCTGCGACACATGCAGTTGTATAAGCAATGAAATGCATGTCAGCCCTGAGAAAACGGCGGTGATGTGCTTTTGAAGTAAAATACAGAGGTGCTTTAGTTCAAAAGCTCACTACTGCCATTTTCTGCCCACTGACATGCATTTTGCTTCTTATACAACTGCATGCAAAACAGCTCCAATGCACTGAAATCAAAAAAAGACAATAGGATGCCTGCATATCAGCAGAAACACTGCTTCGATGCACTGTAATTGCAGTGCATCGGAGAGCATTCAATTAATCAAGTCTACTGAAGTATACTAATTAGCATGCTCCAGTAGCCTCGACATCCTGTGTATTCAGTGTCCCCATGCTTCAAAATGGCAGCAGTGGTGCTTTAACTAAACCTCGTTGAACAAGCTTTAGTTAAAGCACCTCCACTGCCATTTTGAAGCTTGGGACACTGAATATATACAAGGCACTGTGGGTGCTTTAATTAGAGCAGCTCTTGAAGCCACTCAATTAAAGTGCCTCTCCCCCACTGGAGCACATATAAAGTCACCCTATGGAAATGTTTGGGCCTGTATCAGTAGAATAAGTGATTTAGGCTAGGGAGAAGGGAGTGAGGTGTTGTTGGTAGGTATGGAAGGGCTGGAAGACTGTTGAATTGACAAAATATTGAGAAAGGAAAATTTTTATTGTCTGTTTTTTACTGTCTTTTTGGTTTATGTAGAAGGCAAAGACTTCTACTTTGGCTGACGACACAAACTGTTTTACCATAAAAGAAACTAAAGTATTACTTGCCCTATAAGGGAAGGATGATTCAAATTAGAAGGGAACTAGGCATAGGTCCAGAGTCTGGAAGCCAAAACAGAGAGGAATGTCAGGTCAGGTCAATACAAATTAAAACATAATTTTACCAGCAAAAATAAACAGTACTGGAAATGTATCAGTAAGCTGAAGTTAAATCCAAATGTAAATTATATATATATTTAAGTTCCAATACATTTTGAACCACTTTGATAAGATCCTTTGAAGTGAATCCCACTTTTAAAATATACTTATTTCTGTTTCGAGTTGCTCTATTTGTACCTCTATTTTTCCTGTCATAAACATAAATTTCATATCTCTTACCTTCCTTTTCATCTACAAGAAGTTCCCTTTAGGCTATATATAATCTTGATACATATTATCTCCATACTATGATTTGGACTAGTATTAATATTTTACCTTACATAGTGGCTTTTTGAAAGGGATACATTATATTACATTCTGCTGTAAGTACCATGAACACTTTAAGCAACTGGATTTAGCAGAGCGAAAATTGTATACTGGACTATGGAAACTAGCTTGTTTTTTGTCAGTGCCATTTCATATATAGTCAGACAGCAACAAAGTAAGTAACGAAACCAACCTAGTTTTGATGTAAAAAAGGCATCACATGGATTTATCTCCATGCTAAGAGTTAGCAATTTATAATCTTTTGATCTACTGGAAACAGTCTGGCACAGATCAAAACTACTAACCAGGAAATGCAAGGTACAAGAGCATACTTTGTAGTAACTAGTCTAATAAGGTAAATGCATTATCGAGCATTATTAAATATTGTAAAAGAATATTGAAGGAGGTGGAATATATAACTATAATGTTATAGTTATAAGATTATAATTATAAGGCTTTATTTTCAAAGCCTTACAGAATTATGTAACTATACATAGCAGCTCAATTTATAGTGGGGGAAAGCCTTTGATTATACTGTTACTTAAAAAACCTTTATGCTTACAAGTAAGAGGGAAAATGTGTCAAGACCAAGCTTCACACTGATGGAATTTAGTGCTTGACTTTTAGGTTCACCTGAATAAGATGTGATAGTAAGCAGCTGTAGGTAAACTATGGGTGATATTCTATTCTTCCCTGTTCATCTAAATGGTGATTTTTTAGTCAGCTATAGGGCGTTTTTAGTATTTACTCAGTGTATTTACCCCTATGCCCAATGGCAACTTAGATGACTGACTGGAAATAGAGGGCATCTTTACACATGGTCTGGGGTGGCGGGCACTTTAATTAAAGCAACTCCAAGAGCCTATCTAATTAAAGTGCCCATAGTGTCACAGGTATTCAGCATCCCACCCGATATCTGGCACATGCATAGGTGTGCAGAGTGTCAATGTAGAAAGCCAAATGGGAATTATTTAGGTACTTCTAGGACCACAGCTCTTCTGAAAAGCATTTATCCTTTTATGTGCCAAGAAATTAATCTTTATGTTTAACTTTAGGCGTATTTTTTTTTATTATTTCCCCCTTAATTCCTTGAAAAAGGCCTCAGCATCACTTTGTTTTTCTGTAGTTATTCAGCCAATGAATGGCTTTTGCCCTCTTTTCAAGGAGACACCTATACAGCTATTATTAGTAGTGGTGATAATGCTGAAAAGATGGAAAGAACTGGAAACATATTGTAAAGTAGCCAAACTGTAAAAGAAAATGTCTCCAAACTGAAATAAGGGACCCTAATTGTCTATTGCTGACAGCCTGGGGTTGTGAGGGGGAGGACTGCAGCTGAGAACAAGAAATGCAGCAATTAACAGTAGGAAGTCCTGATTACATGAAAAATGGTAAAAAAAAAAGCAAATTTACTGATAGAAAAAGAGCAAGAGAAGGAAATCATTTTGTTTGTCCTAAATTCGTCTTTTTTTTTCTTTTGACTTTTTATTTCTTTTTTCATTCTCTAGTTCATGTCGCTCTTAGGTTCTTTACCTCCCAAGAACTGGTTTTGTCTTTTAGAACAAGGTGATCAACAAAGAATTGATTAACATAGAAAATAAAAAATATTAGAAAATATTTTATTTCCTCCTCAAACCTCCTCTAATATATTTTTTTCCAGGTGTTCCTCTGGAATTTAGCAAGAAGCTAAATAAATGAATTTTATTGAGCAATTTTGTCTTTACACATTTTAATGGATGCTTTTCATTAATTAATATAGTACTGACTCATCTTAGTTGACTGTTGTAAGAATAAATACATTAAAGATTACTAAGCGCTAACATAATGAAGGCCAAAAATAAATACATCAGAACATGAGACAGACTACTCCTTTAGAGACTTCTGGTAAAATGCACAGATTGGTATAGAAGGTCACAAACCAAAATGACTGCTTACAGTGCACCGTTTCATAATGTCATGCGTGATGATGTCTAATGCCAGCCCCAAACAAAGTATTGCATTACCTAGTGGATGACCAAGGTGCAGTTTGAAAATAACTCTGAGTTACACAATTAAAATGTAGGAGTAATTCTATTACCCCTTCTGACTCTTCAGCCTTGAAAAGCATA
Organism: Alligator sinensis; assembly: GCF_000455745.1. Lineage (NCBI taxonomy): Eukaryota > Metazoa > Chordata > Crocodylia > Alligatoridae > Alligator > Alligator sinensis. The sequence goes on from NW_005842310.1 coordinate 1,351,797, forward strand.
GCCTCAGGGGTGACCTGGTGGCATCAGGATCTGGGGGAACGTCTGTTCACCAGGGCGCCCCAAGGGATGACAAGGTCCAATGGTCACAACATTTTCTGAGACCATTTTAGGTTGGACATAAGGAAAAACTTCTTTACTATCCGAGCCCCCAAGGCCTGGGATAGGCTCCCTCCAGAGGTGGTGCAAGAACCTACTCTGGACTCCTTTAAGAAGTGTTTGGACCCTTATCTTGCTGGGATCTTCTGACCCTAGCTGACTTCTTGCCTTTGGGCAGGGGGCTGGACTCAATGATCTCCCAAGGTCCCTTCCAGCCCTAATGTCTATGAAATCTGTTAAACCTAAGCACCCCATTATTGGAATAAGGTGGTATTTGTGCATTTCTGGAGGACATTAATATTCCTCTGTTCCACTTACACACCTACTAGCTGTAAGGAATAGCTGCAAAAGTAGCACGCTTCACAGTCAGTGGTGAATATTGTAGGTCTATGCATATATTACTATCCCTATTTTATTACATTTGTTAAAAAAAAAAGCTACAGTCAACTGACAATTTCCCTTTATTTATTTAAACAAATAATTAGTGTTTTAATTATATTGTTCAGAATAAGGAAACTTTAAAAATGAAACCACTTGCCCTTATTTGATGTTGCACCATTGTGTATCAGATCATCATGACTAATGAAAATGTCTCATTAAGAAATAGATTCACTCAACTCAAGATATAATCATTAATACTATTTGTATTCAATGTAATTTGCAGCAGTAGTCCATTATTCCTGTGGGGGAAATGAAATCAGATGTTTCTAAAATATATTGCTATTGGTATGCATGGCATCAAATATTTCTGGAATACTCAACTCATTCAAATGGCAGTTAATAGATTATGTTAAAAAACAAGAACATAAAATTTTTAGGGATAACAAATTTGCTGTAGGATGGAAAGGAATAAATTACAGTCAACTTCAGTATAGAAGCTGGTTGTCGTTTGTTCTGGGTGGTGATAGTAGATTTTAATTTACTTTTTGATAGATTACTCTGTTTTATAAACTACAGCAAAAGTGAACTATTAGCCTTAAGTCAGAGGTCTTTCTAGATATGTCTTCAACAAATAAGAGCTATATTGTGAAAAGTCCAAATGATGGTTCACAAAATTTAAGAGACAACTCCTGTCATCTCCATGTCAATATCACTCACAATACCACTCTCTATACTTAAGGAAGTGCAGGGGTCTTTAGTTAGTAAACTATTATGGATTCAGTAAAGGAGTGACCCTCTACCTGCCTTTCCAGTGGGGAGGGGAGTGACAGGAAAGAAGTGGGAAGATGATGAATTGAAAAAAATCAGACTTGATATATGATGAGGAGGAAGGAGGCTGGACCAGTTTAAAGGACAACTTGAAAAATCTCCACATGTAAGAGAGAACTTCTTTCACTTGTACATGTCCTCTTGGGCACTTAGTTTCTATAGTGACTATACAAGACTTTCTTACCTAGGGGTTGAACAGTGACTGCAGAAGGGTTACATGGAGATCTGTAATATCTATTACTACACAGAAAATGTTACATGTTTTTGTTAACCTTCGTAGTCCCTGAATACCTATCTAATTGAAAAGAGAGGCCACATAACATTTTATCACAAGAAGTTGAGGAGGGATTGCATTGTGAAGCTAAGGTCCAAACTTGAGGGGACATATGTGGGACAACCACTTGGGCCTCTCACCAAACTTCAAAAGACACCTACATTTCATAGTAGATATGAGCAGTTATATCAGAAGGAATCTGATACAAGAGGAATGTGAAGATAGAAACCTAGAAGGATCCTGTGAGGATAAGAAGTTGGAAGGATCATCATTAACTAGAATAATTCAGATAAACATCTTTACTTTGCTAATTATCTGATACAAATTTCATTGATCCAAACTTCAAACCTCAGAACTTTCTTCTGTCACTAGAATATATATACATATACCACCCCCCCTATTTACTGGAATATAAGACAACCCAACAATAATTAGATTCAAAATATGAAAATGTATAAGTTTGTTATAATTTTCCAGACAATTTTCCAGACAGATAATCTATTTATTGGAATGTTGCCTTGAATTTGTCCCCCCACCACTGCTGCAGGAAGGAAAGTAAATCTGAGGGGGGCAAGTGGCCCTCTTTCCCCACCTATTGTCACATCCTGCTCTCCCTGAGCACATGGAAGTAAAGAGCAAATTTGAAAACAATGACATATAAAAATGCATTTAAAATGCAGAAATATGCAATAAACATGCATATAGACAAATTACTATGGGTAGCCATAGATTTAGTTCATCCAGGATTGATGGGTGAAAGTGATTGTGGGAGAGATGTTTAACCTCCTCTCCCTACCTCTCTTTGGTGATGCCTGCCAGACTTTTAAGGCTGGTGAAAAACCAGAATAATTGGAAATGGGAAAGAAAGGTGCATCTCAAGATGTGAAGAGGAAGTTGAAATGTATTCAATGCAGTGGTTCACCATGACTTGAAGAAGAGTTGGTGTTGATGGGGACTGAGAGCAATGGGCACTACCATATATCTTATTTCAGTGGGCTGCACTAACCTATTCTTGCAGCAGGATCCCAGCACTATGTTTGCCCAATATGGGCTTGTAACCACTTCACTTCTCCAGCCCCCAGAATCTGGAGCTACTTCAGACGTGGTGGGTCATGACTACAATCCCCTGTCCCTAGAGGGCCTCTGAACTCATGCCTGCCATGACTTGATAGTACTTTCAGAATTCTCAAGTTCAGAAGCATTTGTGAATACAGGGCTGTTCCCTCCTTGGTATTTCTATGCCTGGTCCTAATATGTTACCAGGCTTCTCCTGACAGTCAAACACATGGCAGAGTTTCCACCCCGTTTTGTCTGGCTTCCATCCTCTTTTCTGGCTGGGTCCTCTCTGTCCAAACTCAACCCCTTCAGTCCTGATTTCTAAGTTCCAGCCTTGCTATTTAACTTTAAAAATGAAAGGACCAAGAGGAATATTGGCAGCCACCTCCAGTAGAACGTCCTTACCCCTATATGGGCTAAGAACTGAGAACTCCAAACAGAATTGAAGTAAAGGAACACTACCACTTTAAAAAATTCTTCCTTGCTGCATCATGGCCCTTCCACTCATAGGGTCAAGTCACCATTGCCAGTAATTCCTCCCAGGCTTGCAGTACCTAGGTTGTTGCAGCTTTTGCTGCTATCTTAGCAGTAGTCTTTTCAAAAGGAAGTACTAAATAATGGTGCAATAGCAACAGTGCTATAGGGACACAAGTAGGCATGCCTCCTGACAGGCAGAGCTTACACATGGACGAGTGTAGGATAGTTTGGATAGGGATGATTCTGTCTCAAGCAGGGGCTAGATGACTTCTGGAGGTCTTTTCCACCCCTAATTTTCTATAATTCTATGAATTTGTACTCATTTCCCACATACCAAATACAATTCTTTTCCCTTACCCCATTTTCTCCCTGTAAGAGGGGGCCTTCTCAGGGCCCTTCTACCGATGCCCCGCCCCCCCCACCTGTTCTGGGCCAACCACCTGCCTTCTCTCCTGCCATGCCTTGATGATATTTAATTAAGTTGTTAATTAGGTGGGAGGCTGCCCATTTTTTTGCCCCAATGCCAGGGGGCGCTATCTGCAGCTCCATTCCTCCCTTACACCACAGCCCAAGCCACACAGATGGCATCCACTGATGTTAATCCCACCAGCCCCACACTGGGCCCCAGAACCCTCCAGTTCAGACCCCAAATGGATCCCTGCACTCAGGTGGTCTACCCTGACCTCATTTGGGGCTGCCTAGCTCCCTGAAACTATTTCCCCTCTTGGGTGTGGTCCCCCCTGGGACCTTCAGCCACACAGGTTCTGGCCTTGCCTCCAGGCCATTTGGAACCCCAGGCCTCCAGATCTGGGTGTCCCTCATGGTGGGCCCCTTGCCCTTTTGACAGTTCTGGTCCTGGCCCCAGCATTGACCAGTCAAGGTATTTTATGTCAGGCCTTTTAGCCTCTATCCCACACTTTCTCTTAGCTCTGCTGTCTGGACCCTACTAGCAGGTGACCTACCCAGTTGTGGGAGCTGGGTTTAAGGTCCCCCAATGTGCCTTTCACCGGGGTGATAACTGGCCTGGCATTTCCTGGGGCCTCCCGCACCACTGAGAGCCCCACCAGGCCACCCACTCCTGGCAGGGTGCAGTTTTAGGTCATGCCCAGGACCAGAAGCCTCCTAGCCATCCCCTACAGCTCCTGCCCTTACCTCCAGGATGATATATGAAGCCTCACAACCAGGCAATATTGCTGCCTGGGCTGCCATCAGTTAACAGATCTGTTTATATAGGTAGCCAGGGATCTAAAATGGCTGCTGCAATCAAGCACCTGCTGGCTGCTTGGCTCAGGTTTTAAAGTGGTAGGCACAAACAGTGCCCTGCCACACTCCCGCTTGTAACACACCAACTCTTGGAAATGTAGCCATTCTATAGCAGTCCTCACCACTAAGAAACGCTCATAAGACATCTGTTTTGTGTGTGCATTTTGGCATGTACTGTAGGCTGTTCTAAAATGGCTACATTGCCTTGTTTCTGGGATTGCCAGACAAATCAGGAATGGGTGGGTAGGGCTTTCTTCACAGCAATGTTTCTAGATCTGCCATGGATGTGGTAGATGCCTGTATTATTGTTCTTGCCCATTTTTTTAAATAACATTAAGGACAAAATCTTATTTCACCATCAGGTGCCCACGAGTCACATTATCACACAGCAGCAAGTTTTGATTCTTATGCACTGATTGGATTCCACATAATTATGCTCCCTGTATGCTTTTGATGCATTTATGGTGCAATCTAAGTCTTGAAACTTTTGTGGATAAAAAACTGGGTGTTTGTTGCCAGAAAGTGCCCTCTCGTTTTTCAAGACTATTGGCCTAAACTGTGACTGGATTGTGTTGTGGACTCTGACTCTGGATTTCCTCTGGTTTTGGTAATATGGCTCCCATCCACAGATCATGGGATAGGAATTGTTCAGAATACTCTCCAGCTCTCCATTTGAAGCTGGCCCACCAGGAAGCAAGAAAGGGTGGGATCAGCAAACCACACACATATAGATGCCTGCCCTTAATGCACCTTAAATTGGGCTGATGCACATTAAATGCCCATGCGTAGACATGCCCATGAGGAAGAGAAAATGAGTTTGCAAGAGACACATTTCTTTAAATATTTTTCATTCATTCATTCATTCATTCATGTCTCTGAAATTAACTGCTTTAGTTAAATTCAGGTATAGGGCAGTTTACAATCAAATAATCCTTAAAGAAATATGCCTGAACTTTTACAAATTATTTGCTATCCCTTAGGCATAGTTTCTTTTGCCCTGGCTTATATGGAATGATGGCATATATGTCAAAACAAAAAGAGAGTCTCTAAACCACCTCTTTGTCCCTTGTGAACATAATAAATTTAGGTTCATATGCAGGTACAATAATTTAGAAGTATTTTCCTTCTAAAAAGTGCTAGAATATTTTCCTAGAACACTGAAAAGTATGTCCATTTTCCTAAAGTAGTAGCTTAAACGCACAGTCAATTCTGCAGATCTTCAATAGGAATTTTGCTTGAATAAAAATGTTTTCTAATCAGCACAACCATATTTGGTAGATAATGCAGTAGAGGGCTGGATCCTGGTCTTAAATATCCTTATGTAACTGCCATTGAAATAACTGGGAGATATGTACACATGTTGCGAAAGTATAGAATAGGCACAAATCTCCCTATTTGCTCCCTATTTTAATTTTAATAATTTCCCATATTTAGACAACCAAACTCTATTGAAAATCATTCTAATGTTTTACTTTAAAATGATGATATATTAGTATAAATGAGTAATTTGATTTTATTTCTCACTCCTTTTGGGGATATTTTTATAGTATACAGTTTACATAAGGATTGCATTTTTTTCTAGCACAAGTACTAAATGATGATTTTCAAATTACAGCAATAGATTGCATCCAACAATGAGCTTTACTTCTCAGTAACAAAATGGAAATGAAAACAGAAAGAACTGCTTGATCAATTTCTGTACTTTCTAAAGCTTGTTATAACTGCCAATGTACATGTGAAAGCATCCCACTTTAATTGTTTTGAGATATTTTTTCTTGTTCTTGTAAACCATATCTGATGATATGGATATCAACAGAGGCAAGGGATCACCCATAACTCACAACTTAATTTATCTTCAGATCCCTAAAGACAGAAATGCAATTATTAGACAAAGAGCAGACTTATAAACTTAAATCATTATTCAAAATGCATACTCTTCACAGATATGTTAAGAGAAAGCTAGTTTGATATTCATTTTAAATTATACTTTTCCATAAACTTTAATGTGTTCTTTCTTGTGTTTCCTCCACCAGTGGGTTATTTTTCTTGGAATCAATTTTTGGAAATGCATCAAAAGGCTTTGATAAACAGAAACTGACACTAGTGGGCACTCTTCATCCATTGTACTTAAAATCATCAATTATTCTGTAGAGATAGTCATGGGGGAAAACTTCTTAGTGCAAAGGGAGAAATTAGTATCACAGAAAAATGTACTGAGGACAAATACTAAATAGTGATAATGTTAAATGTTCACAAATTTGAACATAAACAAGTGGATTGGAAATTATATATCTTCCTACATAATATTTCATTGAATAAATGTCAATGTGAATATTTTCACCTTCTACTGTGTATTTTATTTGTACAATAGCAGTAAAGTATCAAACATAAGGACACTACATTGTATTAGAGTAATTGTTCTATATTCCCTATCTTAGTGAAGTCAGGGTGAGAAGAGAATTTGGTTAGATCATCAGGAGGTTCTAATGACTGGGTCCTCATGAACCCAGTCAAACCACAGTTTTTCACCTGTGTTCAGTGATTATTGACTTAAAGTACATAGAGTACATGCAGAAGGGGAAGAAGATCTTTCTCTGTTCCCTTGGTCATTTGGAGAGTTGGAGCAGATTGGCTCTTATAGCTTCCAGGCGGCTTTAAAATTCTCCCAGGTGATGCCCAGTTGTCTTACTGTTATTGCTGCCTCATCTTTTCTTTTGTAGTATATGTTCCTTTTCTGAACATGAATGAAACCCAAGCCATGGTTGCTAGATCTAATTATCTTATATACAGAAATAGGAACCTTATGTCTTCACAGACTGAAGTTGCCTCATTCTTCCTAGTAGGTAGCAGTTGACAGGATTCAGAGGTATAGTGAGTCCTAGATAGGCTGACCACATGGAAATCTCAGAAATCTGGGACAGTACATGGGGAATCTGGGACACTGCTCTTCCTCCTCTCCCCTATCTCTTTCCCCCCTGCCCCACACTCTCAGTCAGCAGGGGTGGGGTTGTACCTGCCTGCCTGCCTGCAAGATGCTTTGCGCCACTCTGATTCCCATCCAGACTGTTCCCTGCAACCCTGTATTTCTGGGGGACACATTATAATTCTCAGCAGCTGGCCAGGACCAGACTCTGAAATCCAAGACTGTCTCCACTAAATCAGGACATATGGTCACCCTAGTCCCAGAGCTTTGACATATTGGGGACTTGTCTCCACAGTTCCCCATTTTGTGAGCAGAATGTTGTTATTGCAACCTTCACCTTGCATTTTCTTCACCTAATTTTCATTTTGGATGGAAAACCCTCAGGTTGTGTTAGAAAAAAAAAATAACTTTCTATTCTATAAAAATAATAACTTTCTACTCTTAATATGTGCTTATGTTAGTCTTCAGAAAAGGCTAACAACATGAGACCTATCAATGGCAACCTGTGCTGATTCTTTCTGGCATCCTATTCACAAGAATTGAAAAATCTGTTACCTGGAGGAAGAGTCTGTAGGTCCTCCATCTGGAGAACACAGTTAAGAAGGGGAGAGTATCTGCAGTCACTAAACAGGAGGCCAGACCAAGATTGCTTATAGAGATCAGGCCAAAAGAGCCCAATGGGCTGCCTGGATCATGCTACTGACTAAACAGAAAACACACCAAAAGAATGAAATGAAGCTTATAGGAACTGCTTGTTGACGTTTGCTGTTCTTTAAATATATATAAACTAATGCTGCTTAAAAGTAAAATATTCATGGTTAAGAATTTCCTTCGCTAAACTTCTTTTTCTTGCTGTGTTGTTCCCAAAAGATTTAACAAGAAACCAGAGCTCTCTCAGTCTGTCTGGCTCACTGTTTCCAGACAACATGGTTTTACTGCCCAAGGATGTCACACATAGGGTCTTCATCTGGGAATTGCTGGAAACACTCCAAAACCCAGCCTTAGGAGTTTTAGAACATGCGGATCAAGGAGACAGGTCTATTTATAACACACTGAAAGAAGGGGACTATTCCAGGATTTAGCCCAGGTCAACCCTGATTTACTGGTAATAAAGAAAGAGGTTTTTCAGCCTGAGACTATAATTCCTGGAATTTGAAGTAGAGGGAGCTATTATGTAAATGTGGTAAAATTGAGATCTGCTGCTTTAAAATACATCTCTGTACCTCCATTACAGCTACCTGAATGTCTGTTCAACAGGGATCCTGTTTTTTTTTCTGATTAAAAAAAAAAAAAACACACCCAATTTTTGGATTTAAAAATCTAACCCCAAAATCTACATCTTCCCATGATTAAAATGAAAGGCCACTAATACACACACACACACACACACACACACACACACATTATATACTAAATGCCCTGTGCAGCATTGCTTGCATGAAAATCCAATGAGCCGATTTTTGCTTGAGATCACATTTCATTGCACTGCAACAGCTTCACAACACTTCCACACACACAAAATCCTGAAACATATCACACTTCCTTACTGTAGGAGCTTTACAACACTTCTGTATACACAACATTCCTGGTTTTGTTACTCAAGTCAGCAGTCATGGCAAATTGGATGTTTTCTGCGTAGGAAATTCTGGAAGCAGCCACATATAGTTGTCCATGGGTGAAGACAGGATCCTGAAGGAACACTCTTACTCTTGGAATTGTTTTATTTCCAGTTGCTCCTGATTACTAAGCTGGCTAAAGCCGGCATGTTCATGTGCAACTCGTTGCACCCACTGCAGAACGTGAGTTGATTCATCTTGCGCTCTATACTGACATTGCCTGGCTTCTGCAGCTTGCTGTCACTGCTGATGTCATGTTGTCTCATCACACTGAACACGTTATTGTCTCATTGACTCTGCAGTTCACTGCCACTCCTGTTGACATTCCTGC
>NW_005842310.1:1361055-1431144 GCF_000455745.1 Alligator sinensis
TCCTGCTGACTGTCTTGAACGTCGCATCTATCTCTATATATCTCTATATATTTTTCTATATTTTTATATATCTCTATGTAGCTCTATCTCTATCTCTTTCTACCTCTATCTTTATATCTACCTCTTTCTCTAGCTCTATATATCTCTATATAGCTCTATCTTTACATCTATATATCTCAGTCTTTATCTCTATCTCTCTATATATCTATATATCTCTATCTCTATATATCTCTATGTTTATCTCTATCACTATATATCTTTATATCTCTCTATATATTGCAGTAAGGCTTCATACTTACTTACTTACTTACTTACTTACTAACGGAGATGGCACACAGTACACGTAATAGCATAGATACACACACATATTATATATATGTGTAGTGGTATTTCACTTTGATCATGGAAAAATGTGGATTTTGGGTTACTTTTTTTAGTCCAAAAATGGGGAATTTTTTTGAATCAGAGAAAATCAGGATCCCTGCTGATCAAAGTTAAGCCCAGCAAAATATGAAAAAACCCAGTAAAATCTGAACAAAAAAGCAAATTTTGTCCCCTGTTTTCACTGTACAAATTTCCAAACATGTGTTCAATAGTTATGTGAAATAGTTATGTGAAATATCACTCTGAGATGACTTCTCAAAATAAATCACAACAGGACAAGTTCTGTTCAAAAGCAGAAGGGTCCAAACTTATCACAAATATATTTAAAGTATTTAGGAGACAAGGCAGACTGCCACAGATAGGACATGCCCACAGTAAGGAGTATTTTTTTCCTATGATCAATGTTCCAAACAAAACTGCAGTTCAGTTTCTATAGATAATTTTATTCAAGATGGATATAAAGTTGTGAACTGAATATGTAATGGTAACTTCCATAAAATACTTCGTATTATCTCATTTTAATACTGACTCTGAATGATAGTTAGTATGGAACTTTAAGTTGTGCTTCTGGTAATTACTGAAGCAAGTAACTATGTATAAAAGAGGTGTAATTCTTAATTTTAAAGGGTTTTTTATGGAAGCAGACATTTCTAATATTAATGAAGAGCATGCATTACAGTTGAGCTTTTGAATCAAGGTTATTATTGTGTCAGAACATATGGATAATACTGGCACAAATCTATTAATTACTGCTATCCATGGAAAGACTTTATTCCCATTACATATTTTAAGGTTTTGGGTTTTGTTTTTTTTAAGAAATGTTAGTTTTAGTGTAAATATAGGTTTTCTTGTATATTCTGTTTGCTGTCTTGTAACTGGAGCATTGTGTTGATTAACAGATAAAAATACTGTAATAAAAGAAGATTGTTCTGTTTTGTTTTATACCAGGAGAATTTGGACTGGTGTGAAATATATTACATTATGCAAATGAAATACTCTGTAAACAATCCTACCTAATTAAATTTGTAACTACAAACTATAATTATTTACACAAATACAAGGACTCTACTTTTCTTGAGCCCTGAATACAAAGTAAACATCAATTTAATAAAAAATTATATCTAACTAAATATTTAAATTCTTAAAAAAAAAATGACTAAACTATAGTAACTTTGATACTTTCTTCAGCCATGATTCTCATATCCTAAAATAAGAGGGTATAGGGAGCCTATATAATGATCAATGCCATGTATAAATCCTTGTGTGGGAAGCCAATTTATCCCCTGATTTTGAATAGGGATCTATACTGTTGGGCCCTTTTTCCTTTGTGAAAATCTATTGACTTCTGACCATGTGCCATCTTTTGCAGAATTAGAGACATGTGAAGTAAATATTGAAGGGTCTCTATTCACAAGAACAAAGGTGAATTTGGTGACATGGATTGTTACCAAATTACTGAACTTCTAAAAAGGAAATTTACCTTTGTAGTAACTACAAACAATAGTATCATGCAACCATAGGAAAGTAGCCCTGGAAGGGACCTCAGAATGCCATATAATCTATCTCTATACTCAAGGCAGGATCACCCCTAAGTAAACCAATCCCAGTCAATTGTTTATCTGACCTGATCTTAAAATTCTCCTTTGGTGGAGATTCCACAATCTCTCTGGATACCCTGTTCCCATTCTTAACAACCTTTGTAGTGAGAAAATTATTTCTAATATCCAACCTAAATTTCCCTTCCCACAATTTAAGACCATTTCTTCTTGTCCTGTCCTCTGTAGCCACGAAAAATAGTCTTTCTCCATCCACTTTATATTCACCCTTCAGGCATTTGAAAAGTGTTATCAGATACCCCTTTAGTCTTTTCTTCTCGAAACTAAATAATCTTAGCTCTTTCAGACTTTCCTCATAAGTCATGTTTCACAGACCTGTAATCATGCTTCTCTGGGCCTCTTGGTGTTGACTACATCAGAATAATAATGAAAATAAAAACTTGGAATAAGACCTTACTGTGTCAGGAGTGAATGATTTCAGTGCTAGAAGGAAAGAAAGAACAAAGGGAAGAAAATAAACCAAAAAGAGGAAATATCATGCATCTACCACGAGGGGATTGCACTTTCTGAATTCAAACAATGTGCTGCTGCCCAGCAACAAGTGCTGAATCTAAGAAGTATAACTTGCATAAGAGTTTGTAGAGAGTCACTGATAAATTAGGAAGACTGAGTTTCCTTTTTGCACTTGCAGGCTTCCTGTGGTCCCAGTCTATGAACATCAATAGATAAACCAATGATTTTGAAAGGGTCTGACTTCCACAAACTTGACCAACTCTAATTAGTTTTAAAACTGACTTGATTTTTTGGGGAAGCTCCTTTGTATAGGCAAGACATTTGAGCTCTAAATCTTATCTGTCTTATAGTTTACATTGTCTCTTAGCCAGGTCCTACATTAGCTAACGTAAAATAAATAGCAATAAATCTCCACTCACAACCATACAAATAAATGCAACCTTTCAAAGAAACGTGAGTGCTAATTTTAGATGCACATATGGGAAGTTCTGAAATCACTGTATTGTTGCCATTTCTGTTGATATGTATTCCTGAGTTCTTTATACTACACTGAAATAAAGATAATCCATTACCTTACATTGCATACATAATAATCATATTTGCATTCATAGTCGGCATACAATCAAACACATTACTAAACATGTAGAACAAAGAAAAAATGACCTGAAGAAAAGAAGGAAAAGAGAGTTTCATATTAAACAGGTTCTATTATCTGCCACCTGCACCTAGCCCTTTAATTAACACTATAATTGTGCAATGTAATGTAACATAAAAATGGCTTTCATCTCTATTTAACTAAATGTTAAATTAAAAGTATTTTAAGATATTTTAATTCACCATATTGTTTTCCCTGGATACATTTTACAAATCTCTGATTTCACTAGGCAAAGAAAAATTACTTATCAGTATTTAAGCTCTTTTTGTTGATTCTGTTTCTGAATATCTGAGAACATCATTAATATATAATAGACCCTAATGTGATTTGATAATTAACATGATGGAGTTAATGTGTCCCTGATATATTATATGCATATATTTCAAGTAAACTGATTTTGGTTTTGTGTTTCACTGTTTTGCAATTTTTGGTCCAGTGTTTTGCAAGTTTTGGTCTATATTTTTAGTTTATTGAGAATCTATTTACAGTTTTAATTAATGATCAGTGTTATGCTTCAAGTAATATTAAGTCTGAAATTATTCAAAACAGTTTTCAGAGGTACACAGGCACTGATGTACCACAACATTTTAAGCTTCAACAAGAAATTGGAGTTTAGAGATTGGTTCACATTTATTGTGAAATACAGGCAATTCCAGATTAGAGATTATGAATTTAAACTACATTCATGTTAAATGTTATGTTATACATGTAATAGATGTAACTATAGTTTTTTTAATATGAGTAAAAAGCTTAACATACTAAAGCAGTGTGATTTGTTATTGCTTTAAAGATGGAAAATGTAGAAAACAGCTCATAGAGTAGAAACAGAAGTCACCTGATGTTGCATTTGTATTGCCATAATACCTTTTATGGCAGCATAAATTGTATTAAATGGTAATTAAATAGACATCTATACCCTTTGTTGTGCCATATCAATGGTGTGAAAAAAAAACATTAATGAAGTGTGCCAGTTCATTGAGATGGTTGTCTATTTGCTCTGTGGTGGTGGAGTGTGGACAGCCCACAGCTTCCCACACTCTCCTGCCATCCTGAGCAGATGCTCCAGGAACTTGAGGATCCCAATCCTACACTTGAGGATAGGACTTCTCAAGCAGCTGTAGCACCTGCCTCGCTTTCCCCATTGACAGAGATGCCAGCGGCAGGGGAGGGGGCGGGGGGCTGGAATATCTGTAAGTAGGGAAGTCAGAGTTTACCTCCTGTGCAAAGCCACCCCAGGATTTCAAGGACTACATCTCTGCAAGTGGGTAAAGCCTGTGTGGGTCCTAGTATGGAGACATGAGAGCTACTACACTGGGACCTGCATGACCCTGAAACTCCATGCTGGGACTCACACTGGATCCCATGCTGACTTATGACCAGGGATCCTAGTTTTCTCTGATAAAAAACAAATCCTCAATTTTCAGATTTTTCATAAGGGTCAGTGTAGGTTCTAGCATGGAGTGGCTTTAGAGCTGGGGAATCCTGGCCAAGACTTATGCGTGCCAGCACTTAATGTGGAGGCATGGGTTCAGTGGAGGCATAAGGAGCCAGGAATTCCCCATTTTCTGCACCTCCCTGCATCTCTGCACTACCCTGTGAACATATTACCTATTGTTCCATATTGGGTAGGGGAGCTGATGCAGGACAACAGGCAACATTTCTGGCCATCGCTAATCTACTTTGGTCTGGTGAGGTCTGTTTCTACTCATAGAGTCTTCCATTGTTTTGGAAATTCTTAGAATAAACCACTGGGATGAAATTTTGGCCCCATAGAAGTCAAAACATTTTTTTCATTGCAAGCAATGAGGTCAAGATTAAAACGTGAAGTTTTCTTTGTTAATTTTAATCTACACATATACTTTCTGGGGGTCTTCCTTCCCCTAAAATCTGAAGAAGTTATATAATTGAGAGTGAAATAAAAAAGGAAAAGTCCTCTTATTTCAATAAAAACAGTTTAATGAAGCAGTTTTCATATAGGATCCTTAAAGCAGATTCCTATATGTGTCAAAGTGCAGAGGATTTTGTCACTTAAGTGACTAAGGTTTTCAGACTGAGAACTGGTAGACATTGCAGCTAAATCCATTGGAACGTTTTGTTTTACGATAATATCATAATATCTGTCTGGATCAGCTAGAAATGTATAAGCCAATTTTTACACTGGGAATTAAATTTTGTCATGATACAGCAGTTCACCTAGAAAATCTTATTCCCATGAGATTGACTACTTGCTATTGTCTGAGTATGATTTAGACAGATAATGCTGCTTTCATCTGGAAGATGTGAGCTCAGGGGAATATTCTTCATTATAGGCAAAAGGTTTGAGAATTTGTTATTCATTATTGAAAATTAAAGACTAACTAGATTCATTAAGAAAATTAATTACAAAGCAAATTAGATGTTGTACTGAAGTTGCTACAGATTTTGATTGTTTTAGCCTTACTCACTATCAAGTGTATGACTCTACTATTCTGTTTTGCATTTAAAAAAAAAAAAGAAGTTTGGTTGTTTTCAATGTTAAAGCTAGAGCAGCTCTGTATTTTATATCCTTATTTACCAAAGAAACACTTAACATTCAAGCTCTGGGGAAACAGCCACTTAATACAATGTAATGTCAGAATTCTGTGCAGACTTACTCTCAGAAGGCAAAATTAGTTCCTCAATCATGCATATGCAGTAATTGTAACAGGCTACATATACCCATCTCTGACAGAATTTGGCTCTTAGGCTGCTTATGACTTTTTCTGCAAGGAAAAATCACAAGTTAGTATGTTTGGATTATGGCCCTTTTTGAATACTTTGTGCAATTTGGGTACGTACAAAAATTCAAATAGATTAGTAGAAGTTAAAACAGTTTGGACATTGTGATTGAAAACCCTGTCAGTTCAAGGTCATGCAAGAGTTCATTGGCTGGCAGCCTGCTCTATAGATAGACTACAGGGCAGAATGCATCCAGATAGGGTGGACTCAGAACATGCATCCCAGCATACTTTGCAGGCTCCACAGTTCTCACCTGCCTGGAGACAGGTGGGAACATAGAGGAAATAGGACAGGGTTGATTGGCTGGTGGTCAAGCCCCATCCTCACAACACCTCTCCTCTCCCTCACAGCTGTCAAGCTGTTAGACAGCTATCTGTTTTTGGGTCTGCTATCTTTTGCAGCTAAGGCTCTGGCCAAGGTGGGCAACTTTACCTGTGGGCATCCAGGGCTGCACTCAGGCCACTGCAACCAGAGCTAGGGTTCTGGCCGTAGGGCCTTTGCTCACAGTACTACGGGGGCTCTGGCCACAGGAAACCCTGCTGCTATGGCCAGAGCTTAGGTTTTTGGGCTTTAGATGCCACCCATGTAAACACCTATCTGTCTAGAATTAGACTACATCAGATGAAGTCTAACTATATTGTGCTGTCCATTTTTAGACCAGACTACGTGTTCTGAATGCTTACACCAAGCACTTATATTGGACTAATAGGATTCTACCAATCTTGCATGCACCCTTTGTTGCAACTGGTACAAAATGGGCACACGAAAGATATACACACAAGGAGACTTCAAAAAATCTTCAGGAAGGAATCTGTACAAGCTCTCCAAAAAGACATTAAAATTTATCATATCTGCACTTTTCATAGGTATAAAATAATTCTTTGAACCAACTCAACTGACATAATTGATTTATGTACTCAAAGTACCTTACATGCTAAAAGAGTTGATTCATTTTAATTATAATTTATTTCTCTAGAAAATGAACACCCCACCAAGCATCCCCCCCACAAAAAATATCAAAGCTATTATATGTGACATCATATATTTCTTCCTTGCTTTAATTTGTGAGGTTAGAAAGTCAGAAAATCATTCTTTTTAAAAACAATGTAAACCAAACAGAGCAAAAATATTTGTTAGTAGTTACAGGACTTTTTATTGGAAACTGAACTGAAGAATGATTGCAGTGTCAGAATTTCTGAATTGTATTTGGTATTCAACAGCTGTCAAGTTTTGTGCTTAATGTTCTTGTCACAGGTAACATCAATAAGCAAATTCCAGATTTCATGAAACTCTTCTCATTCTCTTTTTAGCAGGTCTGAACTTATTTTAATGAGAGTTAAAAGTGAATTGATGGGAAAGATGAATCTCTTTAATATAATTATTACCTCTGTGCTTTTGATTTTTGGCTGACAGAGTGCCCATGACCACGCTCCCAACCACTTACTGGGAAAGGATGAGACAAGGTGTACAGGTGATCTTTAAACTGCTTGTGACACGACTTATCTGAGGTGTTGGTTTATAAGGAAATGAAGGCTCTTACAAAGTAGGTTGTGTAGCTGGAATGTCTTTACTCTTCTTTGTTATTAAAACCATGTTTGTTACTAACAGTTCTCTTATTTAATTCAGTTCTAGAATCTGTGCGTTTTTATTTTAACTCACCCAGCTGCTGTTTCTGTTCACCAGCTTATAGATGTCTCTATTTTTGTCTGTAAATTATCAAGAATTGCCACCTCCAAATGCACTGTGTAAATCTCTGTTTCAGTCCTAGGGAGAGCTAAACCAAAGATTAAAATATACATGAAGCAAGTATAAGATGTCAATTTATGTATTTAGTCTAGAAATTAGAAAAAGGTTTCTAGCCATCAGAGAAGTAAGGGTTGGTATAGCTTTCTGTACAATCACTTGGGGCAAGAAACAGAACTAGTTTTAAAACCTAGTTCAATATGTTTATGAAAGACCTTATATGATGTGCAACAGCAGGGGACTGAACTTAGTAACCCAGGAAAGCCCTTTCAGATCTGAAATCCTAATTAGGTATGGATTCTGAACAGTGCACATATCTATATTGACTATTTCTGACAGAATATAATAAGGACTACTTGAAAGTTGACAATGTTACTCTTTGTATCATAGTCAGAAGGCCTTCTATTGTCTAACCTGTTTGGACATTAACTCATCTTTTCAGAAAGCATTCTAAACATCAGAAGATATGGTTGAAGTACAAATGTTACAAAGACATGAATAGCTAAGGTTTGTAGAGTGTTCAAGTATTACACTTTTATAGTTCAGCATTGGATCAGAAATAATGAGCCAATTGCGACAAGATAAAAGAACAAGAAGAAACTAATACAGCAAGTAAAGGGGGAAAGGTTTTTAACTGCCTTCCTTTTATAGGTACTGTAGTATAAAGAGAAGAAGTTTCAGATGAAAAACCAAAATACACACTACTACTATCCACTTGTAAAGGTCTGAGCTTTTAGTGCTCATGACATTATGGCCTAGGAAATGCCCACATTTCTGTAGCATTGTTAAAATCTTTCTCTGAGATATGAAGAGAGAAAGTACTTTTTGTGCAGGTTGAAAATGATATTTTCTGTACCATTTGATACTAGATTTTCATTGCAATTTAAAAATATATATATATTCTATTCCGATTCTATTTTTAGTCACCTGTGATTAATTTTTATTTGTAAATATCTTAAGGCAGTAAGCTCCACAGAATTACATATATGCTCCCTATAAGATCATTTACATTTAGTCAGTGTGTATAACGGGTAAAATAGTTGTAATACCAGGTATTTCAGGTTCACCATTGTGCTATCACCAATGTTGAATAGAAAGTGAAATTCCTTCCTTCCTTCTTTCCGTTCTAGACATATCGGACAAGGCTCACTTGGAGCTGCGTGGTGCGATCCTGAGCGTAAGACTTCCCCGCTTCCTATCTTTTTTCTTTCCTGACTCCCACCTGCCTAAAGGTCTCTAGCTTCTGTTTATTTCACTTTCTGATTCTTTTCTTGCATTTTTCCAGTGTTTTTTCTCCTTTTTCTCTCCTCTCTGTCCCTTCCCCCCTGTACTTCTGGTCTCTTTGTCTTTGACTTGCTTTTTTACAGCCTTTTTTTCTTACTGTCCCTTTCCTTTCTTTCTTTTCTGCTTGCTTGTTGCAGGGAGTTATCTTTGCCAATAGCTTGCCTTCTGAGGAGTGCCTTTAATTTCCCCCTCTTCCCCTCCCCCCTCCCCTTTTTTTCTTTTTTTGCTGTTTCAAACCCCCCTATTTTTTTTTCTCTCTGCCCTTCTCCTTCTCTTATCACTTTTTCATGGCCGCATTCCTAGACACTTACCTTTTTAGTTAGTATAAATATTTTTGTTTTCTTTTTCTTAGTTACAGCTTGAAATTAACACTGTCCTAGCAGGAATAGCTGCCCCTACACCCAGCAGCTGTCATGAGGATGCCTCTCAGAACCTCCCCATTACCCATGGCTTGAGGGCTCACACCCCTCCCTACATCGGGGTTGAAGTCTGAGTAGATGCCCTTGCTAGTCTCCTGGGACAGCATAACATACATTATGCAGGTTGTGTTAACATGGTCCCAATCATTTACCTGAGTGACTCCACCCTAGTTAACAGGGTGTGCACAGGGGTCCTGAACATTGCAGGTGCACACTATTTTATCACACCCCTAGACACCCCAGCAGTGAGGGTGGTGATTTCTAATGTGCCTCCACATGTCACCAATTGGGAGCTGGCCAAGGAACTCAAGCCCTATGGGGTTCTTACAAGTCCCTTTTCCAATTGATGATAGGAAGTAAGAACCCAAAACTGAGGCGTGCCCTGTCTTTTCAAAGGCAGGTTTTCATGCTTCTCAGGGAGGGCCCACAGTCTCTGCCTCAGTCCTTGAGCCTCATATTCAATGGGTGGAGGTTTGCGATCTATTTTTCCTTTGGGGAGACCATGTGTTTCCAGTGTGGTAGCTCTTCCCACCTAGCAGCCCAGTGCCCACGGGGGAGATCGGCCAGAACATTGTCAACTACTGCAGCACCGACAGATGGCGCATCCACCTCTGGAACACAGGCCACACCCAGTGAGGCCGGGAGCTTTTCCCGACTTCCTTCTACCCCTGTTCCATCTGAGGGGGCTGGAGTCTCTGGCATGAGAGTGCCATCCAGCGGAGTGGCTGGGACTAGGCCCCAACCCTCCCCCCACCCACTGCACCTACACTGCCCACCCCCACCAGAACAGAGACACCACCAGGTGGAGAGGCTGATGCCTCCACTTGCCCCCCTGCCTGCCCTGACTTCCATGATTGAGGTGGCTGGCATGATCAGTGACTGTGGTGCCAAGGCCCTGTCAGATGATGGGGCTCAGACTTCCTCCCAGTTGCCCTCCACCGTGGCCTTGTCTGAGGTGAAAGGCCCTGGGGAGGCAGGCCAGAAGCAGTATGACCCATCCTCTATGAAGGGTGGTCCACCTGCCACTAAGAAGAAGAAGAACAAAGAAAAGAACGTGAAAGGGACCACCCAGGACACCCCATCCCCACTGAGACCTTCCTCAGCTGGTGCTGGGGTGGGGGGCCCTGCTGGAGAGCCTGGCCCCACTCCGACTGTCACGTCAATGACCCTGTTGACTAGGGATGGGGGTGGCTTGGAGGTGGGGGAGGCAAAGGCAGTGGTCACTAACCCCTCGCCTGTCTCCCAGCTTCTGGAGGTGGGTGGCAGTAAAAGCTATGCACAATGCCTGTCTTCTGGAGATCTGAGCCAGGGGGTGACAGAGAAGTCTGCTGACCTCTTGGTCATTTCCTAGGCTACTGAATTAAATGAGGAGGCTAGTAAAATGGAGATCCAGCTTTCTGAATGTCACAAGTGACTTCGAGACCAGGATGACCTCTCTTCCCCCAAGAAGGTGGGGATTGCTCTTCAAGAGCCAGTCCTTGACCTGGACAATCAGAGGAGGATGAGGGGTTTAGATATTGAGGGTGTAGATGCTGCATTTATTGGTGAGCTCCCAATTAGGGTGCAGCCTCGCCGTGCATCGGTTGGAAATGTGCAGCCCATATTGGCAGACCTCCCCTGGATCGGTCCCGACTATGGGGGTCTCTTGACGTTTTTGAAACAAACTAAAGGACAGAAGAACATAGCAGGGCACATCACTCAGTGGTGCACAGATCCTAAAGTTTTTTATCAAGGGTGCCAGAGCCATGGCCAAACTTATGCAACAAGATCTAGGCACTTGGCAGATGGCTTACCATTTGGAGAAGCTCGCACAGCGGGTGAGAGATGAGTGGGGCCTGGCAGGGTCCCTGGAGTAGAGTAGGGCATGATAAGCCTTTTCTGACCTGTCTCTGCTTTTTCCTCTCTGTTCTCAGGAGCTCGCTCTTTTACCTACACCTTACCTCGCTCTTCCTCTCCCATACCTACACCCATGGCAGCCACAACCATTGGTACTTTTAACATCAACGGCTGTTGAGATCACACCCTGGGCCTTCACCAGGCTGCTTTTTGCCTTTTTCTTTGTGTGAAGTTGAGGGGTTTGTCACATGTATGACTGGATATAACAGGGTAGGAATTGTTTGTTTATAGAGGGCTTTGGTCTATATGAATGTGTGGCCTGTCTCCCCACCCCATAACAACATGTTAGGCACAATGTGTAATACAGCAAAGGTGTCTGTCACAGTGTGATGTTATGAATGTAATGACATGGTGCTTTTGGTTTGATGGGAATTTGTTTGTCTTTTCTGAGTATATTGGACCTGGACCCCAGAGGGACCAACATTTTGTACCCTGAACCCCTGAATAAAGTAGTTAAAAAGTCCTTCCTTCCTTCCTTTTATAAAAATGGAAATATCAGTTAGAAATATAAGGTCAAGTTCTATTTCTATTGCCATGCCTAAATAACAGTTTTCCAGCTACATAATATCATTTTGGGCACTTAAGCACAGTTTGTGATCCTCTTCCCTGTTCAGTGTGTACATTTACAGCTGCTGAGCATGCACAGTAGGCTTCTCGCAGGTGAGCAGGTACATAACTCTTACACATATACTTGGGCATAACCTGTCAAAAACCCTCCTACATTTTAGCCTAAAAGCTAAGTTGTTAGTGAATAAGGCTGCCAACAGATGTCACCAAATAAATTGGATCAGCTGAACCAGGACATATCTCTGTAAATGGGAAAGTCCTGGCATTTGCTGCTTGCAGAGATATGCCCAGGGATTCCCATTTGCATGAGTGCATCCTGAGATGGACTCTCCAGGCATCTGTTCAAGTGGGAATTCTGATTTAGGGCATAGCAGGGAAATGTAGGAATTTCAGGGAATTATGTAATTGGGTGTCTGAAGCTTTGGGAGTGCCTGCCCTGGGAGGCTGGAAAGCATGTCCAGCTCCAGTCTGCCTGTACTGTCCTGCCTTAAAACAGACATCTGCCACAAAATAGAGGAACAAATGTATACTATCTTTTGTTACAGCCACAAAGTTGGGCATGGCTATTTGCCTTCACTTTGTGCTGCCATAAAAAGACACAAAAACCTGTATGGCCGCACAAAGGCAATATCTGCTTGCAGCCTATGAGATCCAAGTTCTAAGCCCAATTGCCTAAGACATAATTGTTCTACCTTCTAGGTCCTGACTTCCTGGCTTAGTGCTCCCAGCATCACTTAGGTATTTCCCAGTAGTTTATCCAGCTGTCCTTTTGAAGCAGACAACTTAGCAGTCAAAGTAGGAATAGATGGGAGGCCAGGAGGAAGAAGCCAAGTTAATGCATGTGTTATTAAGTGATATTGTACTGGCTGTGGAAAAAAGGATATTTTGAATTCTAAATGAGACCAGAACAGAAACTTCCCTTTTCTTCCCTATCCAATGAATATTGCATGGTAAGTTAGATGGCTCTGTACCCAAAAGGTTAAATGGCCCACCTGTTAGTCATGGTCTTTTGTGGGTTTGAATTTAGTGGCATATGTTCACCCACCAAACAGACATATGGAGTCACATACTTTCCATACAAATCACAGTCTCAGTAGCTGCATGAATGCTTGTGTAGCTACACTGCACATTCATTACAATCACAAACTCTACGTAAGTGCCAAAAATGGGAGGCATCTAGCTGAATAGTTACCATTTAGGCACCTAAATTGGAATAGGATTCTCCCTTTAGAATTGGAAGCAGTTCTTAAATGTCATTCAGCTCAAAATCCTGAAGACATGAAAAATTTACAGATCATAAATCATCTCAAATCATCTGTCCAGCTTGTTCTCAAAAGTCTTAACGATGGTGATACTGGTACTTCCTTCAGCATCTTATTCCATTGTTTTCTGGATTAACAATTAAAATATTTTTTCCCCTAAAATTTAATCTAAACCTTTTTAGTTACAGTTTCATCCTGCTACCTTTTATGACAAAGAACAGTTTTGGATTACAAATTTAAGTGGAGTTGTCATCTGCCAAAGTCATGTAGTTAATTGTAGGCACCTAAACATAATCCTAATCTACCCTGCTAGAGTATCTGGAAAACAGCTAATGGAAAAGTTAGGTGGGTTGTTGCATTTTTGTGATTTAATCTTAAAAGTAATATGATGAATTACAAAAGTATTTTCAAATGAATTTTCAGATTTTGAGCCCCTTGGGTACATCTAGATGAGAATGGTTGTGCGGTACGTGGCACTGCAAAGACGTTTCCAGTGCCACATACACCATAGTCTGGTGTTCTCTGTACTGCAAGGGCATGCTACCCAAGTGTGTGCTGCACCATTTGTTTTTTTTCCCACAGGTTTTATTTACCCCTAGATATCCAGGAGTCAAAAAAAAAATCCTGGGAAAAAAACCCCAACACAGTTGGGAAAATTCATACACACTTGGGTAGCACATGCTGCTGAACAGTGCAGCCAGGCCAGCCGGAGCCACATGGAAGCTGCTAGTCAAGTTGTTCCCAGCGGGATCACCATGGCTACAGCCCTGGAAGGCCCCTACAACCCCAGGTAAGGCTGCTGGCGCCAGCAGATTGCTGGTCCCAGCCTCCCCTACCACCCACTAGGTAATTTACTGCATGCCAAACTGTGGGTGGCATGGGCATTTCCCAGGGACAAGTAGCTGCAGTGCAAGGGGCACTGCTGTTTTTTGTTCTTGGGGAACCAAATGTTCATGCACATATGGACACACCCCTTGATGACATACAATGGTCATAGGTGTAATTTTTTAAAGCCTCTTCCATTGGTAAATGGGAGGGTTAATAATCTCATTTTATACTTGGACTAGGCAACTGCCCATTATGAATGACGGATTTCAAAGAAGTGTTTACATGGCCAGCCCTGAAGGGTGGCCCTGCCCCTGCCCCTGTCCATTCTGTTGCCCCTCATTGGCAAGCCACTGTGCCCATTTTTTTCCCCCTTCTTGGAAAAGCCACTGGCCCCCCAGCCCTGCTACTGCCCCTCACTCCCAACCCACTGTCTCCAACCCTGCCAGTGCCCTTTACTGACCAAACTGCAGTACCCTGCCCCCTGGGCCCTGATGATGCCCCTCTTTCCTGACCCACAGCCCCCCACACCGCATCCCTGCTGGTGCCCCTCACTCATGATGCACAGCACCCTGGCACTTCCAGGCCCTTGCATTCCTAACCCACAGTCCCCCAACCCCACCCTGGTGCCCCTCACTCCTGACCCACAGTTCCTCACACTCACCCAAATGACCCTCACTTCTGACCCACAGCCCCATGTTCTCCCAGTCCTGCCAGAGGGCCCCAGCTGTGCCCATCCTGTCCAGGTTGGAGAGTGATGGCTCCGATTCTTGTAGGCAGTGGTGGAGCATGTCTGGCCCCAGCACGGGCTGGGAGGAAGAGGAAGGGAGGCTTGTGACACCCCTGCCCTGGGATAGGACTGCAGTGCCCTGTGGGCAGTCTAGCCAGGGCCCCTCTCTCCCTTCACTGCTCTTCCTCCCTCACCCCTTCCCTGGGCAACAGCTGCTCAGCCCCTCCAAGCACAGGAAGTAGTATCTGCACTGCCCCCACTGTTCCCTGCCCCTTTCCCACACTAGAGAATAGGCAACCCTCCCCTCCCCCCTGCCCTGTTGCAGCTGCAGCCCCCCACTCCACCTGTCCTGGCCAAATGTCCAGGATTTTGCTGTGCTCTGGGGGTGAGAGCAGGGGGAGGTGATTGGAGACAGCAGGGAGCACTGCAAAGGGAAATCCTGAACATTTGGGCAGATTTAAAAAAAACAAACCACCTGGACCACAATCAGAAGGCTTAAAAAGAGTGGGGACACAGTTAAAAAGAGCCCCTGTGGAGGTGGGGCAGAGGGAGCAGACCCACTGGAGGCTAGAGGAGGCAGGGCCAACAGCGGGGCTCTTGCCATTCCTCAACTGGACCCAGCACTTCTAAAGTGCCCACAGCAATTTTTTTTGTCTCTGTGAAGGTGAGGTGGGGGGAGCCCCCACACCAGAGGTTACAGGAGGCAGTGGTGCCAGCAGAGGGGCTCCTGTTTTAATTCAGCTAGCGCCACCCCACCTGCCCAGCTGCACAGCCAATTGGCACATGTGCAGTTGGGCAAAAGTGTTATGAACAGATGGACAGAGAGACAAAGGCTTTTATTATATTAGAATATTCAGGTGAATACTGGGGAATGATTTTACTTCTGCATACCATTGAACTTAATGAAGTTGTTATTAATATGCTTGTTTAAATCCAGATGTGTATGGGTGCAGGTAGGCCTGCAGGTAGGCCTCTACGAGAAGCTAGCGGGGCAGGAAGGTGGGAGATCAGATTATCTGAGCATCACGCTGGAGTCCAGGTGGGGGGTGGGGCCTGAGACCATGGAGGCCAAGTTTCAGGAGGATTGAGAGGTGAAATCTAAGAAGTGTGGTCCCAGAAAAGAGCTAAGTTCAGAAGTCAGGGGTCAGAGAGCTGGTGCCTAGTTCCAGGGGAGATCTGAGGTCAGAGTAAAGAAAAAAACAAAACTGAGTCAGGAACCAAGAGAAGCAGAAGGAGCAGTGAACATGAGGTTTTCCTGAACAGGCTAAAGCTCCAAATATGTTTAAAAGGACTATGTGGTACTTCCAGCTGCCAATCCAGTTGCTTGCCTCTGCAGAAAACAAGAGCCATCTCAATAGCCAAGAGATCAGGGGCAGGTGTGATAGATTAAGTGCTCAGCCCAGCTGGGCATGATTAATTAGAGGCTCTGACATGATATAACTGTTGTCGGATTAAGGTTTTACAGCAATCTCTAAAGCTGTGGTTTGGTCTTCCATTCATAGCACTGTGTTGAGCCTATAGAGAAGTTCCCCAATATAGCAAAAGTCCAGTCAACCAATTAATATAAATTGCTCATAAAAGTAAGCAAAAGTTAAAGATAGTACTACTCCAAAGAAAAAAAACCTATTGATGCCTCTCAAATTCTGTTTAAATCCCATCTATTAAACCAGAGGAGTGCAGATATCAGGAAACAAAATTGGTATAGGTTATACTAATAAGCAAAATAATTAATGGTCTTTTCCATGTACTGGTCTTTTTGTGTGGTCCATAGTTGTCATTGATCCTAGAGAAACAGACTAAATGGAGCGAGTTCTACCATGCCTCCCAACCTCACCATCTCATGCTCCCTTGTTGGCCCTTTGTTGTCCTGATTTGGACCTGACCAGATTGGACCTGACCAGATTGGACCTGACCTGATTTGGACCTGACCAGATTGAACCAGAGAGATGGGTTGAGATTACATTGCTGTCTCCTTACTACCATCTGGAAAATATGCCTGTACTCCTTTTTAGTCCTTCCTTCAACCACCTTATCTATCTTTTTTTTTCTTTTTTATAACCATTTTTTCCTCTCTTTAAAGCAAGTCTGGTCTGGCCCAGTAAATCTGCATATTTTACACACTACTATTGTTACACAAATTGCCAATTGCTCAAATCACGAGCAAGACTTTATAAAGGGGGATAAGGCAAGGTGCTGCATTTATTGATTACATGAGTTAGTCATGGAGGTTCAGGCACACTGTTCATACAAACACACACAAATCATCATACACATCATTACACACAGGCATACACATACACAAAACAACCATGTCATCCACACATACACCAGATATAGTTACCAGCAATAGTTGCTCAATATCAGCCCAGGGTGGCCAACCCAGACTTACTGAGTAGATGATGATGATTTGAAGATAGCAGATTTAAAGTTAGCAGCTGGAGCGGGATGAACAGATGCATCTGTGCTCCGATGAAACAACAGTAGAGAAAGAAACTCACCCAACTTGGCATTTTCAAAGTGTTCTTTTATAGGGATTGGCATCTTTTGTTTCAGTGCTTTGGTTTCCATACCCAGTTTCTGTTTTTGCAGTTGTTCTTCTTTTGTCTTTAGCTTATTTTAGCCTTGGAGTGTTTTTGTTGCCCATCTGGCAGAGTTTTCTTCTTCCGTTATCTCCTTTGTGCCTTCAAGCTTCAAAGGGATTCTTCAGCCATTTGTTAGTTAGTTACTGGTTGGTAACTTACATTTGGCTCCTTGTTGCTTACATAAACAGTTGAATCTTCTTCTTCTGTCTCTGTCATTCTCTCACCATTCACCCTTTTACACACACTCATACATAAAGGCTATGCAAAGTTCATTCACTTATGTCAAGCAGAAGGATACAAAATGGAGTTTTCAAGTTGCTTACAGGACAAGACTAACATGGTTACATTTCACAGTTATTACACTCTATGTTAACATCAGCTACATTAGTTCAGTTCATGCTACACTAACAGCCTATGACCAAAAGGCAGTTAAAGCTTTATGCTGAATATAGCATTATATTTTTTTTCATTAAGAATGACAAATGACAATAAAAAACAAACAAAGAACAATAAAATAGCCACAAAAACCCAACCATTTGTTGATGACTCTTTTTCTCCGGTACTCTTTCAGGAACTCCACACATATTGCCCATCATTTGATGTCTAGGGGTCTTCTTGTCTAATTATCCTATCTAACTGTAATGTTGCTTATATCCTCCTTATTCCACCAAACAAAAGATTGAAATAACTTATTCCTAACCCAGACTCAAGGTTTCTTCTCCATCTTCATTATGTTTTTATAAGCATCAATGGTAACTAATTTAATACCTGAGTGATCTTGTGAGGTTTTGTAAAAAGACCATTAAACCAACCCATGAACAAAATAGCTGACTAGCTGAAGCTTTTGACCTTATTGGCATTGCATTTTGCAATTGCATGTAGAAGCGTTAATAAATTATTTTGCCATTCTCTCCTGAAAAAGCACAGCAGTGCAGTCATTAAAAAAAGTCTTGTATTTGTTTAAAAAAAAAACTCATTTACAACATTTAACACATCTTTTTGCAGAATCTCTTTATTCTTGGTTCCTTTATTAAAACCAGCAGAGAAGGATCTCTCTTAGTTAGCCATACATCTGAAGACTACTGGTTTTAATATTCCCCAAGAATGTTTGCCTTTACAGTGATAGCAGTAACGAATACACAGAGAACCATTATATGAAAGGAATATAAAGGTATTACCAAAAAACATACCGGTTATAAATGTGTAAATGCCTTGGGTCCATATATTTATAGGGACAGCAGGGGCAATGAGGGACAAGAAAAGTTTAGAGTTAACAAATTCTTGGTCAATAATAATACCATCTCCTGCAAAACAAACATTTAATTCTTGTTAGATTATTCACAGTGCCCACTTTGAAGACTAGAACATTTTGTAAAACTGCAAACTACCATGAAAAACAAGCATTGTTAAAGTTATTCAGTTAAGTTATATTATATATAGATATAGATATACAAATTGCCCATCAAAAATGATGGGGCGCGGGGTGCGGTCAGAGACAGAGGCCTGTGTCTGACCACCCTACCACCTTCAGTGCCAGGCCCGCTCCACCTTTCCCCAATTCTGCCTTGGGGCTGAGCCTTTCCTGCCCCCCTCCCACCCTCCCTGCCACCATTTCAGGGCCAGGGCAGGCTCAGCATGCCATCCCCACCATCCCCACAGCTATTTTGGGGCCAGACCCACTTCCTCCCCAAGCCCTGGCCCACATCTGCTTGCCTCCCCTCCCCATGAATGACATGAGGACGGAGCGCCACCACCCAGCTCCCTGTGCTGCCACTGCATCCAGGGATCAGGGGGCAGGAGATAAGGCCAGTGCTGCTTGCCTCATCCCTTGCTCTATCTGATTCATCACCACGATCACCTGGGAGCAGGACAGGGACTCGAGGCCAGCTGTGCTGGCCTGACCCCCTACTCCTTTCCCTCTGTCTTTGCCGTTATGGTGGCATCCAGGCCAGCTCTTCCTTTACACCGTAGATGGCCCAGACCCATTCTCACCCTCCTTCGTGCCACCGCCATAGGTCCAACCCTGTTCCCCACCCCCTTGCACCACTGCCTCCACCAAGGAGCAAATGAGACAGCCAATCAGAGTGCGAATAAAACATTATGGACAGACAGACAGACAGACAGACAAAGACTTTTATATTAGAATATAAGAATGTGTGTGTGTATATAAATACACATACACACACACATATATCCACACACATATGCGTGCACATGCCAAACTAATAACATTCTACTTTGCCACTTGATGTGGAACAAGTCAAATTTTTATGGGAAAATAAATATATTTTTTCTTCATTATCATCTGTCAGATTAGAGGCCAGGGAAGTACCTGTAATGACCAGATTGGTAAATGATCATGACAGTGATGTATAGCTGATTAGACCAACTAAAAGTAAAAGCACTTAGAAATTGCTGGAAGGGATAAGTTTTATATCCATGGTAGCATGTGATGCCTAATAAAATAGGGCATGCTCAAAGGAATGTATACAACTACTTTGCACTTTAAATAATGCCCCCAGTAATACTAAAACAAAGAGGTGAATTATTTTTAACCGTCAATAATGTTTCCTCCAAGTGTACATTAAGCATAGTCAACTGCTCTCATGCTTTACACCCTCTACTATAATCAGCATCACATAAATTAAATTAAAAGAATCTGAGAAGGCTATAAGGGGATTGTATCTCCAAAATTGCCTCAAACATGGGGATATATAGTGTTTGCTATCAGATTGACTCATTTTGAAGATTTAGGTGAGATCTTGACCTTGACTCCATTTTTCTATTAAATCCTTGGCAGAATAAAGGGAAAGAAGAGTTGCCCAGAGAAGGCACTTGTATATTCCTCTGATATGAGCTATTCCCACAACCAATTTTCCAAATATGTCTATCCAGTGCAAAGCAGCTGCATACCAAGGTATAATGCCTTTGTACTGGGACATATCAGGCATTTATACACATGGTCTAGCAGGTGGGGAAGGAGCGGGCAAGGCTTTAAATAGAGCATTTCTGAGACTTGCTTCAATTGAAGCTCCCAAAGCATCACATGTATGAGTGCCTTCACTCTGAAAAATGGCAGTGGGGGCACTTTAAAGAAAGATCTTCCAACAGGCTTTAGTTAAGGTGTCCCCACCATTTTTCAATGCAAGGATACTGATACAGGAGACATTGGAGTCTGCTCGGGCATGGTAATTACTAAGCTCCAGCAGACTCAATTAACCGAGCCTGCTCCAATATACTGTTATTACAGCACATTGGAGCAGCCTTTGATGCATGTATATAGGTGCCCACTATGTTTATATTGGATGTGCTAGCTGCTACACCCAAAATAGAGTAGATCTGTGTCTGTGGCAAATGCAGCAATAAGTTCTGCTGAGATACTGAGGGGAAAAAGTTAATGGCATCCACTCTGTGCAGCACTAACATAGTTACTTTTCTTTTGGTTCAGGAGCTAGGTTGTGCGGAGTGTCTGCAACATGTCCTAGAGTGGCACTGCTGTGTACCATATAAGCACTTTCTTGGCATACACAAAGAATGGTGAGATAGAAGAGAGGACATAAAAGAGTGGTGTAGGACATAACTTGAGAATGATTCACTCATGGTCTACAGATGTGGTTCCTATGTGACAAGCATAGCTGCTTTAATTTAGACTAGTAATTCTCAACCAGGATGCCAGAGCAACCTGAGCTGTAATAATATACTTTTTAAAGTGCTATGGGCAACCCCTCATATGAGGTCGCTGAGGTGTGCAAACACCTGGCCATGATTCACAAGATAAACTCAGAGATTTTATGTCAAAGATTATGATCTACTGTGGTCTTTCTGAGTTCTTTGCAGCAAAATAATTTCTCTAATACTTTCTGTAGCCAAGAAAGGAGTGAGAGCTATGTGTTAGCATTTTGGAAGGTTGTCTTGAATCTAATGAGAGATGCCTTGAATATAACACAGTTTAGAATTACTGATTCAGAAAAACTGTAAATAATTCTATGGACCATTTATGAAGGCAAGAGTACATGATGGAGTTAAGAGGTGCTAACTGTGAGAAATGCTAGTGAGTAGGTTAGCACATGCTATGGATCTGTGGCACATTAATGGTCACTACTCTATTTAATACATGTACTGCTCAGACCTGCCATTAGAGGGATGGCAAGCAGGGGTGTGGCTACAGGCTGTAAGTTTGCAGCATGCCTACCCTATTTACCTGCTCTTTAGCCACAGTATAGGTCAGGGGATGGGGGAGACCCCCCCTTGACAATCACCCTGTCCCACAATCCCCCCCTAGACCCCTCAAATTGCCTCCCAGACCCCTGATAGCCCCCCAGATCACCCTTACTGCCCCTCAGGTGACACCTTTATCCCTAGGTTGCTTGTCTGCCACTCTGATCAGCCTAAGCATGATAGTGGCAACAATAGGGGGTTCCCTTTCACTTTCTTTTTCTGGGCTCCCTGCAGCCCATACTGCCTCCATACCCTGGGGGAAAGTTCCTTCTGGGCCCTACAAATGCCCTGAAGCTCCTTGCCCCCCCTGCCCCCTGCCCCTCTTTGGTTGTGTGGTGTTGAAGGAACTGGATCCAAGTGCTTGGAGATGGCGTGGACTGCCAGGAGCAAGTAGGGGAGGGGATCTCCCCCTCAAGCTGTCATCGCTGCTCTCAGTCTGATCAGGGCAGCAGCACTGCAGTCCAGGAGTGGAGAGGCTAATAGTGTATAGAAAGGGTGATCGGCAGGGGTGGAGGAGATTATTGGAAAAACAGGGCAGTGATCAGGGGGAAAGGGGGATATTTAGGGTTGGAGTGCGGAGGGGTTGGCAGCCAAGCAAATCCCTGCCCACCCACGTTTTAAATGTTTCAATTTTCTTTATTAGAATCTCCAGAGAAGACTATGGAATAAATATAATGTCACACACATGTCTAGTTGTTCAATAGACTACAATGACTTCAGTTTTTTTGGGCCCAATGAAAGCTAAAGATATCTTCAGCCTAAACTTTTTCTTTTATTCAGCAGGCTTATTTAACCTAAAGCTGTGACTAGTCATTACATTCTGAATATCAAAGAAGAATATTATATGCCTTTTAGAACTCAAGTATTTTGATTGACTGAGTCATTTGATCTTAATGATAGTCTATAATTACATTATATTAAGATCAGAAACCATTAAAACCATCAAAGAGCACCATGAAATTGTACTGTTAAAAACATAAGAACAATTAAGATTTCTATCAGTTCCCATTCACCTTATCCTAAGCATGGTTTATAATTGTTCTTACAATTTTTATCACAAGAACAAAGTATCAAAATGTGCTACCTCAAATATTCTATAAATTGCAGTTGTGTGCTGTACTGCTTTGATGCTTATACTATTTTTTTAAATGTATTGCATTATCATTCTCTTGCTCCATCTGTTTACAATTCCTTTGACCTGTGGAAAATCATCAGCATGATCAACCAATCAAAATTAGAACAGTGAAGAGGTCAAAGTAGTACAGAAAGTAGAACATTTAGTATGCTGTAATTCTGTTGCCTATTCTCACGAAACAAAAAAGGACAACTGGAAATGGTAAGAAAGGAATTTAGTTCTATTCATAGCAGAAAAAATGTGATCTTCTGATCTTGAACTCCTTCATGTATTTATTTCTTAACTTCAGAAAAAAATATAAATGAAAAAATACGCTTTTGCTATCATCTGTGTTCATCTTACTATAAGGAAAAAATGTAGTTTCACAATTAGAAAATGATGCTGTATTGCTGCCCTCCCTTTATCACATTCCTTGTAACCTTTATTTGCTACAGACATAGCAAATAGAGGCATACAGTTCAAAAGGTAAGTCACCACCAGTGGTTCCAGCACACTTGCCTGTAGTACTACAGAGACTTCATTTACATGAGCACTTCATTTACACCCTGCTGCCCACAATCTGCTGCATGCTCCTAATCTGCTAGTTTATCTGAGGGATGAATGCTATATTGCTGAAACAAAGCCTACACTTCCTTCTAATTGCTCATGTCACATCTGTTGAAAGGACAGTCAAAAGCAAAAAGCCAACTGGAGGTTACACAGAATCCTTTGTCGCTTATAAGGATGCTGAGATATTCAGATTAGTATCCAGTTTTGTATCCGAATATATTGATTTGTTTTTATATAAGGAATGAATATGTAGAAATAATTGCTTTGTTCATATTGATTGCTGGATACAATGTGGAAGCAAACTAACATGTATTCATTGTTATGTCTTGCTTAATGTCAGAAAAATTGTGTAATAGGATAATTAAAAGGATGGTCTTCATGGAAAAGAATTTAATGGGAAAAAGCCATGAGGCACTGGTAATGCAGACACAGTACCAAACCTGACTTATTCTAACATAGAACACAGCTGTGGCTCCTCTTTCTTTGTTGCACTACATGCAAGCTTACTGGAGCCACTGGTTATGGCTTAGCTTTTGAAATGCATGCCCCTAGTTGCTATGTCTGTAGCAAATTTGAATAAAGGTTACAAGGAGTGTGATAAAGGTAGATGAGCAATGAAGCATAACAGATGACTAAGCAGGAACATCAGCATCTTATGTGTAACCCTTGGTGCCGTGGTGCTAACTGGGAATGTGTCCAATTGTTTGAGACCTGGGGTGCCAGGTAGCTTTACCCCTTGATCAGCTCATCTAGGAGTGGCCAGAGGCTCCCTGAGAGGAGAGGGTCCCTTTACAATGAAAAGAACTTGCAGACTCAGAAATAACTATTTACAGAATTTAATTATATACAGAAAATAATTTCTATATGCAAGTGAATATTAAATACTTTTAAAAGTTTGCAATACTCTAGTTACAATACACACAGATGAGTTTATACAAAAATAACAGTTGATACCTATTTACACTTAAGGGGTGATCGACATAAAGAATACAAAGCCAATAGCATATGCACTATGTTAAATGCTCATTGTATTAATCCCCTAATTGATTATTTACAAATAATAGCCAGTCACTCTGACTATTGGCCAATGGATGGAGGGAGGGGCAGTCCCTTACTTCTCTCATCACGCACTTTGTGGGATTCAGCTGTCCCAGGCTATCCCATTCAGGCCCAGGCATCCCACAGTCTGCAGAGGCTGTTTCCACTCCAGACCCCTGCAAAACACAATTTCTTCCCCACGCACCTCTGCACACATTTCTCTGCCTGGGCCTGGCCTCTCCAAGCCCACAGAGCTGTTTATGCAGTTAAACACACAGAAAGAGAGCAAGCTGCCACCAGCAGACCAGGCAGCATCTCCAGGCTCACTTTCCCTTTAGGCAGTCAGGCACACAGAGGCTTCCCCTCAGGTCTTGCTTCCCTGAGTTTTAGCGCACACAGGTGTCCTGGGGACTTTCCCTCGCTGGCATCTCTTTCTGCCAAGCTGACCCAGTCCCACCACAGTCCTTTCCCCAAACACTCATGCAGGGGGTTTATCACACTCTTACTGACCCCCACAAGCCTCCAAGCCCAGCAGGGAATCATCATCCTGCTCTCTATGGGCATCCTGGGGCTATGTTCTCACCGCAAGGAATTTGTTAAGCTTGCTCACAACCTCCGCATTGATCATTCTAGGGGTCTGCTCTCTCCTGCTCTACCCTTCAGGCACTCCACTGGTCTCTGTCCTGCTCACAAAGGGTCCAGCAGGCACTCACGGGGTGGGACCATGCTGCAGGCTCTTCCCAACCCCTTTCACACAGTGCAGGCTTCTTTCTCCCACCCTAGGAGGTGGGGAGACACTCACATTTTAAGGGGAGCCGCCCAACCAATCCCTCAGGTGGAATTTTCCCAGGTTCCCTAACTGATTTTTGAATCTTGCACCCCCTTTCTGGGGTTAATACTGGACGACAAGTATAGTGTCCCTTCTGAGACAATCTGATGGTAGCTCCTTGTGTGATGTCCCTGTTGGGATTATCTCCCTCAAGCATTCCAGCAGAGCCCAACATAGGACACTCGGACAGTAAGTGTCCTGTAAACTTCCTGTTACATATGGGTAGAAATCAGATGTAATTTTATGTTGTTGGATTAGATCATGATGGCAGAAGAAGGCCCTGCACCCAGATGCAGTGGTTATCTTATCTTTTGGAAAACTAGTCACTCCTACATAATTTTGTGATGTAGAGAACCAACCAGACTCTTCAGCTAGGCTGCATCAATAATAAAACTATAATTCCTCTTCACTGCTTTGAAGTCACAAATAGCTTGAGCCTGTTTAGGATGATCCATGCAACTCTCTATAGGCTTTGTATCTTTTGAGACAGGGATAGATTTTCATTCAGATAGGTTTTAAGATCCATATTTGTCATTGTTTCA
The DNA here is from genome assembly GCF_000455745.1 of Alligator sinensis. Taxonomy (NCBI): domain Eukaryota; kingdom Metazoa; phylum Chordata; order Crocodylia; family Alligatoridae; genus Alligator; species Alligator sinensis. The sequence continues at coordinate 1,386,540 of NW_005842310.1, forward strand.
TAATATGATTGTGAGTATCAGGCCAGTTGAACACTCTGAGATTAGTGAAGCATTATGATAGTTAGATACAAGTGCTCATTATTACAAGAGAATTAACATCAGAAATTCCTGAGTATTTCATATGTTTGGTCATACTTATTAAAGTGTGTAAAGATGTAATAATCTGAACTGTAGCATCAAGATTCTTTCTGTTTTTATCACACTTGCTATTATTCAGAATGGGAGCATAATAAAAATTCTAAGGTAAATCTCAGCTGTGGCCTGTCTTATCAAAAGGACAAGGATCATTAAAACCTGGCCTTAAGTATCTGACAGATTTGTATCTACTTTAAAACTGTTTCAGGCATATTATTTTTCATTTTACAGAGAAACATTTTGCAGATAAGGTATGTTTTACCTTGCACAGTTGTGAAATAACAGCTCAAGGTATAAGTAAATTAATGTCCACCTTTTTCTTGGATGAATTTCAGGTATCTCTTGCCAAGGTTATGCCTGCTGCGGTGGCAGATGCAATGCATACCAGTGTTCTTCCTGCCTGGTGAAAGCCAGTGAAGAGGTCTTGGCTTTCCTTCCTATAGGTTTTAAATTCCACATTGAATGGCATTTTCTATTTAAGCATGTGGAAGGATTAATCATTGCCTAAAACGGATTTTTTTTCCTGAAGATTAACGTGTTTCCCTAATGTTCTTTTTCAAGGAATACTTGAGAAGATGCTAAGTTACCAAACTTTTGGGCATGAAAATCTTTTAGACAATTTGTAAAAATCTTTACAGTGAAACAACTCCTGACAATTTAATAATGGTGCCCTGATATCATTGGATGATACAGAAAAGTCCTTGTAGGTTAAATACATTTTTACAATAAATTACAAAACCCAATTGTGACAGGGCTCTTGGCACACCTGTCACTTTAAGATGAAAGGCTGTGGGTGTGGCAGGGGCCAATTAGAAAGTCACCTGACCAGAAGGGACTGGGCTTGAGGCATATAAGCTAGTCCCAGGACCTGTACTGGTCATGAAGTCTAGCACTGGGAGCCAAAGAGAAAGGAGCTTCTGGCAACAGGACCCCTAGCAGAACAGCTGAGCTGGTGCTCCTTGCCAGCACAGAGCCCTGGAACAGGGCAGGTCTGAGAATAGGGGTAGGTGTGTGCATAGCCTGGAGAGGCCGATCTTGAAAGAGATAGGTTTGGGAACAGGGGCAGGTAAGCTCATAGCTTGGAGAGGGGCAGAGACAGGGCACAGCAGACTGGGGAGTGGGGAAAAGCAGCCCAGAGATCATGGCCAAGGGCCTGAAGCCCAGACAGGGGCAGAGGCAGGAAACTGCTAGGGTGGGATACAGTGCCTAGGAGTAGCTTGCATAGGCAAAGTGCCTGGTGGGGAAAATAGGCAGGGAGTCTATACCTGGGAATAACTCTAAGAGGTGAAGAGCTTGAGACAATCAGATAGGACTAGAAAACACACCAAAAGGTGCCCCCCCCCAAATATGCTGTGAGTCCTATTAGTGCCAGAGGTTCCCTTTACCTGGCAGCCTCTCTGGGTTTACCATTGGATAGCATCCCACAAAAGACCTGTCTCAGATTTACCTTGGCTCTGTAGTGTCAATCCTTCCACCCCCACCTAAGGGAGACCTAAGGGTTTCATGACCTGGGATGACTGTTGAGGCTGGCTTTGCTCCAAGGGGACACAGGAGGCTTCCAAGTGGTAGAGGCAGGTTCAAGCACTATTGGACCAATATGTTAGGTGATGAGGAGGCACTGGGTCTCCATTATAACCAGGCTGCCCTAGTCTCTTCTACCTCATCAGGAGATCCCACTGGGAAGTCTGGCCTAAGACAACCTGGCTGACTACCTGACAACCTTTCCTTTATTTCTTCTTTAAAAAAAAAAATATTTTTGAACTCTGGGATACAGCTAGGAGTGTTATATCCTCTGCTGCAAATGCAAAAGGGGCCTTGAACCTCGCCAAAGATTCACTTTCCTTTTCTTTGGTTTGTTTTGGATGCAATAAGGCACTACCTGATTTCTGTTTTCAAATGCAGTTATGTGGGTTTTTTTATTCACCGAGGCTGGTGCTCTTCTATCGGTGGGATGTCTACAATAGTAAGCACTCTGGGCCAAGCCCCTGCACAGTTTTTGTTAAAATGTGATGCCTCTTACAAAAACAGCCCTTTCATACACAAAATTTGGGTGACTCCCATAGCTAATGTGAATGTCTTCAACTTATATGGGAGATAGCTGCAAAAGTGGGTGCCCTGATTCACTTTTGCTCAGGCCAGTGTACCTAAACATGGTACCTATGGATGCTTGCACTCCAAAAGGGAAGGTATATCTTGGATTAAAGACTAACAAGTGATAGTTTCTAGCCCTGTGGAATTGTGCCTAGAAATTATTGGTTGAAACAAGTCAGAGGTGTGCTGGGGCAGAAGGTTCATGGTCTAAGAACCTACTAGACTGAGATTTGCTGGAGTTTCTGTAACTAAATGTATAGTCTTCTTAAAGTCTTATGTTTGGTTGCTTTTCCTTTTTATTTTCCTTTTCCTTTCCTTTCCCATCTCCCCTTCTTTGCCAGTATGTAGTCAATTCTTTCAGTTGGTGGGTGACTTCTATTATGATTGCTGGGTTTGCCTTTATGTCAGGTGCCAAATTAAAAAAGAAAAAAGTAACTAATCTGATCACATAAATATAAAGCTGTAATTAGGGCCAAATTCAGCACAACCTCCATCTGGCTTTGGCACAGTGTGGGATCATTATAGTTTTCCTCTGGCTTGTATGGCATGAGAGTTAAGAGATGCTTTTTCCCCTGAACTGGTTCCATATAATTTTTCCCTCAAAAATAAAATAGTTCATGTTTCATTTTAATCACTTGAGTGATTCACTTGATAATGTAAGTAAAGTAATGTAGGAGGGGGAAAAAAAAAAAGATTCTTCATTATTCTTTTTTTTCTCCACAACTACTGTGTTTAACCTGTACTATAGAAGTCTTTTATCTTCCCCCATTTGATTCCCCTTTTTGTATTGAGATATGGCATTTAACTGTTGTGCCTCTCATAACAAGCACATTTAGAATCTTTGCCCAAGAGGTGAAATTATCTCAAAATACCACATGTCCTTGCCCTTTGCTTTTTCTTAACTAAGAGACGTTGTTTAGACATTTTCCTACAAGTAGGAAGCAATTATGATGAAATATTGTATTTATTAGGGGGAAAACATGATTAGAATGTGTGTTTAACCTAATTAAAATGTGACTTTGGCAATGTTTTATGACTTTGGGAATGTTTTATTATTTATGGACTCCATGACTCACAGGTAGTACTATGTTGATAAAGGTTTCACTCTGATTTATTTGTGTTTAATTATGCACTAAAAATTCAACAAAATATAATTAATTCCACATACTTCATTCATGTTTACTATACCTATTCAGAATGGTTTAGATTAGCAATGACTTTTATATCACACTACCTGCTGGCATTTGGGGTAAACATCTCTTCAACAAGACTACTCGAGATCTTCATTAAGGAGACACTCATGAAAAATATCTGACAATTACCCTATACAGGACACAAGTAAAACTCCCTCTGTGTTTCTATCAGTTTATGTGATCTTATATTCTGGAGTATGTTGTCTGACTTAGAGAAAGATGATGCAATATCCAGGCACAAAGATATTAATGGCTGCATCTACACGAGATGTGTTAATGTGCCTTAACTTAAGTTACTGCACAGTACAGGCACATATCTACACATGCATGCCCTTACTGTACAGTAACTTAGGTTAATTGTGCCTAAATTTGATACCTGCAATTAGTTAATGTGCAGTAATGCACGTGTAAACACAATACAGTACCTTAGTGCCAGGTCTGCCCTGCCACTAGGGGGCTGGCCTGAGCCCAGCTCTAGGGCTCCTGGCTGGCCACCTCTCCTGCTCCAGAGCTAAGTTGCTTTCTGGAAGCTGTGGCAGCCCCTAGCTGTAGGGTATAAAAGTGCAGCTATTTTGTGCCTTGGAGCACGTGCACCAGGGAGTCTTAAGAAGTCTGCTCATTGTCCATTAGTCCAGCAGGCCTCGTACCCCCCTGGACAGGCCACAGGCTGTCTCTGCCTGGCCTGCTCCCTCTGCAGGGCTGCTGCTTGGCCACAAGTGAGTGTTGCAGAGGGGTGTGGCTTGCTGCATCCCTTGCCTAGCCCTGATATCCACCCAGGGCTGCTTCCTGATGTTACTCACCCCCTCTAGTATCACTTTGCAGGTGCTCTGGTGAAGTGCCTCTGCCACATGGCTCCCAGGCCTTGGTCATTCCCCGCTGCTGAGCACTCCTGAGTGCTGTCCAGGGCTAGCCACACAGGGCCACCAGTGCAGAGGCCCAGAGAGGCAATGCTGGATGAGAATGTCATTGTCCTCCTCCCCATTGAGTCCTGACTCTGCCTATTTGCACATGCCCATGCCAACTGTCCAGCCCGACAACTGGTCCCAGGAGGAGATTGGTGATCTTTTGCACTCTCAGGTTGTGCTGACATGCAGAGGGCCACATTTATGAGGCCCTCTCAGGCAGCATATGTGTGTGAGGGCACTCCCAGTCAGCTTGTTACAGCTGCATTAAGGTCAAGGCCTTGAAGGCACAGTGGAGGGCTGTGACTGATTACATCATCAGTCCAGTCGTGCTCACCAGATCATGGCCTTTATGTGAGGGCTGACCCATATTTTGGCACCCTGGGAGCCAGGCCACACCCCTGCAAGTTTCACCAGCAGGGGCAGCCTGGCCAAGCCCTCACCCTTCCCTGACCCCTCTGGTGACATGTAACCAGAGGAGGGGCCCTTGGGCCTTCAGCACCCTGCCCCATACTCCTACCTAGATGCTGCATTCAGTGAGGAGCAGCTGGCCATGACACTGCTGGCTGCCAGCATCACCAACCACTCCCAGTCGTGTGGGGGGAAGGGCCTGGCCAGGCACTGGCCCATCACACACTGCAGGCCATGGACACCAGGTACAGCTGAAGCACATCACCAATGGAGAGACCCACACTGAGCTGCCAGCCTCACCAGCCCTGGACACATGGTAGGTCCCACACTGAAGAGGGCTCTCCCAGTCCCTGCCCTTGGCCCTGGCCCCTGCCCCTGGCCCACCCATACTCCCCTGGCCCTGGGTTCCCCCCCTACAGTATGAAGGGAGGCAGGACACAGTTCAGAACCTTATTCAGCAGCTCGTGTCCTCACAACAGGGTGGAAACAGGCCGCTCAGATGCCAAGGAAGGTGTCGATGCCGGTGGTGATGTCCTCCTTGGCAGCTGGGGCAGGGACAGGTAGTGCTTCCACAGGCAACCCTCAACACAATGGAAGAGGTTGCAGGACATCCTGGACTTGCTCCCCATGCCATTGTAGTTCAGGATCCCAAACCAGGAGTGCAGGTATGCCTGGCCAACCCCTGATCTGAAGCTAGGCAGCACACAGTCCCTGGTGCAGAGCATCTTATCTCTAAAATACTGCAAACTCTTATAAAATGCATCTCTGTAGCCTTTGCAGGGCTAACATCTATCCACAGGGAAGAGGTCAGCAGCCTTAATGGGGTTGCAGGCTCTGGGTCTCTGGTACCCAGTACTGGAGCCATCTGGACCTACCAACAGCACACCAAGAACTGGATCCTCCTCCTCCAGTGGCTGGTGGCAGTGGTGAAGGAACAGGAGGCTAGTGAGCAGGTGCAGGAGGTGAGGGAGCAGGTCTGGCAGGCAGAGAACATCACCCTGGTGGAGGCACGGGACTAGGCACAGCAGGGCCACTGGGCCCAAATGAAGGCCCTGGAGAGGAAACACCTAGAGCTGCTCCAGCAGCAAGGTAACGCCAATTGCTAAGCCACAGACACCCTCCTAGCTCTGGTGGCCACATCCATGTCCTCCACTGTCCAGCCCCTGCCCGTGACCACATAGGGCCAATGTTCCCTCGAAGGTGTAGTAATCTGTGAGTGTGCTGCTTCAGTCTGTGGGTGTGCCACATCAGTCCATTCCTGAATTGGTCCCACATCCCCCTTTTGGCATGCGCTGCTTTGGTCCGCCCGACAGTATAACACAATATAACAACAAAAGATGATTATTTCTTTAACTTAAAGAAATAAACTAAAAACCAATTATTACACTTGGATTCAACTGTAAGGCCAATAACTGGAAGTCATGCCCGGGAAGAGCCCAGGCCCCTACAGATGCATACCAGACAGCCAAGTGAGGGCACGTGGGTAGCCCCTGACAGGAAGATAAATGAGCTGTCTTCTTGGAAGCTGTTAAACTTTCAAGTTTCTTCCTCTTGGGCAAAATGTTTACCTTGGTGCCCAGCTCTCCTTGAAATCCTGGAGGAAGGACAGGCCTCAAGCATATAGTTGGGAAATTCAGGATTTCACCTGTTCCTGTCCTTGCAGGCTTGCCACAGAAACCTTGCCTTAAATTTGCACACTGCACCTCTGTGCTCTGCTGTACTCCTGCTGTGACCTCCCATCTCCACGCATCTTGACTCTTTGAGGGTCTCCTTAAAGCCCTTCCATAAAGTCCAATGCTCCTCAGTCATATAAATGGTGCAACCATTCAGTCTCCCTTGCTCAACTGCCCCACCCCAACAGTCTCCGCACATACTTCTACATTCCCTTGCTGCAGCCTTTGAAAGCGACGTGGCAGCATGTGCATCCCATCTCTGGGCAGACCAAGCAGCAAAAAGGCACATGGCATTGGGGTACAGAATGAAGCTTGCTGGAAGGGGCTAGGGGGTGGAGCAGTTACCTGGAGCTGGTGGAGCCTGCGTAGTGCCCAGCTCTGCCCCAGTCCCAGTCCCCTCCCCCAACTCATCTCAGAGAGGAGCTGCTGCCTTCCCTATGCTACTCTCCCTCCCTGTGGGAATGCCAGTGCAGTGAGGAGTGGAGCTAAGCAAAATGTCCCCCACAGAGCCGAGGTAACTTACTGCCAGCAAGTGACCCATGTCGGCCCCAGTGCCTCCTCCCCGAGCCGTGCTCTAGGGGCAGTGCCAAAAGCTTCCAGGAAGCCACAACCCTGCACCTTTCTGAACAGGTGCACAGCATTAAAAATTTAGTGTATGGAAAGATTTTTTATTGTGTGTGGCCATGCATGCATGCAGCTTAGAGGGAACCTTGCATAGGGCCTCTGGGTCCTGCCTGCTCCCCCACAGAAAACTCCTGCCTGGCCCTGGGATGAGGTTCCTGGGTGCCTCCTGCCTACCAGACCCCTGACCTGGCCCCCGCCCAGACCTGCTACCACCTGCCTGGGCCAGAACATGCCACTCGCCCCTGTACCATGTGGCTGAAGACCCAGCTGTGCACGAGGTTACCACCCACTGGGGTGGTTGTTAGCTCCCTAGCCATGGAGGAACATCCAAGGGATGGAGTGCTGGGAACTTACCCCAGGGTTCTGGCCTTTAGCCTCCTGCCAACATCCCCCCCCCACTCTGGGTTTGAAGACCCAAAATATTGTATAACATTTCCCACTTGTATATAGTTACCCACTGTATTTAATTTTCCACTTGTAAGTGTGTTTTTTTTTTTTTTTATGGATGGTGGGCGGGGAGGGTGATGATGGGGCACTGTGGGTTGAGTGGGGAGGAGGGGGCTTCTGTTTCTTGAGTGGGAGGAGGGAGGGATGGGGTGGGTATTGTGAGGGTAATAATTTTTTTTTTTTTTTATTTCACCCATGTGCATGTTCTGGGAGTGGTGCAGGAAGTAGGAGTATATGTGCAGGCAGGACCTCCCACAGCTGGCTCCTTAGCCTCCACTGGCATGTGTGGCCCTCCTGGGGCTTGGGTGGGTGGGTGGAGGCTGTTGGGATCAGCAGGACCAACACCATGGCCAGCAGGAGCATGAGGTGCTGGTCATCGCTGGGCTACAGCAGCAGGGCACTGGGCATCACTGGCAGGGGCAGAAGCTGGAGCAACCTTGGTGCAAGGAGGCAGGGTGGGCAAGGAGGGAGCATCCCCCCTGCTGGGAAGATCCCAGAACTGCTCTGGCCCCAATCCACAGTGGCACCCTGCCCTCACCCTGGAAAGATCTGGAGGCACATGACCCACCATGCCCTCCTGGAATGCGCTCAGTGGTGGGAGCCGCCCTCCCCCCACATCCCCTGGATGAGCCACTTGCAGCTCTGTCCTGTGCTCCACCCTGGATGTGCAGGGCCTGCCCCTGCCCCAGCCCCAGCCCCAACCCCAGCCCCACTCCCTCTTTCACTATGGGGGGCCTCGATTTGTCCCCTTCCCACATGCTCCTTCCCCAACAAGACTTACCAGCCAGATGCTGCTCTCCTAGCTGCTGAGCTGCACTCCTGGCCATGTGCATGCTGTAGCTGTGTGCACGCATGGGCCATTTATTGGCCACATCAGCCAAAAAAGCTGATTACCAATACTGTCAATTTTCCCTATATTGGTGCCAATCCGATATGGGACCTATGTATCACTGCACCTTTACTTATTTAGTTTGTCCATAAAGGGCAATGTAATTAATTTGTAGTGTTAAAAGAAATCAACCTAATACCCCATATAACAGTCCTACATCAGGTCAAATATCTTCAACGTCTCACTTCTATCAAAAATAACTGTGATTAGCTGATAGTTTACTTTGTGAATGTCCTGATTTAGGTTATTGAGACGCTACTTCACTGTAGCGACAAACTTGTTACTACTGCACAGTAGTGACAGAAAGGACCTATGCAGCACCGGGATTGTGCAGTAACCACAGTTACTGAGTCATTTAGTACTTGCTTAAGCACAAATACCAACTATGCAGTCCAGCACACTTGTAGATGTCCCCAGTGTGAAATCTAGCAAGTGCACTCCTATGGTTAAAGTACCAGAGACATGAGTTTGAACTTCATCTCAGATTCCTGCCAAAAATTGTTCCTAGTCAATTTAGCTGTATGTACGAACCTGACAATTCAGTTTGGGGAGTCAAAGGCATCCGTTTTTGTATTAGTCAGATCATCTTCTTGTTTTCCATTGGCTACAGAAACTAGCAAACCTTAATCAGACTAGTTGGATTAGGTCACTGGACCACTGGCATTTTTCACTGAATTATTGTAACTATTCTTGTTGTGGAAGCAACTAGGAGCCCTGTTTATGGATGAAAGATAGTGGGACCATGTACATGTGCAACTGGATTGTGCAGTTGTTACTGTGTAGTCATTTAGTCATTGCTTAATCAAGTAATGACTGCACAGTAACTCATATTACTGTATAGTACCAGTGTCACACAGATTTATTTCCAATGCTACTGCGCAGTAGCAATGAACTACTGCATGGTAGCTTGCTTCTACCATGCAGTAGCATTGGCATCATGATCTGTGCACACCGATGCTATATCACCATAGCAATGAGCTACATCTTTGTAGATCATTGCTACAGTGATATAGAATCTCTTGTAGATGTACCCACAATGTCTCAGACCAAAAAACAAAAAAAAAAATTTGAGAATATCAAAAAGCTTACCAATTATAACTTCTTATTCAAATTCCAACTAGTTATTTAACAAATGCTAGGAACAACGTACCACTGGAGGTGTTATCTTTTAGAGGAGATGACAAATGAGGTTTTTAGAAGTTTTTCATAATGTGCTAGGTGTTTACTTCTGTCCCAAAGTATCAGCTAGCTATGTCTTATTTCTTCATTGCCTAGCCTAACCTGTTAGTTTATTGTTGTTATCATGTTTAAATATGAAGGCAATGCATGACAGAGATCAGTGAAGTCAGCTCTTTAAATGCTTCTGCCTCACACACTGATGTATGAAGGAGATGCAAACAAATTAATTGTCTTTAAAATCTCTTGAAATCATACTGCTGTGAATATGAAAAGCATTTAATTTCTAAATTAAAAACAATTCTGGAAAAAAAAAATGCCTGGAGCCAACAGGAAAAAAATCAGACCCCAAACCCTTGGAGTCTCAGAGCCTTGTCTAATATAAAAATGTACTACTTTGCAATAAGCAAATGCTGGCTAAACACAAATGAAGAATGTTGCCAAGAAATCCCTCCTAGGGATAAAATCTGGCTCCATACATTTAATAGATTAAGAAAAAGCTGAAAAGATATTATAGCAAAGCTATACTAAAAAAGCCAGGGGCCAGAGTCTTAGCTAGCATGAATCAGTTTAACTTTACTCGCTCAGACTTTGGCCCTGGGAGCTATGTCTGGTACTGAAATCCCCTTGAAACCCAATTAAGAAAACCTAAGGAAGCCTTTAGTCCAACTATTAGGAAGAAGTGGTTTTTTTCAACTATTAGTAAGACGTATTTTTTGGTTTTGTCTTTTCCTGGACTATCTCCTCCTCCTCCATTCTCTTTTTCATCTTCACCATCTTCCTTTTGTAATCAACAAAAGACAAGATAGAACAAATTACATCTACTATTTGGGAGGGAATTGAGGTTTAAATCCCCAACTTCTCCATGTTTTTCAGTACCAAACATAGTCTGTACAGTATTCAATTATTAACAATGCAGCAGAAGGTATTTTCCATGTATCTTGATATGATTTGGGTGATTAATTTTTGTCATGATGTCTCCATGTTTTTAGATGTTATTTATGTGGTGCAAAAATAAGCATCACTTTCTTGTGGTTGCATTATTTGTGGGGAGAAAAGACAGAAGTGGTACTCACAAAAATAAGCCTTTTTTTCTTTTGATGATATTGATGTAAATTAAATCTCTGGCATGTTATCATATCTAGCTAATTAGTGCTTTTAATCATGATATTTTTTTTTTTATTTCATGCTTTGTTAATATGAAACAAAAGGATATAAAATGAATGCTCTTCCTATGGTGGAGAAAGAAAGTTTGACTATAAGTAGCACAAGCCTGTTTAACTGGTTAGTTGCCTAAGTGGGAGAATTAAAAGGATGGTATTTATAGAACTGATTAGTGATCATCAGTTTCTGATAAAAAGTGATTCTGTTTTTCCTCTGATAAAAAAAAAAAAAAAAAAAACAACCAAAGTTTTGGATTTAAAAGAAGTAACCAAAAATCCACATTTTTCCATGACTAAAATGAAACACCACTATATATATGTCTATATATTAGTGGCATTTCATTTGAGTCATGGTGTCACTGTGCTGGGTTACTTGGCTCCCTGGGGCCCCCAGGAGAAGGGGTGTTTCCCCCACCAATGAACCCTGACTGGAGGGGAAGCAAAGTTGAGAATGGGCTGAAGGTTTACCTACCTTCCCTGCAGTGGCATGAGCTGGATATCCTGGGATGTGCACAGCATCTTCAGCATGCTTTAAAAGCACATTTTCCCTGCATGTGTGGAAAAATGTGGATTTTGGGTTATATTTTTAATCCTGAAAATTGGGGATTTTTTTTTATCAGAGAAAACCAGGATCCCTGCTGATAAGTCAGTTTAGTTAGCTTTGTGAAAGTGAGTGAGGGGACAGCAAAACAGCTAGGTCTAGTCATGATTGTAAATGCTATAAACCTACAATGAGAAGTCTTAGCACAATGAGAGTTGCGCTATTAAGCACTGTATGTCAAAAGAAGGATTTGATGTAATCACTTCTGTGTATGACTGGTACACATGCTTAACTTCTTTGAAAGAGGCAGAGGACCAAATCCTACTCTACATAATAGATCGCTAAGCCTATGTGCCTTTTTCACCTCATATACATGTCTTGCTTTAGGAAAATGATGTTATACCACCCCCTGGAAATACATCATTCTACATTCTGGCAATGTGCAGCTTTAGTTTTCTCTAGACCACATAAACAATAATCAGAAGACCACCTGCAAGCAGCACAATAGAAAATGCTAGGCATGCATGTAGCAAAACCCCCAGTTTTTCTTTTTAAAATTTATTTTAAAATGCATTCCCTCCCCTTCCCCAACCATTTCTGACTTTTTCTGTCCCTCTCTATTCCCTATACATAAGTATAAGTAAGCTAAGATGTAGGATAAGCTTTAACATTTTGTTAGTTAGGTAGTAAGTTTTCTTTTTCTCTCCCCTCTTTGCAAATAAGTTCCCTGCTATTTTGATATTGATACCCACTGTTTTATAACTGATAATTACTATGTTTGTACTGCTTTTATATTGTGTGATTACTGTTTTAGGTCTATATATATAACTTAGTGTAAGTCATTTCAAGTTTCCATTTTGTATGTCAAGTCTCCATCTTGTGTCCTCTGCCCGGGCATCCCCTGTGTTGCAACTGTATGATTCATGTACCCCTCCCATGTAGACTGGTTCCCGGATGAATGAGAGTGATCGGGAATGATTGAAATACAATGGTAGCAGGCCTCTACTGAATGGCCTGTAATGACCAGGCCATCACCTTGCATTGATTCATCCAGGAACCACAGACCTCACCCAGGAACAGAGACAAGAATCCAGCATTTGAAAGACAAAAGACCCTGCAGAACCAGCAACTTTGCCATTGTACCCCACCATTACAGACACCCGAAACTGCACATCTCTGCATGGAGCACACATGCTCAGTATGCCAGGGGCTGACCCTTGCCTGGGCATGCCTCCTGTCACTAGGGTCACACAAGATCTGCCCCTATAAAAAGGGGCAGTAAAGACATGCTCAGTGGGATGCCTGCTCCATCTGGACCAGCACCATGCCACACCACCTATCCACCCAGAGGCCCTGCTGGTGACCCCCCTCTGGACAACACCTACTGGACAAGGACCCCTTTCCAGCCTGGATAGGTAGCTATCACCCCCCCTCCCCCCCCGAACCAAGGACTTGGGCTCTGCTTCTCTTCCCCACCTGGACTCCAGCCCTTCCACTGAGTCTCTTTCTCCTGCTGCCATTGTGTGTGTGTGTGTGTGTGTGTGTGTGGTGTGTTGTCTATGTAATAAAACTGTTATTTGGACCCCTAATTGGGGTTTTGCTTTACTATGGTTTGGCCCTGCTCCAATCTCTGCTCCTCCCCCCTCTAACTTCTGTCTCATTTCTTCCTCTCCTGCTTCTGGCTCACTGCCACCTCCAACACCTGTCCTGAACGCCTCTCTGCCTACAACCCCCCCGTTTCTTTCCCACTGTCTTATCCACACTGCCTTTTCCTTTTCCCCTGAGCAACCAGGTTTCTGCCTCAGTTTCTTTTCTGGCTGTCTCCTCCTTGCCACCACTTATCTGCCCCGCCCCAATATCTCAGCTGTCTGTCTCAGTTTCTAGCACCAGTCTACCTTAAGTAAACCCAAACCTCAGTTCCTCAGCCAGCTTCTCCACTGGTTCTAATCCCAGTTCTGGCAATATTCACTTTCTACACTTTAACTCTTTTTCTCATACCTGAACCTTCCCCCAAATATCTCAGGTACCCCAAGCACACACATACACACTGTACCATTCAAGCTAGGAACTTACCTGTGTGTTTGTGTAGGTGGGTTGTATGTGTGAGACCTGGTGTGTGTGTGTATATATATATGTATATATATATATATACATGTGTACATGATATATGAATTAGTGATCTGTGTGTAACTTTTGGGGTTTATAGTGTATGTGTTTGAATTGGTGATAGGTATTCATGTGCCTAGGCTGGTTTGGATGTGTATGTGCCTGAGCTGGTAGTGTGTGTGTGTGTGTGTGTGTGTGCACCTAACTGATTTCTGTGTTTGTATATGTGCAATTGTGTCACACCCTCCTGTCTAACAGCGCAATATTGAGATCCTAAGAGTTGCCTTGACCCGTCAGGGCAACATGCACACATGTATATATACACTCAAGGTACATATTACATACTTCCATTATCTCAAGATTTTATTACATACTATGGGAGGAAGAGGAGGCAAAACCATTGACCATTAGCTTGATATCCTAGTGATTAGGATATTTGACCATAAAGTCAATAGGCTGGAACTAGATTGTTGACCCACCCCTCCCCCCATTCATCTAGAAGGGATTTGAACCCATGTATCTTTCTTCTGAGGAAAGAGACCTAATCCCCAAGTTTTGGACTAGGTAGGACAAATAGCAACCTTCAACACACCTGTTGAATCTGGCCCACTGTGCTACTCCAACAGACATGAGGCCAGATGGAGAGCAGGGAGCATGGCTTTATATCTTAGGGTAAAGTTACACATTATGCTTGACCATATCAACACCATTAAAATGCAAACATCTGCACATTAAATCTTGTTAACTCATAACTAAGTGCTCTCTGAGTGTGATAAAGTTATACCACTTCAGGCAAGGGTTAACTCTGGGCTGTGCTACCTAGCTTGTGTTAGGGTAACTTCAGTCTGTTTCACTAAGATAAAATGAGCAATTTGCAGTTCTCCAGCAGCTCCCAGATATCCCACCACCACTTGCAGCTGGGACAGAGACCAGGTGCTCTGGCTTCTAACCGTGCCTTTGCACACCAGCTTTTTAGTGGCCAGTCAGAGCCCAGCAGGCAAGAAATGGTATTAACCTTTAATGTATGACTGCTCACAGAATGTTCTAACTTCAACACAGCTTAACATCCCACAGATGTAGTATGATCTAACTGTAATGTAATGTAACTTTACCCTTAGAGAGCTGAGAAGGGAGGGAATTCTGGATTCTGCTCCCCATATTGTTTGCTTATTTTAGTTTAGGACTACCCAACTTTCAGGGAGCTTGGAACTTCAGACCCAAGGGCCACAGACCCAGGGGTTGCATGCCATGCAGAGAGATTCAGTTTCCAAGATCCCCCCTACTGCATGTGCTTCTCAGCTGCCCTTGCCATTGCTGCTCACAAGCATGTGAGGCCCAGCATCCTCTTCCCCTGTCACTGTGGGGAGCCCCCACTCAAAGCACAGGAAAATCAAAACCCCCTCGCACATGTAGCACCCACTTGCAGTGCTGGCAGTCAGGCTCCTTTGCTGTGTGTACAGCTTGGGAATTCCAGACTCCTCCTGATTATTGGGGCAGGAGCAAATGAATAGGGGAATGGTAGATGGTCAGGAGGCCCCAGTCCACATGCTCCATCTTCAGGGACCACATATGGTCTGCAGGGCCCTTGTTGGACAGTCATTTTAATCCAATGGCTAATTAATGTAAATATGTAAGCAACATGAAGAGAACCCAAGTAATCAAGACTGAATCCACTATATTATGTAGTCTATATACATTGTGGAGGTCAGAGTGGAGGGATGGCAACTTCAGCAAGGCAGCTTATGTCATCAAAAGATGAACAGACCATATATTTATTACTGGTGAACCTCAGATACTGCATTTTAGATCCTGAATCAATAAGATATTAAGTCTGTGTCTACATTTTAACATAGGCTTAATCTTCTTAATGTCAGATATGTCTTTATCTTCTTAAGGTTGATGTAGACCTATGTACTGTTATGAACTTCAGGTTGGGAGGATAACTACTGTGCTGATGGAAGAAGGCAGTCTGATGAAAGCATAATGGAGTTCAGTCCTATGTCTCAAAACACAGGAAAGTACAGGTTAAAACATACAATTTACATACAAAAGGTACAGCCCAGTGGCTGGCAGGGGGTACCAGGCCATTAGACAGCTGTCTCCTGGCTGGAGATGAAACATTTCTCCCTACCCCCGGGGAAATGCCTACTGCTAGGTATAATGTCCCCCTGCCCCAGCAGCAGGGATCTCCTGGCCCTGGCTCCTTGATCAGGGCAGGGGACTTGGAAAGAGCTTCAGGGGAGGGGCAGGTCCTAGCCCCTATGCCCTGATCTGTGATTGGGGCAGCTAGCAGTGAGCCCCCAGCTGGGTGGGGATTCCCCACGCAGCTGAGGGCTTGCTTCTAGCTGCCCAATGGGCAGATGAGGCAGGGGGATAAAATCTGCCCCACACCTGCAACTTATTCCAAGCAGTGGCAAATGCATTTGCCCTGCACCTTGATTACCCAAATGGGGAACGGGGCTGGGACCTCCCCATTCCGTGATCACAGAGCTGTGTGGGGAACAGGCTGGAGAACCTATTCTTTGCCCAGCTCTGAGATAATGGAGTTAAGCAGGGAATACATTCCTCATTTCCCACCAGCAGGGAGTGGGGCTGGTGCTGGGAGATCCTTATCCTGCCACCAGGAGCTGCCTGCTGTCAGGACAGGCTCTGTGATCGTGCTTGTAGAGCTTGGTCTGGGAACTCCCTACTGCTGGGGCAGAGGGACATTATACCCACAGTAGCATCAGGTGGCTCTTGGGGGCAAGGAACAATCTCCTGCCCCCTGCCGGCTGGCTGGCTGAGAGCAGATTTGCTCCTGGTCAGGTGTCTACACGAGTGCTACAGTGTAGTAACTAATTGCAAGTAAATTTCCTACTTGCATTTGCAGGTAGCAAATTTACTTGTGATTAGCGAAGTTTATTGCACAGAAAGTGTGCGCATGAGTACACATGCTTACTGCTAATTAAATTATGCTACTGTGTAGTAAAGTATCTTGTGTAGACACGCTGACTGAGATGTTTCAGTTTGGCATACACCAAAATTTAAATCACTGACTTTACACTGAAAAATAAGGACTAGGAAGTTTATTTAAAACCGTATGCAGTGGCAAATGCAGGGAACCATAAGCGTTGGATTTCATCATTGGTGACAATAACTTGCAAGTAATGTCTCATGTGTCAAAGTGACTGACACAGAACAATTCTTCTGCAGTCTGGATTAGGTCTTCTGGAGTGAAATATTCCCATTAAGTGATTTTCACTGGGCATGTCAACACATGCATTTTTTCAGGGGTGGGTTTACTCTACAGTAAATTACTCTAGGGTAAACCCACCCTGGGCAGGTGTGTACATGTGAAGGGAAGTGGGAGCAGATTTGCTGTACATGGCAGCAGTCTCCTCCTGTTTCTGCTCCCTGGGGCCCTGCATCAGCCCTCTGACACCGCCCAGGAGCGCTGGAGGTGCCAGTCACAGCTGTCTGTGGCAGGTCACCTTCTCTAATGGTAGTCCTGCATGCTGCTCCTGGGCCACCTGCTTCCTTGACCTAGAGCAGTGTTCAGAGCACAGTGGCAGTACATGGTGGCTCTGTTGCTGTAGCCTCTGCCCACTACACGATGGCTGCTCCAGCCCTAAGCCCCAGCAGTGATGTCCACTGCCCCAGGTTCCTGTTGGCCACTGTGCTGGACCCACTGGCCCACTGCAAGGACCACCACTTGGCTCAGGGAAGTCTCAGCCTTGGCAGCCTTGCTACAGCCTAGCTCCCCACAGCATCCCAGGCTCGTCACTGCGCCACTGATACCTGGACCCCACAGAGCGACCCAGACCCCAGCAAGGGTACTGAGAACATGCTCCTGGATGCCAGTTCCAGCGATGATCACACCCTCCTGGGCCTCCAGGTCCACTGCCTCTGGGCCCAGTCACCCAGCCAGGACTGGTGGTTGCACATCATCCAGACCACCTGGGATGATGAGCAGTGGTTGAATCCTTTCACATAAACTGGGCCACCTTCTGTGAGCTCCTGGATCAGCTCTGTCCACACATGAAATGGCAGGACATCACCATGTGGCTGCCTCTCCCAGTGGAAACCTGGCTAGCTTACCGAAGATGGCCATTCCCGCCAACCTCCATTCCATTAGCCACTTCTTTAGCAGGGGTAAGGTAATGGCTGGGAAGGCTCCCTCCAGGACATACTGGAGCACACCAAGCTCCATGTGCATGACCCCCCGCAGGTGGTGGTGAGGTTCTGTGCGCTGGGCTTCTGCCAGTGCACTGAGGCCTTGGATGAGACCCACATTTCCATCATCTGCTCACCCTGAAGTGACCTCCTCTACTATTGCAAGTGGGGCTTTCACTCTGCCATGCTCCAGGTCAACATCAACCACTGTGGTGCCTTCACAAATTTGATCACCAGCTGGACAGGCAATGCCCATGACACCAATGTGTTCTGCAGCTCGTCCTGCCAGCCCCAGTAGAGAGCAGGCACTTCACACCGGGGGTCATAGAATCATATCATAGAATCATAGAAGTAGGGTTGGAAGGGACCTTGTAGATCTTCCAGTCCAACCCCCTGTCTAGGCAGGAGGAAAACTGGGCTCAATTGACCCCAACCAGGTAGGCATCGGGTCGCTTCTTAAAGACCCCCAGGGTAGGAGCTAGCACCACTTCCCTTGGAAGTTGGTTCCAGATCCTAGTCGCCCTTACTGTGAAGTAGTTCTTACGGATGTCTAATCTAATCTTACTCTCCAACAACTTGTGGCCGTTATTCCTTGTTATCCCGGGGGGTGCTAGGGGAAACAAGGACTCCCCCAAACCCTTCTAGTCCCCCTTAGTAAGTTTATAGACAGTCACACGGTCCCCCCTCAGCCTTCTCTCGTGAAGGCTGAACAGGTTCAGGTCCCATAGCCTGTCACTGTAGGGTCTGCCCTGCTGTCCCCGGATCATGCGGGTGGCCCTCCTCTGGACCCTCTCAATGTTGTCCACATCCCTTTTGAAGTGGGGTGCCCAGAACTGGACACAGTACTCCAGCTGCGGCCTGACCAGTGTCACGTAGAGGGGAAGGATCACCTCCTTGGACCTACTTGAGATGCACCTGTGGATGCACGATAAGGTCTGGTTAGCCCTGCCAACCGTGACCTTGCATTGTCGGCCCATGTTCACCTTGGAGTCACTGATGACTCCAAGATTCCTTTCTGCCTCCATGCTCTCAAGAAGGGAATTTCCCATCTTATAAGTGTGCTGCTGGTTACTACTGCCCAAGTGCAGCACCCTGCACTTGTCAGTATTGAAAAGCATCCTGTTTTTGTTAGCCCACCCTTGCAACCTATCTAGGCCTTTCTGTAGTCTTTCCCTCCCTACTAGCGTGCCCACCTCACCCCAAATTTTGGTATCATCAGCAAATTTGAACAGGTTGCTTTTCACCCCGTCGTCCAAATCACTGATAAAGAAATTGAACAGTGCAGGCCCAAGGACCGAGCCCTGGGGGACTCCGCTGCCCAATTCCCCCCAGGTCAAATATGACCCATCCACCACCACCCTCTGAGTATGACCCTTCAGCCAATTAGCAATCCATCTGACTGTGTAGGCATCAATGCCACAGTCTCCTAGTTTTTTTAATGAGGATGGGGTGGTCAACAGTGTCAAAGGCCTTGCTGAAGTCCAGAAAGACTACATCCATGGCAACACCTGCATCCAATGCTTTTGTGACCTGATCATAAAAGGCAATCATGTTGGTCTGACATGACCTGCCCCTAATGAAACTGTGCTGGTTGCCCTTGAGCATCATCCCCGATGCCAGCCCATCACAGATGTGCTCCTTGATGATCTTCTCAAAGAGCTTCCCCAGGTTTGAGGTAAGACTGACAGGTACTGGACCTCGAGCTGGGTGTGGTAGTGGTCCCACATCTCATCAAGGACTCTGCCTATCTTCTCCTCTCCTGTCTCATCCAGCCCTACACTGCTCAGCTGGACCCCCACCAGGCACACTTGAAACCAGTGCCTGGACCAGATGTGAGCTCTGGTGGAGTGTGCCTTTGGCTAGCTGAAGAGATGCTATCATACCCTCACTGCCTGCCTTGAGGTCACCAAGACCATCATCACAGCCTGTGTGCTACATAACATCAGCAAGATTCAGAGGGAGCTGTTTTGCAAGGCCTGGACAGAGGAGGTACAGTGGGAGGAGGACACCTAGTACTGGGAGTGCCAGCTGAGGTGGCAGTGACAGTGACAGTGACAGTGATGGGCCCCTCCCACCAAGGCCTCAGGTGAGCCACATGCCCATCAGAGGGGGCCAGAGAACAGGGTGAGGGTGGCACTGGGCAAACACCTCCTTCTGCATTCCCTACTGTAGCCAGCCTGGACTGCTGCCCATGGACCCTCACCCCTCTGTTTACCTCATACATTGTAGACAGTTCTCTGAAAAGCAGTTTATTGCACTCCACAGAAGCAGAGCCCTCCACACTTCTTCCCTCCCCCACGACAGAACCCTTCCCTCCTCCCTCCCTAGTAACAGAGCCCATCCTCCCCTCTCCCACTCCTCACAGAGCCCCTCCATCACCCAAACCATCCACCACCACCAAATCACCCTCTTTCCTGTGCAGACTGTTTAAAGTGTGTACTGTATGTGTGTGCCCTCCCAAGATGGGTGGTTGTGGGGTAGGGGTGCCTAGGGGGCAGAACATTTGGACAGGACCTCGGCTTACTAGGGGTTGACGGCAGACACTGTTCTGCCAGCATGCCCATCTCATCCTCCTGCAGCTGGTGTGCATGTGCCTCTCCTTCAGGTCCAGGAGCCTCTCCCAGAATTCCTGATCTTCCTGGTTGCACTGCCAGTCTCTCTCCTCACATCAGTCCCTTGTTTTCTCATGCTGGCCCCTTACCTCCTCATGCTGGTCCTTGGTGTCCTCTTGGGCAACATTCTTCACCTTCCAAGGCTGCTAGTCTGCCAAGTGCTTCTTAACACCATGACCAGCCAGTCTAGCAGCTGGGTCTGCTCCTATATTCAGCACTGCCAGAGCCACAGCATCTACAGGGACCCAGCCAAGGCTGCAAGTGCCCATGATGGAGCACCCCAGCTGACAATTGGTGCCTCTCCTCTGTATGCAGCTGCAGGGGCTAAAGAACTAGGAGGAAGAGGTTGTTTTCCAGAGTTTACAACATTTCTCAGATAAGACACTCTGTACCAGGGGGATGTGCACTGCTCAGCCTCAGATCAGGGGTTGTACATGTCTAGGTGCCCAAAGATCATGTTAAGTCAATGGGGCAAGCCCAGGCCCAGGCAGCCAGCAGCCAAGCCCCTTGTCTCCACTTGCTACCCAGGGTCAGGTGGCTACTGGGTGCTTGCCACAGGCAGCCTGCCACCCCCTCCCCCCACCCCATCCCAGGCCAGGCCAGACCTGGCTCCTGGCAGTACCTATTTCCATGAATCAGAGCCACTTCCCCATTCCTCCTTCAGGCCAGCCTGTCTCCTGTGCTGCCACCAAGCCCATGGCACCTGGACTTGTGGGGCAAGGGGCTCCCAGCCAACTGGGATGTGGAGCTGCTGGAAACCCTGCCCTCCCCCTAAAGGGCCTCTCCAGAGAAGCACCCTGGGGGCATCCCCCTCTTCGTGCTGTCACTGTGACCAAGTGTGTTCCTGTGCATCTATCCCGGGCACACCATGAAGAGCTTGCATGGACCAAGGACTGCCCAACCCACTATGTCTTGCTGCTGCAGATCCCCATGGTGCTGCTGCTGATCCCCATGGGCTCAGCTGAGCATGGCCCCCTCGTGGTGGGGTTCACCAGGAACAAATTTGCTACCGGTCAACATCTACATGTGCATTACTGTGCAGTAACCAATCATAAGTAAGTTTGCTACTTATATTTACAAGTAGCAAAATTACTCATTAGTACAGCAATTTCCTGCACAGTAAGCATCCACATGTGTAGACACGGGCACTTACTACACAGTAATTTGATCTACTGAGCATTAAAGTATCTTGTGTAGAGACTCCGACTAATGGTTTCTAAGGTAAAAGCTGTTTGGAGCTGCAAGAAGCTGCAGTGGCTATCATGAAAAGAGCGCAACTTGTAAAAGAAACACTGAAGACTTTTTTAAAGAGGATTTCATGACTAGAACTGATTTTAAAGAACCGCATTCTGTTTATTTAGCTCCAATTCACATAAGTGAAACTTGGGAATTTGGTCAGTATTGCTTACTTTGCAGCATTGAATTATATCCATTTAAAAACATGATTTCATATCAAACCCTATTCTATCAAAACCAACTTGCTAGGAGGAAGGAAATGCCTGCCAAATTTAGAAGAGTAGGAAAAGTTCAGTTATAGCCTCTATTCTTCAAGGACAACAAAAGGCCCTTAAAGGAACTCTTCTGGGATCATGTTATACCTCTTTTTGACTCTCTTCTTCTCTTTATATCCAATGCTCAAGGGAGAAGAAGCACATAAAATTTCCTTTTAGGCGATCAATATTCACTTCCATTTAGTTCTTTTTTCAGGGTTTTGGGGGGTTTTTTATGCTTAAGTAAAAAAAAATCTTTATTGGAGACCAGTTGGAGACTTATTCAGTCTTTCTGATGTGCCAGGCACAGCTCATGTAGCAAAGTGATTAAAAAAAAAATCTGTGTTGGGACTGAGGTCAGGGAATAGTGATCATACTCTGAATGGTACTTGCTGATCTCAGTATGTCTTTTTGATCCTGCACAAGTATCAGTTAAACATATTCTCCAAAGCTAGGGAAGTTATACTGCTTCTCAGAGGGGAACTGAATCTGTAGGCATTGCTTTCATGAAAGTTCTGAGGGCTGAGGAGTGGTAGACTTGGGCTTAGGGTGCTCTGTTAGAAAACTCATTCTGAAGGTTTTTTCTTTTTCTTTGGAAGGAGGGGAATTATGATTCCATATGTTTTGACCCAGAATAAAAAGTCCTTTTGGGTTTATATGCAGTTTGTGAATTGCAAGAGTCATTTTAAGTTTGCATTTTTAATACCCACAGAAACAGTGTGTAGGCAGGAAGTAAAACCACTATGCAAAGACCTGCATATCTAGATCGGTATCTGACACCAATTTATTTTATTGGACTTTCCAAAGCTTTCTGAGCCATGGTATGCAAAGTGAGATTTGGTTTGTTTGCTTTTTATTTGGAAAGTTTCCTACAAGAGGAAGGAAAGCAGTTTACCAAAAAAACCAAACAAACCCCAAAACAGAAAAAAAACTTGTCAGTGGCAGTTAGCAAAGAAAAGTCATCAGAAAAAACTCACTGAATTCACTGCTGAGCATGTCCTTATGATGTATGAGGTATCACTGAAGAAACTTCTACAAGGATCAATGGGATAACAATAACAATATACATGCTATTAGACTGTCACAAGGGAACATGCGCACAGAGAGCTTAACACTATGACACACAGACAACTGCATATCCATTTGTGATTCAGCTCTGGGTATGCAAGAGTACATGGCCCAAACATCATGTTTTGTAGGGGTGTCTTCTGGCTGGGCAGAATAAGAGTACCCACATGCACCTACAGCATCAGTAAGTCCCAAAAGTTTAACTGGAGGAAAAAATGCAGCAGAATGTCTCCACTAAAGCAGGACAAAGAGAGCTCTGCCATTTTTTAGCTAAATAAGCAGAAAACCCAGGTAGGGCCAGATTCAACACAAAAGTAGGCTCAGGTCAACTATTCCAACTTGCTAATCATGGTAGGATCATCTCTGTCCAAACTACCATAGTCAAGAGTGTGTAATTGAGGACTTTACAACTGCTGAGCCATAGACCACATGCGGCCCATGAGTAGTTAACATGCAGCCTGCAGGCTTCAACAGTTGCTTCTTCTGATTGCACATGGTGAGGCAGGGCTTCAGTATAACAGAGGGCAGGGGCTGTGTGACCCCAGGGTCCATTTTTTAAACCTGCACAGTAGGGAGTGGAGCTGCAAACTGCCTACAGGGTTGGGGGGAGGGGTTCACATGTCACTTATAAAGCCTGGACAGTAGGAGGTGATCCTGGAGCAGCCACTTCTTGAGCCTTCATGGTATGTGGCCTGGGAAGGGGTACAAAGTAGCACCTCATGTGACTCCTGGCTGTGCTGAAGTTGGACAGCCCTGTTATAGCCTATTCCTAAAACTGCACAAACAGCCCTATCACATAACTACCATGCACAGCACAATGCTTCAAGACACCAAGTTTCAGGGGTGTAGGTTGTAGCCATGTTGGTCTAAGAACATAAGCAGACAAGATTCTTTTAGTAAATCTGATATCTTTCATTAGACCAACTCAAATATTTAGAAACAATCTTCTTTGCAAACTCTCAGGTACAAATATCCTTCATCAGGCTGAGGAAGTGTCTGCAGACGGATTGTGCTGTTCCAGATGGATTAGTAAAGCAATAAAGCATTACTGGTCTCTGGCTGCTTTACTACTCCATCCAGGAAGAGCACAAACCATCTGCAGATGTTTCCTCAGCCTGACAAAGGCTATTTGTACTCAAAAGCTTGCAAAGAAGAATTTTTTCCAACTATTGGAGTTGGTATAATAAAAGATTTACCTAAAGAAACTTGTCTGCCTCAAGACACCAAGAACACTCTAACCTGCCACAGATAAAGCAGGGGGACAAGGGCATTGTCAATTAGGGCTGTGCAAAGCTTTGGGTGGTGATTCGATTCAGAGGAGATTCAGCCCAATTCAATGGCTGAATCTCTGAATCCGAATCGAATCAGGGGACCAATTGAAAGGTCCAAATCAATTCAAAGCTCTCTGAATCTTCAGAAAATATTTGGAGAGCTTTGATGATTCAGGTAGTCCCCGGTGGCTTCAGCAGGGATCCCTCCCCCAGCCCCACCATGGCTGCTCCCCCCACCCCAGCTCCCAGCCCTTTAAACAAAAGCCCTGGTGCTCACCACGTGCTGCCAGGCAGAGGGTGATCCCTGCTGCCCCCCACTGCTCCATGCTGCATGGGGGGGCTCACCGAATCGAATCACCATGTCCCAAATCGGCCGAATCCGAAGTGAATACTAGTCGCTTCACACAGGCCTGCTATCAATGTCCTGCCACTGCAAAAATAGTTAACGTGAACTTAAATGTTATATAGAAAATCTTTAAAATCCTCCAATTTATTTAAAGTTGTCTTTGGCATCTCTTTTAAAAATCTGAGACTAACTAGTGCTTCTTTTCAGCCACTTGTCAGTCTTTCCTACTTTAAAAAATACCTTTAAAATATATTTACACATTGGTTAAATTAATCCAGCATTTAGAGAGATTAGACTCCAAATGTTTCTAAGTTTAAATTAGACACTATTGCTATTTCTCTAAACTTGGACCAAGGTGAATTATGTGTTTCATAAGAAATGTGTAATTTTTTTTTTATTCAGCTCCTCTGCCTTTAAGCCTTCCCCAGTTCCCTTACATTTTCCCCAGAAAAAATGTATGAGAAAACTTAAATGAAAAAATCATCTGGGAAAAGATGTAAAATAATCTTAGTTTTGAATTTCCTGGGTTTTTGTATGATAGCAATTGTATATACAGTAAAAAAAAAAATGCTAGCGCAATCTCACATGTAGACAATTATACCAATTTCGGAGAAAAGAGAAAAGAAAGACTGAGGATTTTTGTTTTGTTTTTTGTGGAAACACAGGAAAGGCCAATGCACAAAAGCTACAATCTAAATGATAGAATTATAATTATTAAATTTTATTGGAAACTTTAGCTTTTAAAGCCAAATTCACTTTTTACTGCTTTTGAGCATAAATGTATCAAAGCTAGTGCTGTTACAGACACTTAGAATAACTGGGTTATTAAATGCATGCGTTCTTTGTCCAATATCATTCTAATAAGTGGCAGATCTGGTACCTCAAACAATATGGTAAATTTGCTTCATTGTTTTTAAAATACCAACCAAACAAATAAGAAACAAAATAAACAGTTAAGCTGAGGACATTATTACCATTATGACAGGGCAGAGCACACTTGATTTTAATGACCAGTTATTCTAATGAGCAGCAGCAAAATAAAAAGAGGAAGTAATAAACCTGTGCAGGTTCTATGATGAATTGATGATCATGCATGCTCAAGTCACTAAACCTAGTGGTTCAGTGAACATGCATGTGTGCAGGCTTGATTATATTAAGCAGGGGGGGAAAAAAAAACTTTCTATATAGAGTGCTTTCTGATTTTGATGCTAATGGATGTGTGGACCCATAAATGCTTGGAGCCCTTTCAAAAGGAGAACCTTTCAAAAGGGCAGCAGCTGGTAAAGTCTAACTGTTAAAATGTAAACAAGCTAAGATTTAAATGCAGTAAACCTGCTCCAGCTTCACCACTCCTTCATCCAGGGTTCAAGCTGGTTTGCTGCATTTGAATCAATCTCAGCTCTTTCACGTGTAACAATTAGAACTTACCAGCTGCTGCTCTTTTGAAACATTCCTCTTTTAAAATGCTCCAGGAATTGCTGTGTCCCCACCTAAGTGGCCGATTGCATTACGTGAGAATCGAATAATGGCAGAACATGCCTGTAGTACAATACTTTTGGTGTTTGCGTGCTAATATGTGGTTGATCCTACTGCATGAGATTCTGATAACCAGGGATCCTGGTTTTCTCTGATAAAACAAAAATTCCCAATTGTCAGATTATAAAAGTAACCCCAAATCCACATTTTTCCTTGATCGAAATGAACTACCACTACATATATATCTATATATTAGTGGTGTTTCATTTTAATCATGAGAAAAGGTGGACTTTGGGTTACTTTTTTAATCTGAAAATTGGGGATTTTTTTTTTTTTATCAGAGAAAACCAGAATCCCTGCTGATAACTGGAACACCCCATGATTGACTTTCAAAGTGGCTATTTTTTGGTTACCTGTAGGGCATTTTTGGCACTTACACACCTTGAAAAATTCCATTCCTTGATGTCTAGCTCTCCATGTTCCTTCTTACCCTGCAAATAGCTTAGTAGCTAGGGCCAGAGGCATAGCTAGCTATTTTAGTGCCCTAGGCAGAGCCTGTGTGGAGTGGGAGATGTATTGAGCACAGAAGATAGAATAAGAGAGCAAGCAGTATCTGCCATGGCCTGAGCCCAGCGTCTGGGCTCATTGAGGGGCAGCGGGCTCCAGCTGTGCCAAGGTAAAATCTTCTCTTTGGTATCACTCCCCTTCCTCTAGCAGAGTTGCTCTTGCAACAATGATGAGGCTGACCCTCTTACAGCTATTGCAGAACTATACGTGGATTGACACTGTAAAAGTCTCAGTTTCTGAGACTGTCTGTCAATCATGACTCATGAGTCTGAGTCCATTTTCAGATGACTAGTATCACTATTCATTCACAGGTGGCATGTATATATGTTACTGCTGTGACTGTGTATATTTGGTTCATGTGACTACACAGTTGCACATGGTCACAGTTGCACATGGTCATCCACTTGGTCAGGGCTATGTGTCCAGGAAAATATCCCTTTAGATGACCAGGAAAGAATAGAATGCCACTGTGCATTCAGACTTCTATTGATATTTGTGTGATTTCTAGCCTTGTAAGCGGTGGTTTTGGCATTTATACCCAGGTTGCAGGGACATATAAGTATGCATGCATTATCTAAGTGTGCTCAGAAGGCTACTCATACTCCCGACAAGTACCTAGCTATGGACACATGTCCATTATGGATGTGTAAGTGCATTTAAGTTATAAAAATATAACTGGCCAAAGACCCATGACTACCAGGTGTGAGAAAAAGGACTCTCCAGCCATGTCCAGACAAGTGTGGTTGTGTGGTATGTGGCACTGCAGACCTATCTGTGGCACCAAATATCATGCATTCAGGTGTTCTCTGTGCTGCTAGCAGCATGGAGTTGTTGGGGGTTTTTTTTGGTGGGGGGGGCGGGGCGTTATCCCTGGAGATCCCGGGGTGGGGTAAAAAAAACCTGTGCAAAAAAACCCCCAAAACGTGAGGTACTGCATGTGAGGACAGTGTGTGCTGCCCAAAACCAGAGCCTGGCCAGCCAGAGCCATGATCCTGCTTCTGACCAGGCTCCAAGTGGAAGAATCACCACTGCTGCAGCCCCAGAAGGCCTCCAGCGCCCCAGGTAAGGCTGCTGAGGCTAGCCCAGTGCTGGCCCCAGCCTCCCTTAGCCCACTTGGGGTAACTTGCCATGTGCCAGAGAGCGTGTGGCACAGGCATTCCCAAGGGACAACTAGAGGTGGCACAAGGTGTCCTGCTGCTAGTTGTCCTTGGGGAAACAAATGTTCATGCTCACATGGATACAGCTTCCTATTTAGTCTGAGTAGCAATATCACTCAAGTAGGAAGAAGAAGACCTGCATTCTTGGCAAGTCCCTTACACAGAGGGGTTTTGAAGAAGCATTTCTTAGTTCCAAGCACAATGTTCTAACAACCTTAGATTAGGCATTATCTGATTTTCTACTCTGGCACGACTTTTGAATCTGGTCTGGGCAATCAAGGGAGATTTATGGGGCAAGGAAGAAGAGGACAATCTGGAGCATGTGGGATGGTTACTTGTACCCTAGAAAGGAGGGTAGCACTGGGTTCTAGTCTGGGGCCTGATCCTAATGGAGCAAAAAACATCTACACTTCCATCCATTTTATCCAGTAATTATTAAATGCAAGAGACAATGATCAGCTTCAAAGGGAGCACTGGAGACTGGCTTGGGTGGTGCCTGACTTGTGTCACGGTGATTACATCATTGTACTGGGAGGTGAGACACCATAGGATCAAATTCTCTGCAGACAATGGTAGCCCTGGCATTTATACACGTACCTTTATCTACTCCCATGTGCCAAAAATCCAGCGTGTTGCAGAGCACACAAGCTGACACACCCAGTGCTGTGTTGCGTGCATTTGTATAAATGGTGGAATGTGCATCAGGGCACAGAAAATGGCGGTGATGCATTTTTGAACTCGCACTGCCTCCATTCTCTCAGCACTGACATGCATTTCACTGTTTATACAAATGCGGCATATACATGTGTACAAATGTCCTTATTCTCCTGCCTCCTGAGCAAGTACTCGAGCTGTATAACTATTGAGGTTAAACGCCTTGCTTTTTCATAAACTTATACTTATACTCAAGTACTTGTGTATGTGCCCAGCTAGGGCATAGCCTCCTACTCATGCTCAGTCTATCTGCTCATTTGAAGGTTCCCGCACTGCAAGGAAAAGGCCCCAAACCCTGGGGTACATGACTAAAAACATGTCATTAGGTACAGAAGGAAGGAAGGAAGGATTCCCCATGTATATCTATAACATGTATCATAGACAGTTAGGTTATTTTGACACTTTTAAGGTATATCCTGCTCAAAACAATGTTCATGAATAGATTAGAAAACCATCCTTGGCATTACTGTATCACACAATACTAGATTCTGAGATATTTAATATCTTAAAAAACTTAGTTCTTTCTGATCAAAATTTCCAGATACTTGCTGTAATGAACCATATAATATCAGTTATCTCACTGGCATCTTTCTTTGGTTTTTTTGTTTGTTTTGTTTTGTTTTTTTTTTAGTTAAAACTATGTTTGGCCTTTACATCACTTTATTTAGTAGTGGTATGCAGAGTTTCTTCAGCACATCTTTTTCACTGAGAGTCAGAACCACATTGATAAATATCTTCATAGACAGCCTCATCCTAATTCCTTCCTTTTGATCATATGCCGGAAATTTTGATTGACTACATCGAACTCCTACCAAACCTTTTTTTTAAGTATAAAATAATTTGTGTCAGCTCTTGATATGTTCTACACTTTTTTGTTCATCCTTACTTCCTAGATCTGACAATGTCCAGAACTAGAAATACTAATAGAAAAGCTGTTTTCACATGGACATGAAATCTGCCATGAAAGCTTCCTTTGATAGAAATTTAAGATGAGAGAAATTTGAACAGGCAATTCACTCATTTAATGCTGGGCAAAGCATTCATGTATTTTTTAGGGAATCATCTTACATTGGGTTGAACAGGATGTTTTCACAGTCCTTTCTTAATATCACCCCATCCATGTTTTTTATAATTCTAAACCAGGCCATAGGATCATAGGATCATAGGAAAGATAGGCCTAGACAAAAGAATGCTTATCCAAACTTACTTACAAAATGTGTTGAGGTTCACTGTTAGCTTCACAGAAATTTTATAAAACTTCATAAATGGTTTGTTCAGAATGTTTGTTTCTCATAGCCCATTAGGCTATATTTTTTAATGTTGTTGAGCATAGTTGATTTAATACATATTACCACAAGATTAAAAGCACTTCTATACAGATGAGAAAGGGTTTCATCAATCCACTGAGGCAGGCAATCACAGTGTTACACAACTGGCAGGAAGAAGAATGAGGTGCCTTTGGTATGCATTATTTATCTTCACTGTTACTTCTGTACTTTTATTTTTTCCTAAGCATTTTTAAAACTCTAAAAAAATGACTTTTCCAGAGGAAACAAACAAACAAACAAACAAACAATCCCCCCTCACCCCAGACATGGCAATGTTTTCTTCTGTTAAATATATGTTTCTGTCTCTATTTCTCAGAATTGAAATGTCACTGTTGTAGGTACTGGGGGGGGGAAAAAAGCAAAACACAAAACCAGAACACTTTATGTAACCATTCCTCATAAATTGTGGAAATGAAAGGAGATAGGTATAAATGCCTTGATTATTATAATGCTGTTCTAACAACATGCTAATAAGCACTACGCTTGTGAGAGTTTTAGCAATAAGAAAAATGCACCCACACACTAGAGCATACACATTAACCTGAATATGAGCCAACAATATACTGCTGTTGCAAAAAAAAAAAGAAAAAAAAAGCCAACAATATGCTGTTATATTAACAGAAGTCTCTCTTGTAAATCAAGTGAAGTGATTCTTCTGCTCTGTTCAGCAGAAGTGAGGACTGTCTAGGTGACCTCTTCCTAGTTTTGGGCCCCACACTTTGAGATAGATGTGAACACACAGGAATGAGTTCATCAGAGAATGACAAAAGTGCTTAGAGACATGGGGAAGGTGACTTATAAGGAAAGGATGAAATAATTTGGTTTATTTAGTCTGGAAAAGAAAAAAAAACAGGGGGAATTTAATAACAGTCTTTTGATGAAGGTCAATTATAAAGGGGATGGAACGATTGTATATAAAGAGGATGGATGGCAAATATAAAGAGGATGGACATTTTCTCTGTGGCTTTAGGGGACAGGACTTTAAGCAATGGACTCAGACTACAGCAGCGGAGATGTAGGTTTGATATTGGGAAGAAAATTTGGACTAGGAGGGTGGTTAAACATTTGAACTGGCTACTTATAAATGTTGTGAAACCTCCATCCCTGGAAATTTCAAGAGCAGGTGATATGGACACTCGACTCAGATGGTTCAGTCATGGATGATCCTGCCTGGAGCAGGGGGTGGATTAGATAACCTCATGGGTCCCTTCCAGCCCTACTTTCTGATGATATTAGGTTGTTGTTTTACCATTGCCTATCATCCTAAATTACTTCTTTTTACTCACTGGTGGGAAAGAGAAAGTGAAAGTGTAAGTAAACAGTAAAGAATTAAAGAAAATCTCCAGTATATTAAGCCTTGCATTGTCAACTCATATTTTGAGGGAGATTACACCTACATTCTCCTTTCCTTTATTCTGGCCACTCCTTTGTCACCCTCAAAGGAAGTTAATATGGATGAAGATGAGGCTGGTCACTGTCTCATGTAGCCAACAAAAAGGATCCCAAACTCAGCCTTTTAGGCTCTGGTCCTCATTATAGCCTGAATTTGCTCTGGGGGGCCTGACGGCGGCATATGATTGTACACACAGCTCTAGTTTATTTTAGCTAAAATATTACTCTCCCAGATGTACATTCTGTAAGTGATGCATACCAAAAACTGTAAATATACCTGTGTGAATAAATAAAGAGGTGCATGACAGTCCCTTCTGCTTTACCCCTCTCTTCTCTGCCCCCTTCCCCATCATTCTTTCCTCTCCTAAGCACAGGGGAGATAAATGAGGAGGAAGATTAAAATTTATATCTAATCTGGCATCTCATAAGGAGAAAGGCAAGGTCAAGTTCATTCTTTCCATAAAAGCAAAACTCATGATTTGCTGCAAAATTACCTGACAGCTACACAGGTCTTAGAATGGATGCTGGGGACCAGGAATCTCCATACATGGGATCTCATTTTCTAAGCTCCTATCCTAATCCCCACCTCATAGCCTGAGTGTAAGGGATCTGACTCTTAGCTCCACACTGACAGCTACTGCTTCACAGAGCAGTGAGAGCTCAGGCAGGAAGAAGGGGTGTGGGAGTGTGGAATTAAAATTGCTTTCGGACATCACTCCTTTACAGCAGAATGCTCTGAAGGGCAATGAGTTGTTGGTTGATGTCTCTCTCCCCAGCCCTGCCTTCTGTAGTATAAGGATCATCAGCACAGGGGAAATCCTTCCTGAAGAGAAAAAAAAAAGATATAGTTCCATAGATATATGATATAAATGTTAAGATCCCCATGTGTAGAATTCCTTTTGTGTGCATAGCTAGGGGCTATGCTTAATATTTGATCCATATCTAGACTGGGTTCTTCAGATTGTCTGCATCCTAACCAAAAAGGAGTCAGTTAGAGTTTTGGGTGCCTAAAAACTGCACTACTGAGACATGAATGAGTCTATTTTTTCAGTGTCATAAATGCATTTTTTAAACATTTTTCTCTTATCTGAGACAATAAACAGATACGTGCTGTCCTGAAGAACTATGAAAAGCACCTGGAGAAATCCAGGTGACAGGCATTCTTTATGTTCCTCAAATTTCTGTATTCCTATTATCACCTCTTTTTAAATAAATGTACTCGCTAAAAGGAATTAGCCAAGACACTTGTGAAAGTTCCTTGATTTTCAAAGTCAGCAAATGCAATATGTGCATATGTTATTGAGAAGAGGGGAGTTTTATCAGTAATTGCTCTCTTTTGTGAAGCACTGAGTAATTACTTCAGCAACAATCTCAGGGCAGCCCTAAATCATGTGTTTGCTTTTCAATGGAATTCTGCAAAGATTTTTAAATATTCACATCTGCACATTTTAAAGGAACACTGCCAATTTGATTAAACTGATCACTTTACAAAATAGTTTCAGATAAAGAGCCAATAATGGTCAGCTCTTATACTTCGATTGTTTTAAAAGTTCAAAAAGTTGTTTTGTTTTCCTTTTTCTTCTTCTTCCACTCTTGATGTTTGAGAACTTTCCAGCATTTAGGAAAGAAACCAATAGAAATGATCAGGACATTTCCATTGGAAAGTGCAATTTCAGCAAATCAGAATTTACTGTAAGAAAAATCTTTAAGAGAAAAAAAAAGAAGCCGAATTAAATTTTTGATTGGTTTGAGCCAAACTATAATATTTCTTGTCCCAGTCTAGGATAAAAGCAAATGTTAAAATATAAAAATTGTCATAACAATGGGAAATCTTTTTTTTTTTAATTTGATAACTGACTGTTCAGAAACCAATGAAACATTTACAAAAAGAGTCAAATCCTTCCTCCTCCCAGTCAATAATAAAACTGCTAAGGCTTCAGTAGGGTCAAGATTTCACCAAGTGGACTGTGTAACGCACAGTGCAAACAGATTAAGAAATATTGTCTATGAACCCTGTTTTCAACTATAATTCTCCTAGGTCTTCTGCTTACTTCACATAGACATTTTATGACAGACATATTGCATTTATAGTGCCATTTTTAACTAATATAGATGTTTGTTTCACCTAACCATACCTCTTCTGAAAGCAAATGCCTTTTTAGTGCAGGACTGAAAGCATCCAAGGGAAATGAACATAGCTAGGTGTACATTATGCTTAGGGACATACCTTCTACAAGTATGTTGGTAGCAAGAGGAAGATTAAGGAAAGTGCTGGTCCCCTGATGAATGGGGGAAGCAATCTTGTGACTGAGGATGCAGAAAAGGCTGAAGTGCTCAATGTCTTTTTTGCCTCAGTCTTCACAAGCAAGTTTAGCTCCCAGACGACGGGCCACAGAGTTTGGGGAGGAGGTGAGCAGCCCTCAGTGCTGAAATAACAGATTATGGACTACATAGAAAAGCTGGATGTGTGTAAGTCCATGGGGCTGAATGAGATGCACCCAAGGGTGCTGAGGGAGCTGACTGATGTGATTGTAGGCCATTGGCCATCATCTCTGAAAACTCATGGCAATCAGGAGAGATCCCGCATAATTGGAAAAGGGAAAACATAGCACCCATATTTAAGAAAGGGGGAAAAATGTATCCAGAGAACTACAGACCAGTCAGCCTCACCTCAGTCCCTGGAAACATTATGGAGCAGATCCTCAAGGAATCCATTTCTAAACACTTGGAGGAGAAAAAAACTGATTACAAACAGTCAGCATGGATTCACCAGGGGCAAGTCATGCCTGACCAACCTGATTGCCTTCTATGATGAGATGATTGGCTTTGTGGGTGTGGGGAGACTAGTGGATGTGGTGAAACTTGATTTTAGCAAGGGTTTCGATACAGTCCCCCACAACATTCTCGCAGGCAAGCTAAGGAAGTATGGGCTGGATGAATGGACTGTAAGGTAGATAGAGAACTGTAATGAAGATAAAAACATCCATCTCAAAGAGTAGTAATCAATGGCTTGATGTCAAGTACAGTACAGTGTATCAGGTGCAGTGTATCAAAGGCAGTGCCCTAGGGGTTGATCTTAGGGCCAATTTTGTTAAATGTTTTCATCAGTGAACTGGAAGATGGCATAGAGTGCACCTTCTGTAAGTTTGCAGATGACACCAAGCTGGGGCGAGTAGTAGATTCACTGGAGGGTACAGCTAGGATTTGGAGTGACCTAGACAGATTGGAGGAGTGGGCCAAAAGGAATATCATTAGGTTTAACAAGGACGAGTACAAAGTCCTGCACTTGGGATGGAACAATCCCATGCGCCAGTACAAGCTGGGGCCTGACTGGCTGGGCAGAAGTTCTTCAGCAAAGGACTTGGGGGTTACAGTAAAAAATAAACTGAATATGAGCCAGCAATGTGCCCTTGTTGCCAAGAAGGATAATAGAATACTGGGCTGCATTGGTAGGAGTGTTGCCATCAGGTCAAGAGAAGTTATTCTTCCCCTCTATTTAGCACTGGGTAGGCAACATCTGGAGTACTATGTGCAGTTTTGCACCCCGCCCCCCCCCCCAGAAAGGCTGTGGACAAATTGGAGAGAGTCCAGCAGAGGGCAGCAAAAGTGGTGAGGGGGCTGGAGGACATGACTTATAAGGTAAGACTATGGGACCTGGGCTTATTTAGTCTAGAGAAGAGGAGACTGAGAGGGGACTTAATAGCGGCCTTCAACTATCTGAACAGAGGGTTCTAAAGAGGATGGAGCTAGACTGTTCTCAGTGGTGGCAGGTGACAGAACAAGGAGCAATGGTCTCATGTTACAGCAAGGGAAGTTTAGGTTAGCTATTAGGAAATTTTTTCTCACTAGGAGGGTAGTAAAGCATTGGAACAGGTTACCCAGAGAGGTTGTGGAAGAGCCATCCTTGGAGGTTTTCAAAACCTGGCTAGACAAAACTTTGGCTGGGATGATCTAGTTGGGGATGCTGCTGCTTTGAGCAGGAAGCTAGACTTGATGATCACCTGAGGTCGCTTCCAACCCTAAATTTCTAGGATTCTATGGTTCTAATTTGCAATGGCTGCCCCCACATTTTGTGGGCAGAATTTGGGTTCAAGCAGCCATTTTGTGGGTAGAGCATGGCACCCCCCCCCCCATGTCACTGATCAGTCAAGGGGCCTTGGTGACCCTGCCTATCACCACTGATTGGCTGCAAGGTCTGTCTGTCCTCTGCTGATTGGTGGAGAAGGTCAGGGTCATATGACAGGTAGAACTCAAAGCTAGTCAGCAGTGAGGAGTGGGGGTGGTATCTTGCTGGCAGGCATCAAGTGGGCAGGCTTTCCCTTTCCCCTCTGCCCCACTCTGGCAAGATGCTGCAGTGCTCAGTAAGTTTTCTTTTTTTGGGGGGGGGGGGTTCTGTGGATTATACAGATTCTGCATATTTTGCAGGCATTGTCTGGGTTTCACAGAATTCATGAAATTCCCCAAATTATGAATTTCGTAGGTCCCTAATTATTTTTCTTAGAAGTGATGCGATTGCAGCAAAACCCCCATTTTTTCTGTTTTTATTTTAAAATGCATTCTCTCCCCTTCCCCAACCATTTCTGACTTTTTCTCTCCCTCTCTAGTCCCTATAGATAAGTATAAGTAAGCGAAGATGTAGGATAAGCTTTAATATTTTATTTTAGGTCGTAAGTTTTATTTTTCTCTCCCCTCTTTGAAAATAAGTGCCCTGCTATTTTGATATAGATACCCACTGTTTTACAAGTGATAATTATAATGTTTGTATTTTTTACTGCTTTTATACTGTGTGATTACTCTTTTATGCCTATATATGTAAGTTAACATAAGTCAAGTCAAGTTTCCATCTTGTAATGTCAAGCCTCCATCTTATCCCCATGCCCAGTTGTGTAACCTATGACTCACACCTACCCCTCCTATGTAACTTGGTTCCTGAATGAATGGGGATGAATGTGGGTGCTTGAGAGACAATGGCAGTAGGTCTAAAAATAGCTCCGTCTGAATGACCCAACCATCAACACCAATACCTGGACCAAGGACCCAGCCCTTGGAACCGCCCTCAGCATTCAAGAAACAAAATATGAGGCAACCCACCATCGTGCCAAGCTGCATGTACTCAGTAAGAACACCTGGAGCCCTCTGGAACAGGACTGACACTACCTGGACAGGCCCTCCCCATAGGAGATCAGAGGTAGTCTGCCCCATAAAATGGGGTAGTGAAGACTGACTCCTTGGGATGCCCTAAGAACACCTGGAGCCCTCTGGAACAGGACTGACACTACCTGGACAGGCCCTCCCCATAGGAGATCAGAGGTCGTCTGCTCCATAAAAGGGGTAGTGAAGACTGACTCCTTGGGATTCCCTCTCCATCTGGACCAGCACCATGCCACACCACCAAGAGGCCCGGCCGGCAACCCCCCTCTGGACAACACCTACTGGACAAAGATCCCTTTTCAGCCTGGATAGGTATCTATCACCCCCTACCCTCTCTTTAACCAAGGACTTGGACTCTGCTTCCCTTCCCTACCTGGAATCCAACCCTTCCACTGAGTCTCTTTCTCCTGCTGCCACTGTGAGTGTGTGTGTGTGTGTGTGTGTGTGTGTGTGTGTGTGTGTGTGTGTGTGTGTGTGTGTGTGAGAGAGAGAGAGAGAGAGAGAGAGAGAGAACCAATAACTTCATGGGGCTGTGTAGCATGTTGCCTGTTTAATAAACCTGTTATTTGGACCCCTGAGTTGGGTTTTGCTTTACTATGGTTCAGCCCTGCTCCAATCTCTGTTCCTCACCCCTCTAACTTGTGTCTCATTTCTATATATATATATATATATCATTGTGTGCATGATATAAAAATTAGTGATCTGTGTATGTGTACTGAGTGTGCAGGTACTGACAATTGATTTTTGTCTAATTTTTAGTGTGTAGTGTGTATGTGCTTGAATTGATGATAGGTATGCATGTGCCTACGCTGGTTTGGATGTGTATGTGCCTGAGCTGGTAGTGTGTGTGTGTGTGTGTGTGTGTGTGTGTGCACCCTATGCACCTAATTGATTTGTGTGTGTGTATATGTGCAATTTTGTCACACCCTCCCATCTAACAGCACAATATTGAGATCCTGAGAGTTGGCCTGACCCCACAGGGCAACACTATGTTGGTCATGGCAGGATAAGTTCAGAAATAATTAAAGCATCTGAGTAATGATACCTGAATTTATACTTGTACAAATCACAACTGGATGTTGGAAGGAATTCAGTGAATGGCAAAGCTTACAACCTCTACATTTATCCTTCATGTGCAGCTGGTGTAAATACCCATCCTGGATACAACCTCCAGGTCTGGTTGGGAAGCTGGAATAAAAGTAGGAATGTGCACCCTCTCCCCAACTATAATATGCTGACAGAGGAAGTCATAATCTGTCCCTAAATCAAATGAAAAATATGTTAATGAGGAATTTCATGTTAACATTTGGTTCATTAATCAATGAAAATTAATGTATAAAATTATTGTTATAATAGTGATAGTGGTGCTATTGATGTAGTTCGGGTTGATTTCAAATAACATTAAGATGAAATGTTTTATGCTATTATTTAAAACTGCGTGTGTGTGTGCAC
This sequence comes from Alligator sinensis, assembly GCF_000455745.1. Classification (NCBI taxonomy): domain Eukaryota; kingdom Metazoa; phylum Chordata; order Crocodylia; family Alligatoridae; genus Alligator; species Alligator sinensis. The sequence goes on from NW_005842310.1 coordinate 1,424,067, forward strand.
ACACATTTCAATTTATTATGAAGGAGCAAAACATGTAAGGCCAGAACCAGTATAGTCCTGTAGGAGACAAAATAAGATGATGATACATGTGACACTAGAGTCTGCTGAAGCATGGTAATTTCTACGCTTCAACAAACCTAATTAATCGACTCTGCTCCAATGCACTGTAATTACAGCATGTTGGAGCAGCCTTGATGCACGTGTATAGGTGGCCTTAGAGACCAGCTAGTTTCCAAGGTGTCACTCTGTACTATCTTCTGCCAGTCTACAAAGAATCTGTCTAAGAGGCAGGCTGGAGACCCTTCTTAAAACCACTCTATTTTGGAATACCTGTATCCTCCAAAATGAATGTACGATTTTTGTTTCTGAGATCCCCAGGGATCTTGGTTTTCTCTGATTTAAAAAACAAACAAACAAAACTCCCCAGTTTTCAGATTGAAAAAGGAACCCCAAATCCACACTTTTCTATGATTAAAATGATATACCACTATATCTATATCTATAGTTATAGATCTCTCTCTCTCTCTCTTTAAATAAAAAAAAATATGTTTTTTTATCAGAGAAAACCAGAATCCCCAGTGACCAAACATCCAAGCAAATTTCCAAACAGATTTTAGACACTGATTTACATTTATTTACCTCTTGCTTTCACTCAAGCGTGTCCCAAAATTATTATATTGTCACAACAATAATTTTGACAACAGAAAATACAGTCCCCTGTAGAGTGAAACATAGAGGCTTCATTAGGCCGTGAAAGAAGTTGAGTAATCATGTAATCAAAGTCTAAAAGAAGAGCTTTGTGTGAATTAAATAATTTATTTCTCAGATAATTTTTATGACTTGAATTGACCAGAAAGGAGCAGCAGCAGCCAGTCAATTAATATAATATTTAAAAAAATATTTTATAACAAATATTTTTATTTAACATTCAAGGTTTTAATCTAAATATTCTCTCTCATATATAAGAAAATGTTCCTTCCAGAAATCTAGAAAATGGTTTGTTTATCATTTCTTAATATTGCAGCTAGAAAATATGCAAAAAAAAAAGAACTACATTTGAGAGGACTAAGGGGATTTAGGAGAGAGTAGTTCTATCCCCCCTCTGCTGAAGTGTTGTTTAGAAGTATGATAAATAAGTTTTCATGTGCTGGATTTGTGATGGCCAGAAGACACTTTCCCACTATTATGGCCTCTGTGACTCTGAGCAAATATAATGAAATTGTTCAATGAGTAATTGAGCTGAAAAATATTCTTAAAAAAAGCACCAAACCCTTGAATTTGCCATTGCTGGCATTCTCAGGAGAGCCTCCCGAACAAGTTAAAAAGAAGGTCACCTCCCTAAATGCAATGAGCACACAGTGGCAATCTGTGAAGTATGTTGATTCTTCTCACAGAAAATTCTGGCCCTCTTGACATATTTCTCATCTGCTGATGTATGACCCATTGGATTACTGGTAATTCAGCATTTAAAATCAAATACAAAGAACAGAATGCTTTGGGGGAGGTTGGGAGTGAGGTGGGGAGAAAGCAGAGAAAGGAATGTGAGATTCTTATAATGAAGCTCTGGTGTTGAAGCTGAAAAGTTAAAGGTAAAATGTAACAGTTTGTCACAATTATGTCTCCTATTGGCAGGTGTTCTGAACTTTCTGTTTGATAACTAGACATATAAATTTCAGTTCTTAAAGCTTTGCAGCCAATTTAAGGGCTCATTTATTTCACTGACAGCAAGATGTATATCCTGCCTGGCATACTGGATGTCTAGGGCCAAATTCACCACTTTGTTGCTTGCTTGTCTCACAGGAAGTAAATAGTGGCAATTTTTCAGCATAGGCATACCAGCACAAGGTGTTTAGCAAATAAATGAGCATAAGATGACCTGTGGTGTCCTGAAATTACTTAAATTCATGAATAATAAAATGATCTATAGATTGTTAGCAGAGGGCTATAGCAAAGGCTAATTTGCAGCCAGTGAAGCTTTACAGGATAATTTGTAACTTTTGAAAATTTAATGACTTCATCAGTTTTTACCTATTTTTTTTTACCAATATAATTGTCTGAATGCTACCTTCAGCAGAGATCCTCTATCCAGATAATATCGTGGTCACCTATATGTTCATGTTATGAATACTTAACTGCCTTTTTTGGAAGAGGAATTTCATTTTATTTCTTTTTCTTTTCTTCCTTTTATTTCATTCCTGTTTTATAGGAACTAATAGGAATGAATTTCAACCTATAAAACATGTTTTGCATTGCAAGCATTCTGTAACCAAATCATTGGATTTGTGCAGAGGTAGTGAGCAATTCCACTTAGTGTGCAAACTTGAGCTTATTTTTTGGAACAAGATGGGACACAGTTTCTCAAAACTTGCAGCAGGAAAAAATAAAGAACTTTTGTTGCCCCCCACCATAACAAATGATATTTTGTACATTGGCCCTGAGTCAATAATCAACTTAAGTATGTGTAAAATATCAAAATGCATTGAAGCCAATTAATTATATTTATGCTCATGTGATATTCTGTATCAGAAATTCTTGCTCAATAATTGCTGAATTAATACCTTTCTCCTTAAGCTTTATTGATACGAGGGGTATTAGAAGGCTGTCTCTCAGTGGGTGCATCTACATGAGATACTTTACTGCTCAATAGACTATTCTGCTATACAGTAAAGTGTCACCATCTAGATGTGTGCTGCAATTAGGGCACAGTAGACTAATTACCTTGCTGCCATATAGTCCCCTCAGATAAAGGTGGTATCCAGCAGCACAGTAAATCACTATGCTTAAATGACTGTGTAGACAGTGATGTTGGGATTAGTTTACTCCAGCTCAAATTAAGACAAAGTATATCCAGTTGTATTCATTAAACATGTAGACACACTCAGTAGTGGTGAATTCTTGTCAGCAGTTTTGTTGGAGGTATGTCCCAATAAGGCTCTGAAGTGGGCAACAGTTTCTTCTGCCTTCTGTAATATGATGGTTAAATAACTGAAGGATGTTGGGCTAGATCCTATATTCCTTTACAGGAGTAAGTAATAGTTGCCCAACCATATAAGCAATGTTTTTGGAACGTACACGGTTCTATTCCAGGCGCAGTGGAGAAATGCAAGGATCCACATGCCCACTGGGTACAAACAGACCAGGCAAGTGTACAGCCACATCAGTTGACCCAGCTATGCATGTAACTCCCACAACTGTAGCCTAGGAGAAGCTCAGGGAGAGTAGGGGTTAGATGGAGTAAGACTCTCCCAATGCCATAACTTAGTGATGAACAGGGATCCTGGTTTTATCTGATACAAAAAATCCCCACTTTTTGAGGTTAAAAAAAGTAATCCAAAATCCACATTTTTTCATGATTACAATGAAATGCTAATACATACATACATTTATACATATATTCTTTATGGCATAGGTGAAAAGCTGTGACTTGTGTCTTAGCTGGGGTGGCATGAACCTGGTTCTTATTGTAGTAATCTGCAAGGTTGTTCAGTGCACATGTCAATCTGATTTCAACAGTGATGAAGTCCTTCTCTTGTGATGTGGTACCTAGATCATCTTCAGCATGTATGAAGCTTCTTTTATTACTCTGTATATGTTGGTCATTAAAAAGGATTGGTCCTAGCACACTAATCTGTGGGAGCCCATTTCACTGTCACCTCCAGTGGCTCTGTTTCCTGTACAGTTCTATATAAAACATCCTTTCTCCAAAAGAGATCAGATGAACTGCACTAGGTGGTAGTCATGCATCATATCTTAGATTTTGGCAGGCAAGTGACTGACTTTGTCATATGCTGCTGATAGGTCTACAAACACAGCACTTGTTATCATTCCTTTCTTGAATCCATCTTCTATATGGGTGATGTTTAGTATTTGGCCAATGCAGGACTTGCCTCAACTAAATCTGGTTTATTCAGGTATTAGATGTTATTCAATATAAGGTGAAAGGTGATTGAGAATAAGACATCTGTAAAGTTTATAAAGATGGCACAGAAGTGACACTGGCCTAAAGTTCTCTGAGCCAGAGGCATCCTTCCCTGGCTTTAATACAGTTCTTACGTGGACTTGTCTCCATAGTTTAGGTTTTCTAAGGGTGGATGAGAGATTGTTAAAAAGGTGTAATATCCATAACTTGTTTGTAAGACCAAAGTGCTTGATCTGCTCCGTGCATATGCTGTTGAGTCCACCTGCTTTGCTGTTCTTCATCGAATTTGTCCATTGTGTATAGTGTGCTAAAATGATTTTCCTCCAGATCAGTTTACCATCTAATCTGTAGCTTAAGATGTTTGATCAGTGCTTTATCATTGAGAAGAAGCTGGTGAGCCACCTGCTTGACTGTGATAGTCTGGTATTGCTGTACTTTCTTCAGGTTGTTACTCAGCTTACGAATGGTTAACAGTTATTTCCTGCTAGTGTGGGTCATGTCTCTTCCTTAAATCAATTCTTTCCTTTTCTGTCACCTTTCTTCGTGGAGTTTGGTATATATGCATACACACACACATATACACACACATACGTATACAAATATATACATACATTAAAAATCCATATTTGGATTTTCATTACTTTTTTTAACCCTCAAATTGGAGATTTTTTTTACTAGAGAAAACCAGGATCCCTGACTATGAGAAATAAAGTAAATTAGACATATTACCTGACAGATGCTTGGCTCTTTCCTAAAATTAAAACCTTTATACCATATGTTTATGTGAGTAAGATTTGTAGGGTTGGGCCCTTCAATCATTTTGTACCATCGTTATCAAAGGTCTCTAGCTATTTTATATGTAGTTTAGCCATGGACTAACCAAGACAAACAAACATAACTCCTTAGTTTAATTTTTTAGCAATACTGAGTACCTGAAAACACAATCCCAATCTCAGTTGTTCCCACATTTCAATTTCCTGATCACTGAATAATTTGCTAAACCTATACACATTCTCAGTAATGCTAGCAAATTCAGGAGTTTTAGTTTGCTTGACCCCAAGTCATTTAAGGTGCATTACGCTGCTGAATTTCCTGCAGCAGCTAGAACTAATGCGCAATGCGCCGCCAAGGCGCGCAAACACCGATACTATTAAGGTGATGCGAAAGCATTTAGCCTACTTTAAAGTGTTGTTTCATCTACACACGGCCTAAGACCCTAATCTAAACCCCTAATAGTTTTCTTCGCACAATATTAATGATCATAGGGATGGGTATACTGTAGTTCCTGCTGTAAAATAACTTGCTTTAAATTAGTTAGATGAGGCACTATCTGCAGAGATGTCCTGAGCTACGCAGAGCTCAGTGTAGGTTGCAAAATCTGCCAGAGAGATACAGTAAATACTCAGGCAATTAACCTGCTGGGGTTGAACTATGGACAAAGCTAGCTGGATTCAAAATGACTGTAGATGTCCTGTGACTTCAGTGTACACATCCTGTTAGTTATTCAGCAAAAGGCAAACAATAAGTTTAAATGTGAATCAATAACAGCTCCTGCGATTTATCAGAAGTACTATCAGGATATAAATTACAAAGGTACATACGGATTACAGAAGAAGTAGTTTTGCTTTGGGAAGAATTTAATTGCTATATTATCTTCTGCATGCAAAAAGGTGCTATACTGGTATACTATCAAAGTTCTTATATTCCTTCTCATTGTGATAGTATCTGAATAACTAAGTGTATTTCTATGATAGCGTATTTTTCTAACTTGAATTCCTGATGGATCCCCTGGAGACCACATGTCCTTCTATGGGAACAGACAGCTCCTCCAACAGGTCCTATTCATTCTACTTTTAACTAAGTTAATGTAAATACAGAGTTCTTAAAATTCTAACAGCCCAGCAATTCCTGACTCCAGTGCTATTCCTTTATAAAATTCCATTACCCCTAATGAATATGCCAGACAGTAGAAGAGAAACAGAGCTTATCTAAGAACTGGGCAGAGCTGCAAAGGAACCGTGTGTGGTTTTTGGATGCTGGTTCCCTTGTTTCCATGTCATTTATAGCAGATCATAGCTGGATAAAGCCTTAAGGGCCTGCTATTACTATATTATTGACGTGATGTATTATTGAAGAGCTCTTTTAAGTCAACTCTGCATCATGAGTTGTATAATCTTGTGGGTTTTCTGGCCCCTTGAACAGCTGGAACACTACATAGGAACTTGAATGGGACCAATATGTAGTCCAAGACACTTCTTCCTTTCAATTTCTATTACGCCAAAAACAAATAGTATTTGTAATGGTGTTATATTACTTCTTAGCTCTTACGGCCTTTGGCCTAATTTTTCTTGCTGCTATCAGTGCCACTACAGTCCTCTAGATTGATTTTTGTATCATAATTTCATACCACAGGAAGACCATACTTAACTCTTGTGTGACTTTTCTGTGACATACTGTTGAGTGCATGAACTTTATCAGGAGTGTTTTAGTGATGAATACCTTTTAGTGTCATTTCAAGTACCAAGATGATAGGTAAGCCAAATTAAAGGTGATATGAATGTTGGTCTAAATTTCCTATTGACATTGTAACATGAATATAACATCTGTACTTGAATTTACTTGGAGGCCTTTAATTTACCTGGTGAATGTGAAGAGAAAACTGAGCAAGAAGAATAGATAGGAAAGATAATATAGATGTTTGGGGTGCTATTAGAAAACAATTGGGCCAGATCTCTCTTTCCTTCAAATGAGCCTAAAATGGCCAGAGATGGCAACAAGACGGTTCTCCTTCTCAGGAAAAATCTTCACCAACTTTGTGCTGGCAATTCCACTGTGCACCATACGTATTCACGCCCACTGTAAGGGAAGGGGCAAGGCATTGGACAGGAAAGAGAATGGGAAGGAATATGTCAGAAAACAACTTTACTATGTTTATTTGGGGGTTGGGTGGGGTAAAATAGCTTATAAGTGGAGAAGGAGGAGGTGAAGGGAGCAGGAAGACTCAGCAAGGAGAATGCTTTTTCTTTGGATGATTTACTGCTTATTAAAGGCATGCTAGTGAATGAGATTGGAATTCAGAAGCCATTTTGTAGATATTGATTGATACACAGAATGATTTGACTAAAGATGGTCATTTTTAGAAATCCAGAAGAAAGAGTG